>NC_057390.1:67949587-68298279 GCF_019320065.1 Cervus canadensis | reverse complement strand
TGGAAAAAAGTTTGGCTTGTTGCTAGAAGCTGCATCTACCTCTAGGTGGGTAGTGATCCATTAATGAGCATTCTTTGGATATGATCTTACCATATCTTTGGATATGATCTTTTGAAAAAGAAAAGGAAAAAGTTCCAAATAGTGACGTTCTGAGGTGCAATTGACCTTGGCTTTTGGTAGTCAAGAATTGTGAAAGGAATTTTTGAGGAGTATAGTTCCGGTAATATAGGCACACCTCAAAGACATTGTGGGTTCAATTCCAGACCACTGCAATAAAGTGAATATTGTAATAAAGTGAGTCACATGAATTTTTTGGTTTCCTGGTGCATATAAAAGGTATATTCACACTATACTGTAGTCTCTTAAGTGTGCAGTAGTACTATCTTTAAAAATATGTATATATTTTAAAAATACTTTATTGCTAAAAAATGCTAACCATCATTCTATCAATGCAGAGTTGTGACAAATCTCTAATTTACAATATCTGCAAGTTGCAAGTAAAGTGAAGCTCCATAAAATGAGCTATGCCTATAGTCTTAAACAGTGTGTCCTTCATGAAATTATCATAAGATGGCCTGCATTTTCACTATATTAATTAGTATTCAGTTTAAAACATTACTCAGTGTCTAGCTTTTTGATTGATCAATGAAAACAAATGCCTTGGGTTCTTTTGAGTAAAATAAAGTCTGTGTTTTGTACATTCTTTCTATTTAATTCTTGGTTCTTTAATTCAGAAATAAATTCAATTAGAATTAAATAAATGAAAAATGTTAACTCCATGAGGAGCAGATTTAAATGCACTTCTGAATTAATCCTCTTAAAACTTGTCACAATAATGAAAATAAGAGGAAGAAGAAAAGGAAAGCTACCATATTTTGAAAGATATAAAACATATGCTAACCCTGGTAATTTGGTGTTATAGGTTGCGAAGTTAAATGATGCTGAAAAGGAACTCTCTGAAATTTCTGAGAGACTGAAAGCCTCCAGTAAAGGTAAGGGAGTGACTCATTAAACAAATATTTATTGAGTGTCTACTGTGTGTAGTGCACTTTGCTAGGTACTAAAGCTGTATTGGTTAGTAAGATAGATATGGAGCCTTTCTAAGGAGCAACATATAATTTTAGAACTACAAAGAACATTATAAATTATTTGTTTCAACCTTTTTATTTAATAGATGAGGAGAATGAAGCCCGTTGAGGCACAGTGACATTCTAAGATCTGGTACAACCAGTTTCCTTATTCCTAATATCAGTATCTTCCTCTGTCCAGCTTCAAGTTAGTGACTTTTCTATGGAAACTTGGGCCGAATTTTAAAATATTTTCAGCCATCTTTCTGAATACGTATTATCCCTTTCTTGGACAGCTCTGTCAGAGTCACCATCTCAGGACTCTTTAGATGCATTCATGTCAGAAATGAAGTCAGGGAGTGCATTAGATGGTGTGTCCCGGAAGAAACTTCACCTGAGAACTTTTGAACTGAGAAAAGAACAGCAGAGACTTAAAGGGTTGATAAAGATTGTAAAGCCAGCAGAGATTCCAGAACTAAAAAAGTAAGTGAGTCTTAATTATACTTGTAAGTTTAAATAAGCATGTTTACATAGATAACATTCTGAATTATATCTTTGTTTCTTAGCTAATCACTTTGGACTAGAAATAGAATATAAGAAACTCTTTAAAGCACAAAAGGCAGTGGTTTTGAAATGGGTAAAAAAACATTTCATTTGTGAAATAGAAACTGCTAGAAGATTTTTAAAGAAAACATATTGATTCCTGTTTCATTGGAGGGCTCTAAATTTTTACTTAATCTTTTAGTGCAGAGTAAACTTCTTTAAAAAGCAGAGACATTACTTTGCCAACAAAGGTCCATCTAGTCAAGGCTATGGTTTTTCCAGTAGTCATGTATGGATGTAAGAGTTGGACTATAAAGAAAGCTGAGCACCGAAGAATTGATGCCTTTGAACTGTGGTGTTGGAGGAGACTCTTGAGAGTCCCTTGGACTGCAAGGAGATCCAACCAGTCCGTCCTAAAGGAGATCAGTCCTGGGTATTCATTGGAAGGACTGATACTGAATCTGAAAGTGCAATACTTTGGCCACCTGATGTGAAGAGCTGACTCATTGGAAAAGACCCTGATGCCTGGAAAGATTGAGGGCAGGAGGAGAAGAGGACGACAGAGGATGAGATGGTTGGATGGCATCACCGACTCAATGGACATGGGTTTGGATAAACTCCGGCAGTTGGTGATGGACAGGGAGGCCTGGCGTGCTGCGGTGTATGGGGTCGCAGAGTCGGACACGACTGAGCGACTGAACTGAACTGAACTGAAACTTCTTTAAAAAACAACATGCACAAAAGGCTAATTTCCCTAATATATAAGGACCTATCCACCAAAGAGATAAATGGGCAAAGGGTATCAACTGAAAGTCTACTGAAAAAGAAATACAGATAACTCTCAACTATATAAAAAGAGAAATAAAATTACTATACTTATAATAAGAAAAATACAAACACTACAATGTATTACCATTCTTATCTATGATTTTAAAACCAGAGATGAAAAGATATGAGTAGATTGTCATTTTAATGCCCATATCTGTCATTCTCAAGAACAAATTGATAACCCTTTAGTGTATTTAAATATTTTTAAAAAATGGAATCTGTTCCTTTAAAGGGGGGAAAAAGCACAATCCCCTGAAGTTGATTTTATTGTTAACTTTGGTTTCAGGGCAATTATTGGACACAAGTGATATTTGAATTACATTATTGATAGGTGGTAGATTAGCACTAGAGTTAGACTTTCTAGGTTTCATTCTCAACTCTGTCAAATACTTTTTGGGAATTTTTTTTTTTTTATACAAAGCATCATTTTGTTTATAAAGTAGATTTGGAGTCTATCAGTAGTTTAGCTTGACAGTCGGTCATAAATTGTACATAAATGTTCTTTTTTTAAAACTTTTTTATTTGGAGGATAATTGCTTTAGAGTATACTTTTTGGGAATTTTAAGGCAAGTTATATACCTTCTTTGATCCTTACTTTCCTCTTCTGTAAATTAGAAGAAATGATGTTGCAAAGATTAACTGAAAAGCACTTAACAATGTGCTGGCATATATATATTGTCATCTTGTCATAATTTTTACTGTCGCTGATATACTTAGCAACTATTTGTGGAATTGTTTTTGTGGAACAAAGGTAAAAACTCAGGAACCGTAGTCCAGAGCAAACAAATTAACAGTGAGTTTCAATTCCAATTCTGTAATCCTTTAATCTGCTAAGTCAGCTCTGCAAAGTAGTCCAAGCTAGAAGACACACATCAGCTTCCTCCAGAACCTCCCCTCCTGCTGTCTATGTGTCTTCAGAGTTTCTCCTCCCTTTCTTACTTTAGAAAGTAAAGTGAGAAAAAACTGCTTTAGAAAGCATCTGGCCTTCAGATGCTGTGTATCTTCTCCCTTCTATTCTCACTTGAGGGTTGAACTTCTAAACTTCCTACCTAATTCCATTCCTCCTCCACCCACAAGCAACTCTTGATTGTGGTCCCATCTTCTACTTTTTCATCTCCTTTGGGAGTCTTTGCATGTCCTCCAGGCCAGCCAGGCTATTTAATGGCGCTGAGAAATACCTATGTTGCTCTTGCCTTTGCTTTTCTGTGCTTCCTGACGCTTGTGGGGAGGGGATGTGAGGGATGTTTGACAAAGCATCTTTAAGGGCAGGCAGGCAGGATTTCCTCTGGTGGCCTTCTCAAGGCAGTGGGTCTGTCTCAGTAGAGAAAGGGGGAGAGTACCTCTGAGCGGGGAAGACTAGGTAAAAGAAGGCAGGATTGGAAGTGGGGCTTCAGTCGAGCAGAGTAATCAGTTTCTTGTATGAGTCCCTGTGAACCAAGGGTGCCAGTGCTGTCCTCATGTTCCAGAATGCAGGGTTGTTCTCTCGTCATGCAAAGAAAACATAGGGCTTTCTTCCCTCTGTCTCCTCATGCTATCTTATTTCTGCCTACTCTCTGAGTGACTTGTCAACTCAACTGCTATCCTTTTTGTTTTCCTTTGTTCTTTTTTCCTTGCATCTTTTCTAATTTTTACAGTCTCTTCTTTTTGCTCTTCCTTAGCTTTACCCTCAGGTGCTTAGCTTTTAAAACTATATTCAGCCAGTGATAACATTGACAGCTCACCAACTGTGGGGTCTCTCATTAAGTCTTTGTCAGGATATCCTGCCTCCCACCCCCTACACACATACTTTTTTTTTTTTTAAACTTCTGTGCTTAGAGCTGTTGTGTGTGGTTATGATAAGTGTGGCCTCCAGGTAAGTAAGGTATTGAGTACTTTTGAGAGGTTGGTGGAAAGTAGGGCTTTACACCATGGATCCATCTCCTGCCACTTAGTGGGAATGGGTCATGTCTATGTGTCCTGTCATGTTACGAATAAGTAACATACAGGCAGTACCCAGGTCAGTGTCGTTTGTCAGTACCTGTGTACTGTACGTATCGTTTTATGAATGTGAAGTCAGATGGCATGTTGTAAATTAAGCACCTTGTAAATGACTGGACTGCAGTAGCAGCCTCATCTGACCCTAAATAGCTCTGTGTCTGTGTTGTCCATTCAAATTCTGCTGGCCTGAATCCCTCTTCATTGGTGTATGCGTAACTGTTTACTTTATGGAAAGTTTTGTTTCACCAAAAGTTTCTTTCTCATGGTATTTTTAGATAAAACCTTGACCTCACTGGGATATATATATATTTAATTATTCTTTCTTCCTAGAACTGAAAGTCAGGCAACAGATGGAGAAAACAAAGCTAAAAAGCTCACATTGCCTCTCTTTGGTGCCATGAAAGGAGGAAGCAAATTCAAATTAAAAACGGGAACAGTAGGGGTAAGTTGTAGGTCAAGGTCTTAAACTTTTAGCTCTTGAGTTATCCTGAGTGAATTTTTCTCTTTTCTTTTCAAAACTCAGTGACTCATTGCACAGTAATGTAAAAAGAGGCTGTGGACTTGGTACAATCACATCTTTTCCAGGATGTGGTTCTTGGATTTTTCTCTTCAGCCTGGGGTTATCAAGAATTGATGAATCGGGAATTCCCTGGTGGTCCAGTGGTTAAGACTGCGCTTCCAGTGCAGGGGGTGTGGGTTCGATCCCTGGTTGTGATCTAATATCCTACAGGCTGCTCAGCTGAAAAGAAAAAAGAATTGATGAATTGATTCATGCCAGTTTGCATGTAGCTAATTTATGAATTAGAATACCAGTTTATTAATTTGTGATCAGTGTTGCATTTAAGAAAGGGTCTCCTGTGGTTTTTTTTTTTTCCCTGGTGGATAGATGTTAAAATATTCAGACTCAGCTAACACTTGTTAGTAACATAATCTATACACTTGGTTCTGCTATATGGTTTTTCTTCCTTCATTTAATCCTTCCATGACTTTATGAGACCTTCCCTGGTGGCTCATATGGTAGAGGATCCCCTGCTAATGCAGGAGACATGAGTCATACTGTAAAGCTGCTTGTTCATGGATTTTTTTCCCCCTCATAGAAGTTACCCCCTAAGCGTCCAGAACTCCCTCCAACTCTAATGAGAATGAAGGATGAGCCTGAAGTAGAGGAGGAGGAAGAGGAGGAGGAAGAGGAAGAGGAGAAAGAAAAGGAGGAGCATGAAAAGAAAACGGAGGCTGGGAGCAGTAGGCTGCAGCAGGAGACAGAGCCAGAAGAAGCAGCGCAGGAGACGAGTCCTCCCATAGACTTCACATGTTCTAAAGAAACAAAAAACCATGGTAATGTCTTCTCTCTCCTTCTTATGCTGTGCAGTGGGCATTCATCATGCATAGGTTTGAAAAAGCAAAGCCAGTTCTTGCTTATGCATTTTGACTTTGTGACACTTTGTGATAATGTGATACAACTGACTCAAACATACCTTCCTGGTCTTTCTTTGATTGCCAGTTATTATTTATTCTCACTGCAAAATAAGGGCAAGTATTTCCAGTGTGTTCCAGAATTACTGAAAGTTGAAAGCTGTGGAATCTGAAACCTCAACGGCTGTGGAACAGTCCTGAGCTGCTGCCTCTCTGTGACTGGAGGCCGGTGGAACAGGGTGGATGACGGGGCCTGACCAGATGGTCTCAGGGAAAGCCTTCCCTTAGTCATTTTTCCCCCACAGAGGCTAAACGTAATTGTATCTGCAGCTTGCACTTCTTAGGAAGCATCATACCTCATTCATCTTTTTGTCACAGTACCTGGCCGAGAACCTGGCATGTAGTTTTCACCTACCTCAGCAAAGGGCTAATGAAAAATGTAAAAGAGGAAATTGATTGGTTTTTAAATATTAAGTATAATTTCTTCTGCTTATAAAAGGAATTTATGTTCATTTTAGAAACTTTGGATCATACATTAAAGTCCAAAGAAGAAAAGAGGAATCTGCTACCCCTAGATATTATTATTTTTTTAGTAGCCCCTTAACCCTTGTCAGCTGCAGGGGTTATTTTCCTGCTGGTTTGTTGAACTGCTTTGCAAGATTAAGACTGTAGAGAAAATAGGGAACATTAGGAAAAACATAAAACATCGGCAGTAAGCATGTGTGGAAATGTGTGCATATGGACTTCCAAAACAAACCAGGCATGTCTATGTGAAAACACGGAGCCTGCCTGGTATTTTTAAGTTACTTTCAGCTGTTTTAGGCACAGAAAAGTTACTGTTTCCTCATCTATGAGAAGTAAATCTTTTGTTTTTGCATTTTTCGTTGTTACTGGCACAATGCTTAGCCTTTTCAAAAAAGGCAGTTATACATACTTTTTTTAGCATCTAGTCTTTGATGCATTCATTATAAGGATGATACATAAACAGCATTATAGGGGATCAGTAAGTATTGTGGTTTTTGTTTGATTGTTTGTCTAAGGGCCCAAAGCAAATGTGTGTTTCTAAAAATAGCCAATTAAAAAATTTGGCTTATAAGATACATTAATTAGTAAATGCAACTGATTAGGGGTTACTCCAGGCATTCATTTATTTTTAAATTTACTTATTTATAAAACAACATTGGGATCATATTGTACATGCTATTTTATAATCTGTTTTTTCCTATGCCTTAAAAAAATATTCTTTTAAGTGTGGTTTTAATAAGGGGCAAAGTGGTCTATCACATGAGTGTGCCATAATTCATTTAATCAACTCTATTTTATTATGCATGTATATTTTTATTAATTTTTGCTATTATAAACATGCTTGTATGTAATAAACCTTGGTGCTCATCTTTGATTATTTTATTTGAATATATTCCTTGAAGTAGAATTTTTGGTTAAGGAATATGTCCTTTTTTCAGGCTTTCAGTAAGTATTGCTAAAAAGTTTTACTTCAGAGATGGCCAGTTTTTGAAGTAGAAAATTGGTGGTTCTCTGTTAGACATCTGGAGGCACGTTTATCGAAAACCTAATTAAGCTTATTGAAGCTAATGATAGTAAAACTGGATGATTACGTATGTACTTAGCTTTTCTTGCCTTTTTTTTTCCTTGGGTCCCCACCGCAAATTAAGTTAATACAGTATGCTTTGGTTCTGCATTCTATAGAAAACATGTCTCAACTCAGCCAAGTGGAACAGAATAAAGATTACCAAGAGATTAGTGAAGCAGCTGCGTCGTGTGAGGAGCCCTCAGGCAAGTAGAACAGTGACTCCTCTGCTGCTTCTCACACAGGCAGCCAGCCGGTGTCAGAGAGGGGATGGGAGCTGAGCTGCGGGGTGCAGACCGGGGGTCGATGCTGCTGCCAGGGCCAGGGACAGAGTCGGAATATATGAGAGGTGTCTGTTTGGTGCCATCTCATTTGTCCTTCTTTTCCTCCTCTGCCTCCTGCGGGTCCCCCAGGAGGTTCCCCCCCAACCTCCAAAGCACCCTAATACCTTCGTTTTCCTCTGGCTCTGCAGAGCCCTCTACAATTTTACCTCTTCCAGAGTTGAGTATGTGCCTATCATGAGGGTAATTCCAACATTATTAAATTGGTTGAAAGATTGGCTTATTAAAAGGACTGTTTTTTTTTTTCCTGGTTTTTTACTGCTTTAACTATAATGATTAAATTGTAAAATAGTAGAGTCACCCCATTTTCCTTTACCTTTTCAAAAGATGTGATTAAATTCAAGCTTAGGATTTGAAAACTAAGGTTATTAATGAAGGGACAGCTCTCTCTTTATGTAGTCTTTACAGTAGTCAGAGATTTTGAGAATTAGATTGTGATGTTTTCTTCAATAATTAGAATACTGTTTAAGGAGGAATTTTTCTTTTTTATTTTTCTGACATAGCCATTGCCTCTTTTTTTTTTTCTTTCTCATAAATTAGCATCAAAGAATGAGAATGAGAAAAGCAGAGATGAATTCAAGAAAAAGAAAGCTCCTGGTCCAGGAAAAGTAAGTATTTTAGTCATAATCTTCACTTCTGAAAGTAAAAATGAATCCCTTTGTCATGAGCCATATCCAGAAGAGTGAATCCAGGGGCTGTCTTAGAAGAATTCCCAGATGTCTACTACTATCTCTTCTAGAAATCTGGGCTCTTTTATTTTTATTTTTGAATTTTTATTTTTTTAACCTGTGGTGGAAATCTTTGTATTAATATATTCAGTGCACTGAGAGCTTCCTACTGTGTGAAGTGAAGTGAAATAAAAGTTGCTCAGTCATGTCCGACTCTTTGTGACCCCATGGACTGTCTATGGACTTCTCCAGGCCAGAATACTGGAGTGGAAAGCATTTCCCTTCTCCAGGGGATCTTCCCAACCCAGGGATTGAACCCAGATCTCCCGCATTGCAGGTGGATTCTTTACCAGCTGAGCCACAAGGGAAACCCAGGAACACTGGAGTGGGTAGCCTATCCCTTCTCTGGGGATCTTCCCGACCCAGGAATTGAACCAGGGTCTCCTGCATTGCCGGTGGATTCTTTACCAACTGAGCTATCAGGGAAGCCCTCCTACTGTGTGGGTGTACTCTATTGAACCAGTTCCCTACTGATGGACACTTGGGTTCTTTCTAGTCTTTCATTATAACAGTGCTATAGTGAATAACCTTAATGTATATATAATTGTGTTAGGATAATGTAGGTTCCCAGAAGTGGAATTGCTAGGTTGTGTCGGGAGGTCCACCCTCAGGCTGGGTAACTTCACAAGAGGCCTCACATGACCCAGCATGTGATGGAACTTACAACTGTGGTGTATTACATCATTCACATGGATACTAAGCACAACCAGCAAAGAGAAGAGGCACGTGGAGTGAAGTCTGGGAACCAGGTACAAACTTCTCAGGGTCCTTTTCCAGTGCAGCCACATAGGCTGTGCTTGCTTCCCTTCACAACAAGTGACAACTTGTGAAACCAGAGAGGCTCATTAGAGACTTAGTCCCCGGGATTAGTACTGGAGACTGATCACATAGCAATCCTGCCTGGCATCTACCCAAATTCCATTGTCCTAGAAGGAAAGCAGGTGTTCAGCATAAACCACATTGTTTTTCTAGTTTTGGCTCAGTGGGCCACTCTTGTCAGGTAGGGTAGTGGGAACCCTCCTGAAATCCAAGTTCCCAGATGCCAGCCAACAAGTCTTTCACACAGGCCCTTCAAAGGGTAACAGTTAGGTTTCTTTGTGAACTTTTTTGCACCTGGATCAAAAGGCAGATGTCAAATTTTCCTCTCTGCGGTTATATCATTTAGAACTCACACCTGCAATGACTGCCTCTTTTAGAAAAAATGCCACTCTCACTGGCTGAAAATAAGCTTGTTGAAACTTTATGGGAAAAAAAAAATCAAGATTCAGAGAGAGAGTGATTCCCCATTTTTGGTTACTTATGTCAAGATCATTAGTGGAAACTGTTCTCTCAATTTTTGTTTGCTAACAAAGATAGGGACAGTGGTTCTTAGAGTTAAAATTCATTTGAATAAAATAACATCTTTTCTTTGCAGGTTCCACTGATACTTTCCTCCAAATATCCAGAAGATGACCCAGATTACTGTGTGTGGGTCCCACCTGAAGGTAGATGGTTTTTACTTTTCTTTTACTATAAGATTTATTTATTTAAGGTTTCAAATAGGTAATATGTACTGAAGTATAAGAACTTTTTACAAGAGTATATAGTAGAAAAGTCTCCCATCTGGAGGAATAGGTAGATATTTGATGATACTAGGAAATTATTGTTAATTTTTTTGAAAGTATGAGTGATATTGAGTTTTTTTTTTAGAGAAAGTCCTTATCTTCCAGGAATATTGTATTGTATAGAGGTGTTTGCAAATGAAATGATAGCTGGGACTTGCTTAAAATAATCCCGTGGTGGAGGATGAGGGAAGATAGAGGAGGGGCAATAGATAAAGCAGGATACCACATACTGATAATTGTTGAAGCTGAGTTCTGGGTACATGGAAGTTCATTATATTTTCTCTTTACTTTTACGTATGTTTTAAATTTTCTGTAAAGTGGCGCAAAAAAAAAAAGTTTTCTAGCTGTGCTTAAGCTACTCAGTTTTTTTTCTTTAAAGACAACCAAATATCAGTTTCTTATCACTTCTTATATGCATTATATAAAATGCCTTTGAAAGCAATAAAATTTCATTACTTTTTTTTTAATGTAAATGGAAATATACCCTATACCTTACTGTTTTGCACTTAATAGTATATGGAAATCCTTCCATAGCTGTTTACAGATTTCTTTTCTTTTTTTTATGGTAACATAGTTTTTTTTTTTTTTTACATAGTTCTTTTTTATGGTATGGATATATCTTTACGTATTTAACCAGTTCTCTCAATGTATATTTGCTGTGTTTCTAGTCTTGTGCCATTACAAACAAGTCTACAATAAGTAATTTCTAATAAGTATAATTTTGCAAGTGTAGATGTGCACTTGTAGAAAACAAATTCATAAAAGTCAACATATTGGAGCAGAGGCTATGAACATTTTTAAGATAGTATAAATTGCATTCTGTAGGGATTGTACTAGTTTATGTTCATACATACACCCTTAAGGCAATATAGGGCTTCCCTGATAGCTTAGTTGGTAAAGAATCCTGCAATAAAGGAGACCCCGGTTCGATTCCTGGGTTGGGAAGATCCTCTGGAGAAGGGATAGGCTACCCACTCCAGTATTCTTGGGCTTCCCTTGTGGCTCAGCTGGTAAAGAATCTGCCTGCAATGTGGGAGACCTGGATTCGATCCCTGGGTTGGGAAGATCCCTTGGAGAAAGAAAAGGCTACCCATTCAAGTATTCTGGCCTGGAGAATTCCATGGACTGTATGGAGTCCCAAAGAGTTGGACA
Source organism: Cervus canadensis (assembly GCF_019320065.1). Taxonomy (NCBI): domain Eukaryota; kingdom Metazoa; phylum Chordata; class Mammalia; order Artiodactyla; family Cervidae; genus Cervus; species Cervus canadensis. Next base: position 68,287,038 of record NC_057390.1, on the reverse strand, counting down.
CGACTCAGTGACTTTCACTTAAGGCAATATATGAGATACTTGTTTCTCCATGTACTTACCACAAATTGCTTTTTCTGTGGATTGGGTTTCTAATATGTTAGCAGTTAATAGAAATGTAGGTACTAAAATGCTTGCTTTTTATTTGCTAGTAAATGTTAGAGTAGTGGTGAAAAGACTGTAGTTTGAAATTATATACAAAAGGTCATGTTTGTTTTACTTTTTGGCCCACTGATGACTGGATATCTTTTCCCTCCTGACTTGGAAATGTGAATGTCTATTTTTCTTTGTTTCTTTTTATGCTGATATAGGCCAAAGTGGAGATGGCAGGACCCATCTTAATGACAAGTATGGGTATTGATTGCTTCTGAATCTTGAAGGAAGACCTTGTGGACCATGTGACATGGGGTATTTAGGATAATATATCAAGTTGAATGTCCGGAGAAGGAATTCAGATGCTCATTTGTAAAATCTGGTGACTGGCATTTTCTTCTGTACTCATAGCTTCCTAAATTTACCTACCTATCTGATTCTCTTGAATTTGATATTTATGTTTAAAAGTGTTTGTGTATGTATGTAAAAAGGAACCATATATTTTGAGAATTAGTAAAGTGAGAGACATGAGTCTATTAAAGTAAGAAACTGAAAATGTCTCATGTTTATTTAAGGCCACAATGTCTTTCTTAAGCTTTAGGGACTATGGTTTTACTGAGCAATAGGGTACTTTTGTCAGGTGGGCTCTAGGATTCACTGATAATTGCCTCCTCAAGTAAGTGCCGTAATAGGAGGTCATGCCAGAGCATAACCCTGAGTTCTGTGTCATTCGTGGAACTAAGAATAGATACACAGTGGGGGTTTCCTACTCCCTCCCACTGTAAGCTTCCTGCCAAGTTTGAGGACAAACCCTGGCCTACCAGGACACAATTCAGGAACATATAACACACCTCATGCACTCAGGCACCAATGCTGATAGAAACTCAGCCCTTTGAATATCCTGGATTCTGACCAATTGGGTTAGTCACTCCTCCTGTGGAAAGGTGCAAATAAGGTCACAGAATGAAAAGCTGGATGTCTTCTGCCCACTGTGGGGCTTCTCACCTCTGTAATGAGGGGAATCAAAGTTCCTTCCTCTCTGCAAACATGAAGAAATGCAGGACTATGTCTATTTCCACTCCACTTCCCATGATTAGTGCCTCTTTTCCACAGGAAAGGAAAGCCTAAGAGTGGAAGCAAGGTGGAAAACCTGTGGATTAGGCTGGAGGCAGACATAGTAAGCAGGCAGGAGAAAGGCTGTGGCCCAGCGAGAGGGAGTGGATTCTACGGGATGATGAGGTGGGCAGGAAGCGGTAATGAGAAACTTCAGTTACCCTGACAGATGTCTGGCCTGCTAAAAATAAGTCTGACTTCTCAGAAAACAATACCAATATTGGCATTAAGAGAAACTACTATTTTGAACTTCATTTAGACGAACAGATAAGAACTTGATGTAAGGAGTGACTGGAATTTGGGGGCAGAGTGGCCATGCCACTGTAGATCTAAACAGTGGACTGATCCGGATCACTGATCTTCAAAGGTAAAACTCTTTATTTAAACAAAATTGCATGTGGAATCCTAATACTTGAACAGGTGAAAATATACCTAACTCTGGTTGAGTTGAAGGCATCAGGATTGGATGTACACACATACACACACCTGCATGCCTGTCTTCCCCTCCTCACTCTACTCTCGCAGTGACCTTAAGGAATCCTAGGTGCTGCACAGAGCACAGTCTGCTTTCGGAAGGCAGATTTCTAAATGTTCTGGGAATGGTAGGTATGGTCCTGTGTCTGGAGAGCATGAGAGCAAGTAGGACTCCACTGGCCAAAATAAAATATAAACATGTAACTTGTACAGTTAACATCAGTGTTCAAAAGACCTGCACATGGATCTTAGCTTCTTTTTACCAAATAGGAGGCTTTGAGGACATGACTTATATGCCTTGAGCCTCGGTTCTGTCATGTTTGAAGCCGGGACAGTAATGCTTTTAGCTCTTTGGATATTCGAGTTTATTCTAGGATCAAATGAGACCATGTAGACAGATGTGCTTTACACAGTTTTGAAGATACTAGTAGCTGTTAATCACCACAAAAAAGATCATAACATCTGGGCTGACTTATCTGTGAGAGAGACTGGGTCATATCAGTGATTCACCACTGTAGTTGTATATTAGAATTACCTAGGGATATTTTACCCCACTCCAGTACTCTTGCCTGGAAAATCCCATGGATGGAGGAGCCCGGTAGGCTGCGGTCCATGGGGTCACTAAGAGTCCGACATGACTGAGTGACTTTACTTTCACTTTTCACTTTCACACATTGGAGAAGGAAATGGCAACCCACTCCAGTGTTCTTGCCTGGAGAATCCCAGGGACGGGGAAGCCTGGTGGGCTGCCATCTATGGGATCACACAGAGTCAGACATGACTGAAGTGACTTAGCAGCAGCAGCAGGGATATTTTAAAAGTTTTTGATTCCAATACTTGGATTCCATGTCAGATCAATCTAATCAGAATCTTTGGGCTTCCCAGGTGGTCCAGTGACTAGGCCACTGCACTTCTGCTGCAGGGGACACGAGTTCAATCGGGAACTGAGATCCCACATGCTGTGTGGTGTGGCCACAAATAAACAAATCAGAATCTCTGGGTCAATCCCTTTTAAAAGCAGTCCAGGTGATTTTAATGTGCAACCATAGTGGAGAACCTCTGAAGCAGAGTTGGCAGACTTTTTTTTTTTTTAAATTAATGGCCAGGTATTTTAGACTTGCATGCCATACAATCTGTTGTGTACTCAGCTCTGCTGTTGGAGTGCAAATGGCATAGACAGTATACAATGAATGAGTGTGACTGTGTTCCAATAAATATTTACTCATAAAAACAGGTGGCAGGCCAGGCTCGGCCCAACCTCAGCTCTGGGCTAATTCACTTTTCAGGGTCTCATCATATTGAAGATGTTCCTTACAACTTCTTTAGGATATTTGAAAAGTTTCTAATCAAAAGGCTAATTACCCACTCCTGTACTATATGGGTTGTAGTTTTTTGGTTACCAGAAATCAAAGTGATCCAGTGTCCTTTTCACAAAAATGGAGAGCAAGGTTATTAGACAATACAAAAAATATTGTTAATACCAAGAATTCAACAGGTTATCTGTGAGCAGGGTGTCCCTGGTCTATTCTCTTGGCTTTCTCAGGAATTCTGCATTATATCTGCCTCTGAATTTAAAGAACAATGGGAAGCCACTGGGGTGTCAGTGATAGTGAAATGGTCAGATTTGGGTCTTTAAAAGAACACTCAAGCTACCGGTTGGAGGAAGGATGGAAGAGGAAAGAGAATACAGGAAGACCAGTCAGGAGTCTGCTGCAGAGATCCAGCTAAAAGACGATGGTAACTTGAATTAAGTGGAGATCAAGATGCAGAGACAGAAAGGGGTCCTTGCAACTATTTAACAAGTAAGATGGCTGAGACTGAGTGATGGATTGTCTGGGAGTGAAGGGGAAGGAGGCTGGAGGGTAATTCCTCAGTCACTGGCTTGTACATTTGAATGGCTGATGCTGTTTGCTGAGATGAGGGGACACTGGAGCAGGACCTGCTGGAGGTGGAGTATATCATAGATATCATCTGGACAAGTTGAACTTGATGTCCCTTTAAGACATCTAATTAAAGATGTCGAGAAAGCAGCTGGATAAAGAGGTCTGGATTTCAGAAGAGGGCTTGAGAACAATTTCAGTCTTCACCAGCTAAGCCTAAGATTCAGACCAGGTGGCAGGCAGAAATTTTGCAAGCAGACTCGAGTCTTGGACAACTGGTCTCCAAATCTTTGGTACTGGGAACAGTTTTTCTTGGCTACCGGTACTCATTTATTTGGGGAAAAAGTAAGTGCTACAGTGAGCAACATTCTGTAAAGAAAAGGTCAGTGGTGTGAATTTAAACAGAATCTCTGTCTGCTTTCAGACATTTCTAAGGATTTTGCAAAGTACCTGGTATATGCAATAAATTTTTGTTGAGTGCCTGCTCTCAAAATTTTCCCTGGAATTGTCCCAATCTAGGATAGGAAGTATGAAGTCCCATTATTTCCCTGTAGCCCATTATAAGCCTTTACCCATTACTGCTTCACTGGAACTGGAAGGGGTTAACTATGTGGGAAATAATGACACAATTCCTATCTATTGAACTTTGAAGTCATCACCACAGCCTGGGGATCTGTTGCTTTACCATTGAAATGCTGCCACCTCCCGGATAGGGTGTGACAAGTGACCAGCAGCTGTGGACGGCTTCCTGAGAACGGGAGCCAGGGGGAAGCCTGCCAGCCCTGTGGCAATCAAAAGCAGGAACCCAAACCCCTGTTGAGGCTGAGTTCCCATGCAAGGTTCGGTCCACCCCTGTTTGGACCCAGCAGGTTTGATGAACTGCTGGGAAATGATGTAAAACTCTCCTTGACCTTTTTGGAGGGTGGGTCACAGCATCAAGCTGGTATGGCGTCTTCTAGTGACAGGCTGCTCTTTGATCCTGAGATTCCTCACTTGATGTGGGCGTTGAGAACCATTTTTCAAGATTTCTTCTCAGCAATCTGAGAGGACTTTGTGCTGCTTTGTTTTAGAGGTTTGGCGCAAGCACAGTCCAGGATGGGACTGAGAGAGACTTCTATTATAGGGTAGACCAGAAGTTTTTACCCCCAAAGAGGACCCAGCATGGATGACAGGTTTGAGAGCTCAGCATGTGATGGGAACAGTGGTTCCCACTGAGTGTAACTCCACCTTCTTTGCCCCCCAAATCAATCTATTTCAAGTCTTCATAGAATTTGTTACTCATTTTAATGAGATATCAATAAAATTGATAGTATGACTTTGAACAGATTTCTATTTGGAAAATGTGAAAAGATTTAAGAATAACTCCTTTTAAACTTAGTCCACATCCTTGGTTCTGACTGTAGTAATTGCCAATTTGATATGGAATTTTAAGTGTAGCATTTAGAGTCCTCATTTATCCTTAAAAGTAAGAGTCTATTTACTTCCTGCAGAGGACAATTTTTCTTGCCATCTAACCTGTGAAAGAGCATCTTATAAATCAATGTGTATATCTTATATGTCTTGAGGAAGCATTTCCGCAGGCTTCGTAAACCTTTAGTTGAAAAGGATTCTATAACCATTGTGTCTCAATGTTTGTAGTAGGAGGTAGTATAACATGAAACATATATCTCTTGAGGTCTTTGTCTGAAACCAAATACTATGATTTTGTTTTGCTCAGCCATTTAAAGTACCTTCTTTTTTTCCCTTTTAGCATTAAAAAAAGATGGACCCCAGGTCAATCTTTTTTTTTTTTTTCCCAAGTCAATCTTAAAAATTTCTCCATGTAGGGCTTTTAGGATTCATTCCTCTGTATCGCCCACTGCCCTGACCCAAGCTTCACTTCCCTTATGATTCCTCCCAGATTTCCCTTCCTTTAGTCTGTGCCTCATCCAGCTCTTGTCCACACCTCTGAGCTCTCCTAAAGAGAGAAAAACCCCAAAGAACTTCTTGGGCAGTACATCACTGAGCAGAATCCTTGTCTCTGAAACCTCAAAAGCCTCTCCATTATCCAAATTCATTTGAGGCTTTAGAATCTGTATCATAGGGTTCCTGTAATTTTTTTTTTATCATAACTCATTCCCATATGCTCTTGTCCCTTCCCTTTCTGCCACCCAACCACCTGTAGTAACCATAGATTTGCCCTGAACAGAACTTTTCCTTTTACTTCTTCCCATATTGTCCATCAAGCCTGCTGTACATGGCCTTTAGCCTCAGTTTCCTTGTTTATTAAATAGAGAAAATATGAGCTACCTCAGAGTATTGTTGTGGAGATTAAATAACTGAGCTGTCTATAAAAACTTTAGCCAATCTTGATACATAATCAGCTCCCCAAAATGTGGTCCTCTTGGGCTTTCCAGGTGGCGCTAGTGGTAAAGAACCCGCCTGCCAGTGCAGGGGACGCTAGAGACTGGGGTTCCATCCCTGGGTCGGAAAGATCCCTTGGAGGAGGCCATGGCAACCCACTCCAGTATTCTTGCCTGGAGAATCCCATGGACAGAGGAGCCTGGTGGGCTACAGTCCATGAGGTCACAAAGAATTGGACATGACTGAAGCAACTGGGCATGCGGCATGCGTGGTCCTCCTGGCTTGTGTCCACTGGGTAAAGTCCTACTCATTTTTCAGAAGTTCAGCCTGAGTCTAACTGTCTTCAGGAAACCTTGATCATCCTGGTTGTCACTAAAGCCCCCTTTCCCCAGCAGCCCTGCAGCACTTTATTTCTGCTTCTGTGATGGCTCTTGCTTGGATGGCCTGACAGCTGTTAATTATGTGTGTGCTTGGGCATTCTTTGCTCACTCCTTCTAGTTTTCGTTTACGTTTGTAAGTGTTACAAGTTGAGGACAGGAACTATCTTATTTTGTACCCCACCTGCACCTCATGGAACTTACCAGTTCACAAAATAGGTGCTCAGCTAACTTGCTTTACATGACTGAGGGGTGGAGGGCAAGTTCAAGGCCTGGCCCTTCCTACCATTGGGTTTTCCAGGCAGAGAAGGGGCCTTAGAACTCTTTGTTTCCAGAACTTTTCCAGACAAGCTGGATAATCTCAGCACCTACCATTTTAGCAGCGTTAACGCAGGCAGAGGCCTGGATTCCTGTCCTACTTGGGGCAAAATCAGGCAGAACTACCCCTTCCCATCAAAGAGCTCTGGGTTACAACAGCTGGCTTTAATTTGGGCTCTAAGTCCTCTGCTGGCCCTGGAAAATCTTGATCTGGAGGGTTGGCTCTGGTTTCCTCTGGCTGTCACGCACAGCCCTTCAAAAGTCAATGCAGCTATGTCAGGGAGTGACCACAAGAGGGCAGTAAAGCTCCATCACTATACAGGAGTTGGATGCCAGAAGACAAACGTTTCTAAGCAGAAGAAAGAAGATCCTGAACTCTTTCACAATCAGGATTCTGAAAGACTTCAGGGCAGCAAGCTGGTTCAGGTCACCAGAGGCTTCCCAGGCCTAAGACCCAGAAGCAGCAAATTAGGGACACTGACAAGCTCCCCAAATCTCTTCCCAGCCTGTTGTTTCTGGTGCTTCGTTTCACCTGGAGAAAGTCATCCTCCAGTCTTAATGCAAATATTCTATGGAGGAGCTTGCTGCTGCTGCTGCTATCAGTCTTAGAGGTAAAAAGAGGAGATATTATCACCTTTTGTCTAAGGAAACTGAGGCTCAGAAAATGAAGCGACTTGCTCAAAGGCATGCCAAGTTCATGGTGGAACCATAATTCCAGATTCTTTGCTCATTCCTTCTAGTTTTCAGTTGTTTGTGTTTGTAAGGTTTGTGAGTTTCTCGAGCAAAGACTACAGCTCATTTGTCTTTTTGTCTCTGCATGCTGCTCCCTTAACCTTTAGGACTGTGAATGGGTGTGCTGTATAAGACTCTGTCCCTTATGAGTTGGATTCCATGACCTCTCTTATCCCCTCTGTTTTAGTAATTCTGTGATTTGGAGGCACAGCCCTAACAACGACAGTGGTGGCCCTGAGTGATCCTACTGGCTGAACATTTCAACAAGGGCAGCCACTTGGCTGCCAGCCTGTGACAATCCATCATTAGTAATGCAGGGAGGGCGGAGGACAGTTGGACAGTTTCTCGAAGTGTGCACCAGCATCGCTGGCATTATGAAAGTTGACTTTGGGGGAGGAGAATGAACATGTTTAATTTTAGCAGTTGTGAATATAAATACATGCATTATTACTTATACATACACACACGTATGTAATGTTGCATAGAATGAGGTCAACTTTTAAGGTGAGTTTATTTAAAGAAGGACATTAAGTAACAGTGTGGTGGAATGAAACAGGTATACCAATGAGTGAAGTTCAAGGAACTGTGGTGGGACTACCTGGTGGTCCAGTAGCTAAGACTGCGCTCCCAGTGCAGGGGGTCCAGGTTTGATCCCCGGTCAGGGAATCCAGACTACAACTAAGATCCCATATGCCGCAGCTAAAAGATTCTGCCTGCTGCAATGAAGACTGAAGATCCCACATGCTGCAACTAAGACCTGGCGCAGCCAAATAAATAAATACATTTTGAAAAAAGGGACTTTGATGAGGTGGGAAGATACTGTAATCACAAAATTATTTCACATTTGGCTCTGTGACCCTTAAGCCATGAAGCCCTAAGTTGCTGACCTTAAACAAGTCTTGGTTTTCTCATCCGTAAAGTCAGAGAAGAATTATTGCCCTCCTTAACTCAAATGAGAACAAATGAGAGCACAGTGAAGTCTGGAAAAGTGTCCAGTGGTGCTGTATCACGATTCCCGCTTCCACCCAGCTCTCCCTGGGACCTCCTCTTTACCACCACAGAGGGGGCCCCTCAACTAGCATCCGCTTCCCAGATCCCAAGGACCGAGTCCAGTTCTGCTTGTTGTTCACACCTGGGCCTGCCATTCTGAGGAGGAGGAGGAAGGAGGGGCTGGAGAAATCCTGGAATCAATCAGGGAACAAGTCCCAACACGTCACTGTTTGCTTTGTCATCCTGATTCAATGACCTCATACAAGGAAGGGAGGGAGCAGAAGGAGCTGTTCTCTCCCAGATACCTAAGGAGGCTTCTGACATCTCCTGTTTTCCTTGTCATGAGAAGAGCAGGCGCCAGGCTGCGATTTTTAAGGTCTGAGCTAATGCTGGAAGCAAAGGAGAACAGCACCTCCCATAAACTGGCCAGACTCTGCTTCTTGGGAGCTGCTTGGAGTAGAGGGGCAGAGGTGGCTGTGATGGGCATTGGAATCCAGGCTGTTGCCCCTGCTCCCCAGAGGGCTCAAGAATACACAGCCTTGTCCTCGGGTTCTGAGCAATCTCAGCGCTATTTGGGTGAACCCTAAGGATTTGCAGTTAGCTGTCCCTGAGGCTAGGGCAGCTCCTGGACTGGTTATTCATCTGGTCTCCAAGGGGCAGCCCCTAGAGTTGACAGAGGCTTCGGTGACCCCAGTGTCATCATTCTCATGTACCCTGCACCTTCACGTACAGTATCCAGTGAATACTTTCTGAGCATCTACCGTGTACCAGGCCTTTTGGGGAAATGAAACAGCCGTGTGCATCCAAAGGCTACATGGGACCTTAGACTCACCTTCTTACCATGGAGATTGCTGCTGTTGTCCTTACCGTCTTCTCTGGTGGCTCAGACAGTTAACAATTTGCCTGCAATGTAGGAGACCCGGGTTCAATCCCTGCATTAGGAAGACCTCTTGGAGAAGGGAAACGCAACTCACTCCAGTATTTTCGCCTGGAGAATTCCACAATGGAGGAGCCTGGTGGGCTATAGTCCATGGGGTCGAAAAGAATCAGACACGCCTGAGTGACTAACACACACACACCCCCATCTCTTCTGCTATCCTGAACTTAATTAATATTTAAATGAATTATCTTGTCAGCCAAACAAACTGCATTTGTAAGGTGTTTATTTCCAAGTTTTTTGTAATCAAACATTTATGTAACTGCAAATAAGTGCTTCTGATCAACACAAGATAACATTATGACACCGAGTATCTAGTCACACAAAAGCAAAGAAATTCAGCATTTTTGCTATCCTGTTTATCCTGGTTTGGCTTTTTAAAACTTGAAAGGTAGCTGGCAGTCCACCTGGGGAATCAGTTCAAGGTTTTTGAGGCAGTGACATCTCAGCTGGGTTTAGAAAAATAAGCATGCTTTCACAAGCAGGAAGAAAGAGGTCCCTGCAGGCAGAGGGCACAGAGCAATCCAGGTGCTGGGCCCAGCAGCTCCATCCCTGGGCTGGTCAAGGGGATCAAGCTGTGGCTTGAACTCAGTGGGGGGAAGCTGCAGTTTGGGATGGAGCTGATGAGGGTGGAGATGGGAACCAGGGATCTTACAGTTGAGTCTACTCATGTGATGGTCCTGGAGAAACCGAGGCAGGAAATCCTCGGTAGGATTTCCTGGCAGTTTTCCTAGGCAGGAGTCCCTTTGGTTCCCAAGGGCAGGAAGGAAAAAGACAGCAGAGGCCAAGCCAAAACTCTGCCCCAGAGCTGGCCGGAACCCCATCTCCCACCCTGGCTGCCCCGCCTCTTAACTCCCAGAGCAAACCATTTTTCTGTGATTTTTTGGCTCATCTCTTAAATGTTCCAGAGTCAGAACAGGCTGTGCCATGGTTGAACAAACCTGTTGAACAAATAAACAAGGCAGGCTGTGGTGCTGGGAAAGCACCAGACGTGGGCCCCCAACCAGACCCATGGGTTCCGGTAAGTCTGTCCCAAGCCTGGGCCTCAGCTTCTTCCTTCAACCATGAGAGGTAGGAGCCTGGCAGTTTGAGGGGGTCCCTCCTAGCTCTGTGATATAAGCAAGTTGCCCACAGAGAGGAAAACTCCAGAGCTGCCAGTTCAAAAGAAGCCTCCTTTCTTCTCACTACCCAATGCAGCTAAGGGCAGAGAGAGGGGAGATTACCTCATGGCAAATATTGAAACCAAAGGACATCCGTTCACTCATTCATTCATCAAACACTAACCGAGTGTCCAATCTGCTGGGTGCTGTGCTGCCCCTTCCCCCCAGGAACATACAAGGAGTTATAAATGCTCCAGCTGAGGAGACAGGGTCACAGTTCTTGTGTGTAACTAGTTCCCACCACCTCAGGGCCTTTGCTCCTGCTGTCCCCATCCCCTAGACCACCAACCCCTCCTTCCTCCTTCTCCAGGCTCAGCTTCAATGGCATTTCCACTGCCTACCCTCCCGGTGGTAGGGCTTCCCCATTTCTCCCTGTCTCTCCAGCCACACTGCATCACCCTCATAGAATCTATGGCAGTTTGTAATTGCATGTCTGCCCTTCATTTAGTCATTGATTTTTTTCACCTTTTTGACTTGAGTATGAGCTACCTGAGGGCAAGAATTCTGTTTGCATTTTTCACTTCTGGACACTTAGCAGCATATACTTGTAGAATTTGGCATGGGCTGGATTTTTTTACATGGACTACGCTATTTAGTCCTCTAGATAGCCCTAGGGGAGAGGCATTGCTATTCTCTATTTTGGAGTGAAGAGACAGATGTCCAGAGGATGTTAAGTATCTTGCAGTTGGCAGGGCTGAGTTTGGACCTTGTCTTTTAATTTTAATTCTATTTAATTGTTATATCTCTTTAGTTTTTTTATGATAAACATTTTAAGACTTTTTTGATGTGGACCATTTTTAAACTCTTTCTTGAATTTATCACAATATTGCTTCTTTTTTATGTTTTGTTTTTTGGCCTTGAGGCACATGGGATCTTAGCTCCCTGAGCAGGGATTGAACTCACACCCTAAGAAGGCAAAAGTCTTAACCACTGGACCACCAAGGAAATCCCTCAGTCATTTTGTAGAATGTCCTTTTGCTTGGGTTAATCTGATGTTTGTTAGTGATTGGATTAAAGGTAGGCATTTGTTGGCAGGAATCTCACAGAAGTGCTACTGTGCATCTCAGCGCATCATCTCAGGAGCCAGCGTGCTATCTGTGTGTCCCGGGAATGGTGATGTTAACTGCCGTCATTAGGGCCGGGAGGTGTTGGCTAGGTTTCTCTGTGGTAAAGTTACTATTTTTCGCTTTTTAATTAGTAAGTAATTTAAGAAGAGATACTTTAAGCCTGTGAATACTCTGCCCTCATCAAAATTTTCCATCTATTTTTTATTTATTTGGTTAGTTATTTGATTTTGGCTGTGCCGGGTCTTTGTTGCTAACGGGCTTTTCTCTAGATGCAGCGAGCGGTGGCTACTCTCTAGTTGCTGTGTGAGGGCTTCTCATTGCTGTGGCTTTTTGTGTTGCAGAGCACAGGTTTTAGGGAGCTCGGGCTTCAGTATTGTGGCATGTGGGCTCAGTAATTCCAGCTCCCTGGCTCTAAAGCACAAACACAGTAGTGGCACAGGGGCTTAGTTGCTCCACGGCATGTGGGATCTTCCCAGACCAAGGATCACACCCGTGTCTCCTGTATTGGCAGATGGATTTCTTCCCACTGAGCCACCGAGGAAGCCCCGAACTTTTCCACCTATTGATGATTGTTGACTGAATCAAGAATTAGTTGTAAAATCAAGATCCTGGCTCTGATTTTAAGGCTGCCTGTCTGTATTTCAGAATGATAGCATAGGATAGAAGGGAGGAGGAAGCAAGAGACAACATCTGACTCTGTAAACTGTTTCTGAGATGTCTGTCCTGGAAAATGGAAGGTGACTGAGAGTGACTTTCTAACCCTATTAAGAAAAAAACTGAGGGGGTGGAGGATTGGGAGCTTAGGATCAATACATGATCACTATTAATACTATGTATAAAATAGATAACTAATGAGAACCTACTGTATAGTGCAGGGAACTCTACTTAATGGTCTCTGGTGACTGGAACGGGAAGGAAGTCCAGAAGCGAGGGGGTGTATGTGGACGTACGGTTGATTCACTTTGCTCTACAGCAGAAAGTAACACAGCATTACAAAGCAACTATATTCTTATAAAAATTAATTTTAAAAAAAAGAAAAGGAAAAAAACGACCTGCAAAATCAGACTGGATTTTAAGCAATAAAAGCTTTTACTTCCTAATGGAATAAGAATTTCCCCTTATCTAGCACTAACTCCCAAACACCACACCAGCCATTTAGCAGACACAGTATTTTAGTGCTCGTAACCATTCTTCTTAAGAGTACTGTAATCTTCAATTTATAGTTGAAGAAACTGAGATCAGAAGGGAGGAGGTGTTTGCCTAAAGTTACACATCTAGGAGTGGAAGAGTGTGGATTCTGACTAAGATCCATTGGGCTTCACACTCTTACTCTTTTTAGAGGGAAGGAGCTTGGGGTCATGTCATGACTTTCAGCCTCAACACACATCCCGCCAGTGCCAGTTTTCAATGAATTCCCAGCTTAGGAGTGAGGTAATTCCCACTTTCCACGTGGATGTTAAGCCCTGGAGTCCTGCAAAGAGGCTGATGAGGTCCCAGTGCAGCGATCTGGCCCCAGCCAGCTGGTCCTTGACCCCCAGCAGTCCCCTGGCTGCAGTGTCCTGAGAGGACCTCCCTCAGCTCTGCTGCTGCCCCTGCGGCCCAGGTGGCAGGGCCATCCAGACATTGACTCAACAGTTCGCCTCGCCTGCCCAGCACGGCTGCATCTCCCGTGCTTAGAAAGGCAGGAAGCCGAACTCCGGTATTTTAGAAAGTCTTTTAACAATAAGCTTGATTAAAAGGGGATTTTCCAGTTAACCCTGGAGAATTTTAGCTAACCAATGACTTATTGTGTTCTAGTTCTTTGAAATGTGGTTATCTATGTTCATTGTGTATTTAGGGTAAATCTCATTTACCAGACGATTCAATTAAACAGGATTTCCCTCTTTAGGGAAATCCTAAAATTACTGTTTGGTATAAGCCACAGAACCAGAGAATAACCATGTTGAAAGGTTTTAGGGATCATTTAATAGGATTTTTTTTATTGTTCAGATGAGGAAACTGAGGCCCAGAGAGGACTATAACTTACCCAAGGTCACACGGTTTATTATTGACATAAGTATTAACTAGGAACCTCGCATCCAAAGTGCTTTCTGAAACATCAAAAATAATTACAAGGCAGGAAACCTTTATGTCTAGGGTTACCTGCAGGCTGAATTTATCTTGTAGCTGTGTCCTTTTTTTGTCCTGCACAGTGTGTTAAAAGTTGGGAAGCTTCCTGTAAAAATCCAAATTTGGTGTTTCTTTGGAAAAGCTGTACAATCTAGCCACACTGAGCCCAATGGTGATGAAGGGGGGCTGAGCTGCAGCAAGCCCTCTGGAGTGGGGTCATGGGATCTACATTCCTCCATACCCTGTCAGCTCACACCTGGGTAAGCTGACATTTCATGACCTGCTGGTCCCTCTAGGCATTGGGATTTGGGTTCTCTGCTTTCTGGTGGAAGGCACTCCTTAGTTAATTAAAATAAATAAATAAATAAATAAATAAAAGAGGGCTGGAGTGGCCAGACTGAAAAATAGGGGAGACAATGAGGAATCAGAAACACTTGTGTTACATGCCAGGGTGCAGTGCCAGGCATGGAGCTGGTCCCAGGCAAGCTCAGATCAGGGGCTAGAAAGAGCTCCAAGAGCTTCTCATTTAGGTGAAGAAGGTAAAAAGCTCAACAGCAATAGGAGGGACTTCCTTCAGGGTCCAGTGGCTAAGACTCTGTGCCTCCCAATGCAGGGGGCCCAGGTTCGATCTCTGGTTGAGGATCTAGGTCCCATATGCTGCAAAGGAGTTTGCATGCTGTAACTAAAGGTTTTGCACACTACAATGAAGATCGAAGATCCTGTGTGCCACAACTGAGACTCAGCACAACCCCCCCCCCAAAAAAAAATACATATATATATATATATATATATAGAAATAAACAGTAAAAGGAGATAAAGCACCTGGCAAGATAATATGTACTGGTAAAGTGAGTGGAACAGGAAAGATGTGCTAGAGTAGTTCAGATGGTCAGGGAAGTTCTAGTGGAGGTGGATCCTGACTCAGAAGTTGACTTATTTTAAAGAATGGAGACACTGTGGGCAGAACAACTAGCCAGGAAGCTGTTTCAGCCATCAGAGCCAAGAGCCAGGGTTAGGTGATTGGAGACAGAGAGGGAGGAAAGAGGTGGACGCCAGAGAGACACCAGCGGGGATGGACAGTATCGGATGCATGCATGGAGGAGAGGGAAAGAGAACAGTCAAAGCTGGTGGATCCTTTGTGCCTGTGTGACCAGGAGGAGGTCATGCCCCAAACAGAGAAGGGGAGCTGGGAGGAAAAGCTGGGTGGGAAATGATGACGAATTTATTTCTAGACATGTTGAGTTTGAGGTGATAATAGGGTCAGGCAGGTCCAGGTGAGGAATCAGAATGTAGACCCAGAACATGCCCCCAACCCCCAATAAGCACTTTACAATCCAGCCTCCCTTTGCCCATTTGGGAGTGAAATCCTTAAACATACAGATGCACTGATTAAATATAAGGAGGCCTACCATAGGGGAGGGGAACAGCAGAAGGGAGTGGTGAGCATGGTTGGGAGGAGATGAGTACTCAGGACCTCTGTGCTGGAGCTTTTAATCTGGGGTCTTGGGACACCTAGGGTCTCATGTATAGCCCTGTCCTTAGAGGCAGAACTGAAGTGTGTGTGTGTGTGTGTGTGTGTGTGTGTGTGTGTGTGTGTGTGTGTGTGTGTGTGTGTGTGTGTGTGTGTGTGTGTGTGTGTGTGTGTGTGTGTGTAGTGGAGGGGTGGGGGTGGGGGTTGCCTAAGGACATTTTTTGGAAAGAGGGTGCATAACTTTCATTAGATTCTCAAAGGGGACTTGTCTCTCTGGCAAAGTTGAAAACCACTGAAATGGAAGCCCCTGCAGTCCCCCTGGTGGATCTGGAACACAGTGGTGTCATTTATCCTGGTTCCTTGTCATTTTTTTCCCCCAGATCCTTGCCTAGAAGTATATTCTAGCTGGCCTCTCTCACCCGGAACAGGGGAAATGTCCCTCCTCCTTAAAGGCCTGTTTTTTGGGTTGGGCGTGGCTGAGTGAGTCCGCGAAGCCCCTGGGGTGCAGCGGAGAGGGGTCGAGGAGGCACAGCTTTCAGGGGACGGGAGGGGGAGGCTGCGGGGAGCCAGAGCGGATGTCACGGCTTACCTCAGAGCCCGAATTAGAAGGCTGAAAAAATCACAGCAGGAAATAACGTGGTGCCTAAAATAGAAGCATCAACTGGGAGAGAGGCCGGGAGTAGGTGGCATTTGAGGCTCCCGCCGCGTCCTCCCCAGCGGCTGCCTGACAAGCGCGTCGGAGGAGGAGGCGTGTGGATGAGCAATGGGGCCAGAAAAGGCCAGAAAGGCCGAGGCCGCGTTTCTGCTGGGGAGAAGGGAAGGAGGATCGGAAAACAGCCATAGTCTAAGGAGCAGAAGGGGCCCTGCTGTCCTGGTCATCTCCCCGGACCCCCCCCCCCCCCCCCCCCCCCCCCCCCCCCCCCCCCCCCCCCCCCCCCCCCCCCCCCCCCCCCCCCCCCCCCCCCCCCCCCCCCCCCCCCCCCCCCCCCCCCCCCCCCCCCCCCCCCCCCCCCCCCCCCCCCCCCAACCTTTCCAGTACCCTCTGTCCTTCCGCCAAAGTCCCCTCCAGGCTTGTCACCCACAGCAGCGCCTCCACTTCCACCCACTCCCACTGGCCCTGCCCCTCTGCTCCAAGCCTCTGGACTGCAAGGCCTTGGTCTCCAGACAGGAAGCTGCCCAGCGGTCCTCACTGCCTTCCTGGGCCATGTAATCAGAGGTCATTCTAGGAGCAGCAGCGCTCAAGGTCAGCCTCCCTCTGCCTGACTGTAGTAACCCCTCCACCACCCCCAGCCCAGCCCCTTCCCCTCCTCTATGAGACTGCCAGGGCCTGGTGCCTTGGGAAAGGCAGGGGTCCTTCACCTGGACTCTTGTCTCAGGAAGGATTGAGACCACACAAAACCTTTGCCTGCAGACCTGGGCTGTCCCTCCTTCCATGGCCATGTCTATAGAGAGGACTCTCAGAACTGTTCCCTGACTGTTGGTTCTCCCAGCTCATGCCTGCTCAGAGCAAACAGCCAGGAACAAAAACAGTAATGGCCACTACTTATAGAGCATTTATGTGTACATATTAACTCGCTTAATCCTCACAACTCCATGAAGTAGGTATTTTTATCGTTCCCATTTTAGGGATGATGAAACTGAGGTTAAGACTCTTTACTTCCACTGCAGGGGGCTTGGGTTTGATCCCTGGTCAGAGAAGTTCTACATGCTTTGAGGAATAGCCAAAGAAAAAAAAATTGTTTTAATTATGTAAAAAAAGAAAATGATGAATTAACTTGGCCATATTCACAGAGCTAGTCAGGGGAAGGGCCAGGCTTTGGGCCCAAGGGGTCTGACTGCAGGTCCTAACTGAATTTCACACAACATTGCCTCTCAGCTTAGTGCTGTTCTCTGCAGCTCTTTTTTCTAAAAAAGTAGATTTTGTTTTATTTTATTTTATTTTATTTTTTTTTCTGAAAATAAGCATAAGGTATTTGAGATTCTAAGCATGATGAGTGCTTGGAAATTTCAATTTTTAAAAAAATCAGATAGTTTTATTTTTACTTCTCTGGGTTGTTTTTCCCCCCAGCTGTTGCTCTTCTGAAAACAAGTGTTCTCATTTTTGCCAGTCTCGAGTGCTGAGCGTCCTCATCACCATCTGGAATGAAGGGGCATTCACTTGTGCTCAAGTGCACTGCCCACACACATACGTGCGCCACTCGCTCCCTCCCGAATCACGCCTTTGTGTTGCTCGGGGGTTAATGGCTGATGATTTGCCAAACAGAATTCTCAGGGAAGGTATGTGGCTAACGTGGCTTCACGCAGGCTTTGTTCCCTGGAGGCTGAGAGTTATTGGAATCGTGGTAAGAAACAGTGGCTAAGGTTGTGGGTAGGGGACTCAAAAAAATGTCAGAAGGAAATAATAATGTAGTTAACATTTATTCATGCTTACTAAATGCAAGGCTTTGTGCTAAACATTTTACAGGAATGATCTCATTTAAGTGACACAATAACCCTGTGACATTAGTAGTATCGTGACCATTTGACAGAAAATTTGAGGTCATGTAAGGCTTAAGGGCAGAGGTTCTGATGTACTGAACCAGCACTTACTGCCATGAAAACTTGCTGGTTTCTGCAAGGGTTTTTTTTTTTCTCTCTGATATGGAAATATCTTTGTCATCTGCTAATTATAAAAGTAATACATGCTCAGGACTTCCCTGGCAGTCCAGTGGTTAAGACTCTGTGCTTCCAATGCAAGGGGCAGGGATTTAATTCCTGTTGGGGAACTAACATCCCACATGCCATGTGGCTCAGCCAAGAAAATTTAAAAAAAAAGTAATACATGCTCATGGAAGAATTAAAACAACACAGAAGTGTATAAAGTAAAACAGTGAAGTCTTCCCCAATAATGCCCCTCTGTGTAGACTTTTAATGCACTTGCCCATTTTAAGATACCTGGTATCCCACCATTTTACTCCACAGTGGACAACTTTGCACAGTCAGTACACACTAGATGATTTCCTTAATTCTAGCAGGGGAATTGGTGAGTCAGAAGGTAGAAGCATTTACATTTTGGTCACTTGTTGAAATGGATGAAGTATTTTATTTTAAGCCATGGTATTAAATGGAGGGTAAAGAGGCAGTGAAAATAGGCCTTTGTTCTGCTGGCAATAGTTTAACTAGTACAATCTTTCTTTTTAAAGAAATTTTGTTTATTTATTTATTTGATTGTGCCAGGTCTTGGCCACACGTGGGATCTTTGATCTTTGTTGTGGCATGCAGACTCTTAGTTGTAGCATGTTGGGTCTAGTTCCCTGATTGACCCAGGGATTGAACTAAGGCCTGGGTCTTAGTTGAACTAGACCCTGGGTCTAGACTCAGGGATTGAACTAAGGCCCCCTTGTTGGGAGCATGGAGTCTTAGCTGTTGGACCACCAGGGAAGTCCCTAAGTAGTACAATCTTAAAGAAATTTGTTAACATATATTTAGAGACTTAAAAATGTTCACACTTTTTACTTTAGAGCAACTTATGGGAGTCTATTGAACTCAAGGAAATAAGTGAAAATAATATTTAGCATGATGATAGGCAAAATCTGGGTATGACTTAAATGTCCTTCAATAAAGGAATGGTTAAACAAGTCTTGAAAAGAATTATGACCATCTCCATGCTGGAATACTATATAGTCATTAAAAATGATGGTCTTGAAGACTCTCATAACATGGTGGAAATGCTGAGAAAGTAAAGTCAAGTGAAAAAGTAATATACAAAATTATATGCATGTATGGTTATAGTTGGAACCCCCCTTTAGCTCAGTTGTTAAAGAATCTGCCTGCAATACAGGAGACCTGGGTTTGATCCCTGGGTCAGGAAGGTCCCCTGGAAAAGGGAATGGCAACCCACTCCAGTATTCTTGCCTGGAGAATTCCATGGACAGACCATGGGGTTGCAAAGAGTTGGATGTGACTGAGCAACTTTCATTCATTCCATGGTTACAGTTGTACAAAAAGAAACAGTAAATAAATAGTAGCAAAATGATATCATTGGTATATTAGAGTGTTGGGATTAATGCGGTTTTTCTTTTTCATTCTTTTTGTAATACGGTTTATTTTTGTAGTAAATGTTATATTTGTTAAAAACTGCAGAATTGTTGGAAATTATCCAAAGACTTTGCTTCCTTTTTCCTCTATGGATTTGAGTTCTTATCTCTATAAATGAAGCAGTTAGACTGAAGTTGATGACTTCTAAGTCATCCCAGTCCTGTTATTGTATATTCTCTGATACAAGCAAGCAGTTCTTTCTGTTACAGATTCAAAGCCAAAAGTCAGTCTTCATACTGAAAGTGGACAGATCACACTGGAACCTATTTTGTGACCATGAGCTCAGGTTATGCTTACATGTGTCAAAGCCTCCTTATGAATTTGAAGAAGAAAACAGAATGTTGGTAAAATCTTCATAGATACATCTTTAGGCTCAGTGTTTCCCCCCAGAACATGGGGTGTTTGAGCAGTGACTGCCCAGCTTGTCCCAGTGTTGAGGGGCTGTGTCTTAGACCCGCTCTCTCCCTCATTCCCCCTGCTGTGGGTCTGTTACATTGGAGACCCAGTAGGATTTCACAGACCCTGGTAAACAATGGGAAATAAGTAAGGCTAGCAGTCAGGGGAGGCATGTTGAATTGAGCTGGAGAAATCCAGTTGATCTGGAGAAGTAAGTGTGTGTGTGTGTGTGTGTGTGTGTGGAGAAGTGTGTGTGTGTGTGTGTGTGTGAAGGGACAAGGCTGGAAGAATGCCACTCTGCTGGCACAGCCTTCGTCAGAGCCCTGAAAAGGGCTGAGTGGGCTCTGACTCAGCTCTGTGACTCACCCTCTGTACTGCGTCTCCATGCTCCATCCTCTAGACCATTTCAGCCCAGCCTCCAGTGGAGGAAGGTGAGATCTGGGCTGGCAGCTCCGGATGACTCATCCTGCTGAGCTGGAAGGAAGGGGCCACAGCCCCCTCTCCTACACCCCTCATCACCACCCTGCCTCCCCGGGGGTTCCCATGCAGGCCCAAACCCCATGTGTTATGGCTGCTCCACTAGAAGCCCCCATCGAGGCTCAACCCACCCACCCATTCACATACCTGCTCCCATACCATCATTTCCTTGGTCCCTTTCCCTAGTTGTCCCCTGTCCTTCCTGTGGGCATCTGAGGTCAGCTTATAGGGAGGCTTGTAAGCCTCTCTGGATTGCTTGTCATTCTGTTCTTTGCATCTCACAACTTCCCAGCTTACAAAATAGTTTTACATCCCTTTTCTCATTTGATTCTCTGAGACCCTAAGAAGCCTGGCAGGGCAGTAAATATCACCATTCTACAGGGAAGGACATGGAAGGTCACAGAAATGAAGGAAATATTTAAAGGAATTCATGAAGGGCATTGAGGTCTATGATGCAAGAGGCTTGCTGGGAAAGGGCAGAGCTGTTAGGGCAACTGCAAGGCTTTTGACTGGACAGTGAGCTGGGGAAGAGGGACAGTGCTGGCCACTATGTGACATGACAAGAAATGTGCCTGCCTGAGAGCAGAAAATGGGTGAGGTGTTTTGACTTTATCCCAAGACCAATGAGAGGTTCCAGTGAGAGGTTTTAAGTGGGGGGCCTGAGGGTGGCATGCCAAGGAGCCAGAAGGCTATTTCCATGGTTTAGATGAGAGTGGATGACCTACCTGTGAGCAGTGGCTCCTGGGATGATGTCAACCCTGAGAAAATTGTAATTTATTCCTGTAAAGAGGCCTGGAGCTCTCTGTAGGTGGTGACTGGATCCAAGCAGAGGGTGAGATGGCTGGGGAAGAGGGAGGGACACGGGGGACACCACACGTAAGAGCTGAGCCAGGGAAGGAGTGCTTTACCCTCTTTACCTGAACAAAGGCATGTGTGGCCCCTGCAACAACAACCTCTCTGGAAGAGGGCTCGTAATAAGTGAAAGTAGTGCCCACCATGACCTCCATCCATGTGGACAAGACCCTGTGAAGGAGACGGGCTAATGTCACCTCACAGAAGCAAGCATGAACACCTGAGGGAACCCCTTGCTCCCCCTACTGTCATGGTCCTTCTCCTCTTCTACCCAGCGCTGGGCTACGTGGGTCACCAACTGAGGACACAGTCTTGGCAGGCACCCAGCAAGTGGCCTCTCGGGAGAGTTCCTGGAACCTCCAGTGAGCTGTGGCTCCAGACTCTGGGAAGGGACTGGGCTTCCTGAGCCCTTTTACCCTCGGGCATTGGTGGAGGTGACAGGGTTTCCAGATAAAATAGGGAATGTCCAGTTAAATTTGCATTTCAGATCAACAACAACAACAAAAATTTATTTTTTAGCATAAGTATATCCCAAACATGAGATATACTTATATTTTTAAAGTATTTGATGTGTATCTGAAATTCAGGTCTGACTGGGTATCTGTCCTGTATTTTTATTTGCTAAATACAGGACAGACATCCATAGGGGTGCCTCACTGCCCCCTGCCTACCAGGGCCTCAGGGATTTTCCTTTGTCTGAGGTCACTAGAAGACCCAGCCTCTGCATCCCTCAGCCTGCCCTGGGACTTCATGTGGGGCTCAGGGTTGCCTGGGGAAACATGCCTGCCCTGATGGCCTCCCCCTTCTGGTTAACTAGCATCGAACCCAAGCTACTGTGACCTTCCACGTGTCCGTGGCTCCCCACCTGGATGGACAGCTTGCTGCCTCTGCTTGTGAGGCCTAACTAGTGAGGGGACCAGGGCTCTCCTCCGGCCATCAGCATCCCCCAAGGTGTTGGTCGCATCCAGGCCCAGTTGGTGGCCCCAGGAGCATGCCGCTCCCAGCCACCAGCAGCTTGCACAGTAGGGCCTGGGCTGAGGAATGGAGGAAAACGAAGGTGTAAGCTCTGCACTTGGGGGTAGTGTAGTGTGTGTTTGTTCAGAGGCCTACGTTAGAAAACAGCACAACCACACCTGGCCTGGCTTTACAGAGTTCAATGTGCTTTCCCATGTCTGAGCTCATTTGACCCTCACCAAGACACGGTCAGGGGAGCAGAGAGGGAGCTGCCTCCTCCTTTATGCATGAGTGACCTGGGGCTGGGAAAGGTTAGGTCTTTGCCCAGAGTCACCTATCCTAACACATGCGAGAGTGGCTGCTTCACCCTAGCACAGAGCAAAGTGCTACAGCTCAGAGGAGTTGGTGAGTTGGTGCTCTGGGCGAAGTTCCTTTGTTCCCACAGTAGGGGGCAGACCTGAGGCCTTGTATTGAGAACCAGGTGGACCAGGTGGACAAGTCCGCTGCCCTGCCCTGGCCGTAAGCAAAAAAGGCAGGCCTCCCCACCCCACACCCTGCCCTGCTCTCACTGGCAGAACTTGGAGAGCTTCCTCAGGATACATCTTATCTCCCTGCTTCTCCGACAGGAGAGGGGAACCGAGATCTTGGTGAGGACTTCCCTGGGACAGCAGGGCTGGGCGCTGAGTGCCCTGAGTGAGGATCTGACTCAGTCACAGCAGAGTCTTATTGAATGCTGAACAGACTTTGAAGGAGGAGGTCACAGTGAAGAGTGTGTACATGAGGAATTGTATATATCTACTCCACAGATATTTTCTGAGTATCCACTGTGTGCCAATCACCATTCTAGATATTGGAGATACTTAGTGAAAGTCACTCAATTGGGTCTAACTCTTTGCAGCCCCGTGGACTGTAGCCTGCTAGGCTCCTCTGTCCATGGGATTTCCCAGGCAAGAATACTGAAGTGGGTTGCCCCTGGAGAAGGATCTCCAGGGGATCTTCCCAACCCAGGGATCGAGCCCAGGTCTCTCACATTGCAGGCAGATTCTTTACCATTTCTTTACCAAGGAAGCCCTGGGGATGCTTAAGGATAGAACAAATATGCATACACTGATGCCTCACAGATTGCCCTCTCTTGCTTGTGAGCTATCTTGACCCCAGCTAACAGAATGTAAAATTCAGCCCCTTTACCAGTTTCTAGAAAAAAACTTTTTCCTCCAGATATGGGGGTGGGGTAGGGCATGTGTGTATGGGGTGGGGGTATTGTACTAAAGATTTATGGGGCCATGATGAGAGGTTGTCACCCCCTCACAGGCTCTCACTGTGAATTAATCCTCAGTGTAGGAGACCCTTCTCCCAAGTCCCCGTTTTGGCCCTGCAGCCATCCTGGGGGTGCACCTCCTTCCCTCTGCTCGGCCTCCCACCTCGATATCCCAGCCTAGCCCGGCTTTCTCCGGCAGTTTTCTCTTAGATGTCCACTCTTGGGAGGGAAGTCTTTTGAGTCATTCTGCTGTCACTGTTTGGTCTTAAAGGACACAGTCTCTTTCTGCAAGGTCCCTACTTTCTGACATGGGGATGCTGTCCCTATTCCATTTCTGCTTCTCAGAATTATTCCAGGGTGAAATGACCTTGTATCTGAAAAGAATTGTTCTCAGAACCCTCTAGCGCCGTAGGTCATGTCAACGAGAAACACATTTGACAGTGACTTGCTCTCAGTGTTAGGTCAGCCAACAGAAGAGCAAGCCCAGTGTGTTTACAGGAGGAAAGCGTGAGCTGAGCCCCTCTAGTCTGAATCGGATGTGATTCAGCATCTTATTCTCACACTTTTGTTAATAAAATAAAACAATAAACACACACTACCATCAAAAGAACATTGACAGCCTGTGTTTATGTGTTTATGTTGTGTCTGTCTCTAATGTAACCGCTATGTAGGTTTTTTAACAAAAACAGTGGGGGGGTATGTTAATTAAACCAAAGAGAGAGAGCCGTTCCTTTTACTGTGTCTTTCTTTCTTGCTCTTTCTCTTCCTTTTCTTTCTTTCTTATTTTTTTCTATCTACCTTGAAACAGAGATGTTGGCCCTTCCATTGATGTTGATTTTAGCCATCTCTGACAAGGCCAAAGCAGAGAAACTGGGTTCTGAGCATGTCTGTTTTCACTCTGCAAAGACTCCAACCAGAGTCAGGCAAATACTCTTTCCATCCGCTGTTCCCAGGGGCTTTCTTAGCTGCTCTACCCTCCCCTCCCTGGAAAGGACCTTCCTGTGAGATCTGGACACCTGAATATGGTGCCTAGGGCAAGAGATGTGTGAATGCGGAGAGCAAGGAGAGAGGAAAGGAATGGAAAAGAAGAGAAAAAAGGAACATTGAGAGAGACAAGAGAATTAGTGTAAGCTTTGTGAACTCAGTGACAAGAATGACAGACATGATGGCCATCTATCCCTTTTAATGAGAAGTTTGATCTTTTGGCTGAAAGTAATAGAAACACAGCTGTAATTAGCTTGGGCCCCAAAGGAGGAGGCGTTAGTTCACTTAAGCTGACTGTGGAGACTGTGGAGAGAGAAGAGTTGGGTTCATGGACGCCCTCAGGACTCACCCTCCTCTTTTGGGTGTTGGTTCCCCGAAGCTCTCAGGGCTGTGCCAGGGTAGAGAGAGCCCCTCCCACCAGCGCCAGCACTGACACAAACCCCTGAGACATCTTGGCAAACAGCAACATACCATTTTTCAGTCGTCAGATTTCAAAAATGTTCAACTCTGATACTCTCAACTATCAGTGAAGAACGGGGAAAATAGAGATGCTAACGCTCTGATATACTGCTGGAGGGGATGTAACTTGTTCCAGCCACTTTAGAGGGACAGTTGACCCTATTTATCCTCTTTTTTTTTTTTTTTTTTGGCCTTGCTCTGTGGCTTGTGGGATATTAGTTCCCTTACCAGGGATCAAACCCATACCCTAGGGTGGCGGGGTGGCGGGCAGTGAAAGTGCAGAGTCTTAACCACTGGAACACCAAGGAGCTCCCTCTGTTGTGATTTTAAAGGGCTTCCCTGGTGGTCCAGTGGTTATAAGACTCTGCTTCCACTGCAGGGGGCATGGGTTCAGTTCCTGGTTGGGGAAATTCGCATGCCTTGAAAGTGAAAGTTCCTCAGTCGAGTCCAAGTCTGAATCTTTGCAACCCTATGGACTGGGGCCTGCCAGGCTTCTCTGTCTGTGGAATTTTCCAGGCAAGAATACTGGAGTGGGTAGCCCTTCCCTTCTCCAGGGGATCTTCCTGACCCAGGAACTGAACCGGGGTCTCCTGCATTGCAGGCAGATTCTTTACCAGCAGAGCTACCACTGCAGCCAAAGGAAAAAAAAAAACAATTTGCAAACTATAAAAAAAATGTGAATATTATTACTCTGATGATGCCACTTCTCAAAATCCTGACCAGTAACTCTCACACGTGTACATAAGGAAATATAGGCAAGGGTGTTATTTGAAGTGTTGTGTGTAGCACAAAATTAGGAATAACTTAAAAGTCCATCTTTAAACTATAGTATCTTTTATACTCTGAAAACATGGAAATTTAAAAAGAATGAAATATACATTGACATAAACCCCTAAGATATCTTGGCAAATGAAGAAAATAATTTGCAGAATGATACATACAATATGGTGTCACTAAAGTATAAACAAAAACAAAAGTTTGAAGTAATAATAGGTATGTCTGTGTGTATGTTTATAATATATATTTCTAAATGTGCCCAAATGCATAGAGAAAGTTCTGGTGAGGGACTAAGATTAGGGGTGGGGGGGTCATAGGAGACTGTCAGGCTTGAATTTTTTCAGTGATAACAAATTATGTATTTAGACTTAATTTTTAAAACTTAAATGAAAAAGCTATGGAGGCATTCTGATTAGTTTAACTTTGGTCATATGACTATTTCTAGACCAAGCACTGTAGCTAGGGAGCCCCTAGGGTTCTATGACTAGCCCCAACTGGGTTACACACTCACCTCTGTGAACCTGGGAGCAACACATTTCATTGGCAGCTCTTTCCATAATTTCATGTTGGAATGGTGAAAGAGGAGTTCCCCTAAAGGAGGGAGGTGTTGTTCTAGACAGGCAACATAAGTCTCTATAGTGAAAGCTTTTGAGCCAGCATTGTTGTGGGTTTATGTAGGTGTCATCCAAGGCTGGTGGAGAAGGCAATGGCACCGCACTCCAGTACTCTTGCCTGGAGAATCCCATGAACGGAGGAGCCTGGGGGGCTGCAGTCCATGGGGTCACTAAGAGCCGGACACGACTGAGCAACTTCACTTTCACTTTTCACTTTCATGCATTGGAGAAGGAAATGGCAACCCACTCCAGTGTTCTTGCCTGGAGAATCCCAGGGATGGGAGAGCCTGGTGGGCTGCCGTCTATGGGATCTCACAGAGTCAGACACGACTGAATCAACTTAGCAGCAGCAGCAGCAGCATCCAAGGCTGAAATACTTCATCCAGTATATTTCTATGACAATACAGGATAAGGACTTGTTCTGCTCACTGGAAGTTCACCCATGGAAGTTCTGGGAATACAGTTGTTGTTCAGTTGCTTAGTTGTGTCTGACTCTTTGCGACCCCATGAACTGCAGCACACCAGGCTTCCTCGTCCTTCATTATCTCCTGGAGTTTGCTCAAACTCATGTCCATTGAATCGATGATGCCATCCAACCATCTTATCCTCTGTTGCTCCCTTCTCCTCCTGCCTTCAATCTTTCCCAGCATCAGGGTCTTTTCCAATAAGTTGGCTCTTTGTATCAGGTGGCCAAAGCATTTCTTGGTTTAGATATTAGTAGAATGGAGACAACACTACTATAGTCTATGATTATTTTCATAGTAATCTACAAATGGACAACTGCAAAGGCAGCTCCTCCCAATGCTCTCAGCAAGGGTAGAAGAGCAAAGGAAAAGGAAGACAAACCACCAGCTCGGGACTCCTCCCAAGGCCAGGGAGTTGCCGTGACACAGGCTGGGACAGTTTGACGATGATGTGGACTAGGTGTGGGGTTGTGCAGGGGGAATGTCTTCAACCCAGTTGCTCACACCCACTCATGACTAAGTGGCGATTTCTTTCCAGGCTACTAAGAGTTTGTAAATGCTTGTTTAGCCAGTATAATACCTCACAGTTCATCTATGGGAGATGGAGACACAGTGGAAGAGAAGGTGACAAAAAGGCCCAGGTCACCCAGGATGGGAGACCCTTGGAGGGGGAGTCACCTAACTCATCTAGATCCTTTCCTCCTCTGCAAAGTGACAGATCTCATAAACAGTCTCTCCGTGACCCCATGAACATGTTCCTTCACTATCCATTGCAAACATGGAGACATCAGCAACAACCATGATGAGGGTGTGGTTTTCGAAGAGAGCCCCCTGGAGAAGGAAGAGCAGAGTCCCAAGGATTGAACCCTGGCAGGTACCCCCAGCAGGAAGGGAGGCTCAATCCTGAGCCCCAGACCTGACTCTGGCCATTGTCACCCCCTCTGCAAGATAACTGGATCCTGCTGGGTCCTGCGCCCATCCCACCTCTCTACTCCCTGTGGGCTGAGGTCCTCCCTGGAAGGGCCCAACCAGCTGGAACCTCTCTTCCCAGGCCTGGCCTCCCAAGAGCATGATGGCGGAATGAGCTTCCTTTAGCCAGCTCCAGAGCATGCCTGCCCAGAACCTCGGTGTTCCAGACCATGTGGTTTTCCTGTTTATAGTCTCCCCTGCCAGGCATGCTGTTGAGTTCCCAGCATGCCTCTCACTTAAGCACACTTCCTGAATGGAGAAATAGGGGAGAAATAATATGGTCTTAAGACACAGCACTAAAGTATTATAATATTAGACATATACATAAATATATAAATCATATAACATTGTAATGTATATAGCATCCATATTCCTACTAATATCAGTTTATTTTAGGGGGTTGAGGCTTTACTATAGATACACAATTTGTATCTCTCTCTCTTTTTTTCTCACATAACACCAAATCACAAGCATTTTACCAGGCCATAAAAAAACTTGTGAAGGCATTTTAATTAAGGCCAGGAGAGGCCAACGTAGAAACGAGTATATAGTTGTAGGCAAAGGAGAAGGTGTGAGTGGAGAAAGAAAGCACAAAGATGCTACAAAATGAAGGAGTTCAGCCAGGGGTCCCAGTGGGGCCACGAGGGCGGAG
Source organism: Cervus canadensis (assembly GCF_019320065.1). Lineage (NCBI taxonomy): Eukaryota > Metazoa > Chordata > Mammalia > Artiodactyla > Cervidae > Cervus > Cervus canadensis. The sequence goes on along the minus strand of NC_057390.1, from coordinate 68,259,044 downwards.
GCTGAAGTGGCAAGGCTGGTGGTGTCCAGGATGAGGAGTTGGCTTGCCCCCAAGTTTGCTGACCGAAGTTTGATCCCAGGGTTGGGAAGACCCTCTGAAAAAGGGAATGATGGCAACCCCCTCCAGTATTCTTGCCTGGAGAATGCCATGAACAGAGAAGCCTAGTAGGCTATAGGCCACAGAGTCACAAAGAGTTGGACCCAACTGAAGTGACTTAGCACTTACTCACTGCTTTACTCTCACTCCTGTAGGTGCTCTAGTGACCCTCAGAGATCAGGCAGGAGTCTACACTGTTTAGGTTCTATGGATTTTTCTGGTTGGAGAAACTTGAGAATTTTAATTGTGGCAACCAAACCAATTTAGTTGCTGTACGTTGGGCTGAGTCTAGCTTGGCTCAGTTTTCCCTAAGGAACCAAGAGGAGCTAGAGCTGTGTATGTCTGGTAGAGATGAGAAACCCAAGCCAGATAGCCCACGGACTGTGCACATTCCAGGGTGGGTTTTCAGATACATTTCTTTCATTTCCCACCACCTTGTCCCCTCCCCAGCCTCGTCATCGCTGGCCACCTCAACTCACACAGCTGGGATTCTACCCTGGTGAACACCTCCATCTTTTGCTGTCATCTTTACCCAGCATTTCATTCTTTCATTGGAAATATTTAACAAGCATCTCCTTGGTGTCAGATATCATGTTATGCTGTTGTTATAAATCACACCCTTGTCCTCAAGAAGCTTCCATCTACCCAGCAGTCAGCTCAAGGGACCACAGAGATCACCAAACCTTTTGTCTGATTATCAGTCTTCTCCCCTCACCATGAACTGACGACAGTTTTGCACACTTCCCCAGAAAAATATGCACGTGCATAGATATGTGCATGCAACTGTGGGCAGCACCAACCTCCTGAGGCCCATTTATCATTTAAGGATCTATGTTCCCCAAGTTGCAAACAATTGATCTAATTTAACTGTCTCATTTTATAGATCAGGAAACTAAGACCTAGAGACAGAAATGACTTGTCCATAGTGGATTATGGGCTGAGTCAGCCCTGGAAGCCAAGTAACTGGCTCCCCAGACACTGCTCCACTGGGCTCCTCTGTCTTCCCTGTTGGCTGGAGGAACCAGGCTGGAGAGGGGACCTAGGCCAGTTCCCTTTTCAGCTGCCAAGACCAGGGTGTCCAGCCTACAGGCTCTGGCCTTCACCAGCCCTCTGACTCCTGGGGTATACGGGCTGGTGATCAGGAGCTCCCAGAACAGTCTCTCTAACCCTGACCACCCCAACAGGTTCCCCCAGACGTCAAGGGAAATGTGATAGAGGGAACAGGATGTGTTTTCCTGTAAAATCACTTGTCTCACAAGATGATTTGCATACTGGTGGGACACAAAAGTCAGTCCCTGCCCATTTCCTCCCTAGAGAAAAGTGTTCCCATCACAGCTTTCCCTTCAAGGGAGGAGACAGCTGTGTGGGCACAGCCCCAGGCCCCCGGGACGACTTCCTGATAGAAGGGAATCAGACATTAGTGAGGACTCCCGGAAGTAAGGAGGCGCCTTTATTTGACTTCTTCCCACTCCCAGGGCTTGGCTGGAAGGGGCTCATGGCTCCAACTCTGGGAATCAGCCTGCTTCTGTGATCCCTGGAGCACTGGGCATCCCACCTGGCTCTATATTTGTTGTTGTTGTTTAGTCGGTAAATTGTGGCCGACTGTTTGTGAGCCCATGGACTGTAACCCACCAGGCTCTTCTGTCCATGAGATTTCCCAGGCAATAATATGGATCTTTCCTCTTCCAGGGGGTCTTCCCCGCCCAGGGATCGAACCCATGTCTCTCGAGTCTCCTGCGTCTCCTACATTGGCAGGTGGACTCTTTACCACTGCACCACCTGGGAAGCCCTATATTATTATTGGAGTTAAATAACTGGAGGTTCCCTTGCTAAAAGAGAGGGTTGACGTGATGATAGGTGAAAAATAATAATAAATACTTAGTGTTTACTCTGTCAGACATTCCTCTAAGCATGTTACATGGACTGTAAATTCATTTAATCCTCACAAGGATCCATTGTCTGTATGAGAAATCAGAGTTCAGAGAGGTTAAGTACCTTGCACGCATTGCATTTAGTTGTCATATTCTCTTCCAGTTTGGAATAGTTTCTCAGCCCTTGTTTACCCTATAGTGGCTTTGTGAAATGCCCCTCAGTTCAGGTTTATCTGATGTCTGGCTGGCTGAGCTTGCGTGGTCCGTTTGGTGGGCGCTGAGGTCAGGTCCCGCAGCTGCAGAGGGGAGGAGCCCGGGCCGAGCACAACCTCCGGAAAGGGGCTCAGGGGAAGCTGGAGGAGGAACCTGGGCTGCTAGATTCCCCACTTGGCGGATTTACTGGGAAGTGCCCCGAGAACGGCAGAGGCTCTGTGGGGGCTTCTCCGTCACCCTTTCCCAGGAACAGCCAAGAGAGAACGCGAGGGTGTGTCTCGAGGCCAAGTGCTTCCCGTTGTGGCTTCACTGAGGGTTCCCGAGGCCTCGACCAGCCCGGCCCCGCCTGGGAAAGGCAGCAGAGAGAGACGTCGGGATGTCCGGGAAAGGGCAGGAGGGGGGAGACCAGCAGGCCCAGTGCTAGGAAGGAGCTGCCCCTTTCTGGGAAGGACTTTGATGCAAGAGCCCACCCCTTCACCCCTCCCTCCCCCGCGCCCTGCACTCCAGCTTCCGGCGGTCCCAGCCCGGTTCTCTGGAAGGCTTTGGGGGAGGAGGCTGCAGCCTGATTCTAATCAGAGGCTGGAAGTGGATATGGGAGGATGGAAGGCGGCTGGCTTCGCTTGGCCCTGAGCCTGTGTGTTCTTCAAGGACTCCCAGCGCAAGGCCCTGCCCACCTTTGCAAAAGGCCTTCTAGGAGCTCCATCAACAGGACTGAGGGGAGCAGAGTCTTTGATCCTGCCCCTCTGCTGCCCAGAAAAGTTCTGCCTCAGGCAGTAGTGGCTTGTTTGTTCCTTCATTCCTTCATTTTGTGGCTGAAGATCCGTGTTCCTCATCCTGACCTCACCCTCCTGGGGAAGAAGCTTGGTGGGCCTTCCAGGTGGCTGTCTGGGACTGGGCCTGCTTCTGTTGAGAACACAGGTCCTCGCTCAGCTACAGGGCCTTGGGTTCAGGCCACAGCCAGGGCTGAGCCAACCTCAGCTCAGTTTACAGTGTGGTAACAGTAACCCTGGGGAGGGCGGTGCCTTAGAGAGCCAACCAGAAGCAGAGCAGGGAGAGGAGGAAGGAAACTAATACAGAGTGAGCCCAGAGGCCAGCAGGCAAGTGGACATCACCTGAGTTCATGCATTGATCACCAGCAGGTATGTTCTGTTCTGCCCTCACCAGCTGTTGACAGTTGAACAAGTTCATGTGAAAAATCCAGACTTCTGATTTTTCTTGACAAATAGAAAGATCTGGCAACCCTGAGCCTGCCTTCTGCGTGGCAGCCATGGTAAATCAGGAAACTTGATTGCAGAAACTCTCTTCACTAGTCCCATTACCTGCCTGTTCCCCAAGGGCACCTGTGATCTCATTCGGCCCTTACCACCATCCTGGTGAGGCCAGAAGCATTAACTCCATTTTAAACATGAAGAAAGCGAGGGGAGACGTCGGTAGCCTCACCCGAGTCCTGGCCAGGGAGAGGCAGAGCTGGGCTTCTCATCCAGGTAATCCTCTCCAGGTCTGGGTTCTCTGCATGCCCCTCAGCTTTTCCCTGGTCAGAGAGCTGGTACTCCTAGTAGCAGCTGGGGAGACTGCAGATGCAGACAGCAAATGAAAACCCTCTGACTTTCCAGATCTGGGGCCTCCTAAGCCTCAGCAGAGTCCTGAGCTGGGTGAAGCAGCACTTAGCTGAGGCACTAGAGAGGCAACTCTTTACCCACACATGGAGCAGGAAGTGGCTGGTCATCGGTCCCACCTCCACAGACAGGCGAGAGGACCTGTGCACTTCTGGTCGGTCTAGGTGGTGTCTCCCTTCCTGGCTTCTCTCCCTTTGCTGGAAGCTGGCTCCTATGGCAGGATCTTGCTCCATTTAGCCTTTTTGCCACACATGGTGCAGGCCAGAACCATTGCTGGTTGCGAATCACAGCACAGTTCAGACCAGTAAGACTTCCTTGAGTGGAAGCCCTCTTTCTGGTCAGTTGTATATGCTCCTTCCTTCTGGAGAAGCTTGCTGACCCTTTTCCTGGAACGGTTTGTCCAGTGTTCCCTGGCAGTTTTTAGGAATGAATGGAGGAACAGTGCCTGAGGATGGCAGGGCATCGGAGGTGGAAGGGTAACTGCCTTATAAAAATAGCTCCACTGTGTATGGCACTCTATAAATCCATTCACATCCTTGTGTAGTATTTGGTTCTCACAACTTGGTGAGCGAGATAGAGTAACAATTGGCAAATAAGGCTCATCTAGGAAAGGGCACGGGATTCTGAGTTCCATTCTTAATCGTACAACTTACCTTGAGCAAGTTTATGCCTTCTCTTTCAGCTTTTATTTCCTCATTGACTAAAAAAGATAACAGTTTCTTTATAATGGGTGGTTTTTTGTTTTGTTTAATTAAAAAAGGTGATAATCTCTCCCAGCAAGGCTCCTCTGCTTTATAACTTCCGGGAGTATTGTTCACATGGACTACTATGGATCCCCTTGAAATTGTGCCACCCATGGAACGCCTCATGTGTGTGTCGTGATGTAATCTATGTGCTAGCACAAAGCCTGGGAGATAGTAGGTGACTAACAAATGCATGTTGAGTGGATGAACTAATTTACTCCATCAGAATGGATTTTGAGGGGAGCTCACAGGAAGAAGGAAGTAGTGCTGGCTCCCTGTGGCTGGTGTTGCATTTCCTGCCCATTTTTTCTGTGACTCTTGCCAAGTTGCCCTTTGTCCTAGGCCTCTGGGCTCTGAGCTGGCTCGAGGCACAGACTTATCTGTGGGGACTGGAGAGCTGGGTCTGGACTGGGTAATGACCAGCCTTCCGCTCACTTGAAGTTTCCGCTGGGGGGACTGGAAGCCACAGCATCCAGATGGCTAATTGCTTTGTGCCTGTTTCTGCAAATCACAGTGATTCACTGTCCCTGCTGAAAACACGCTCTCATTTCAAAGATTTAATGGTTTCCAAAATTAATTTAGCCTCATCTGTTATCCCCCTGCCCTTCTGCACTGTCCCCGCCCCCCCCCACCCCCCCCACCCAGTATCCTCCCCCATCCCAGGATGGAGTTTTCCGATCCAGAAAACCCGCTTTCACCCTGTAGGGCATAGTGGAGAGGGGTGGGGAAGGCAGGCCCCTTTCCAGGGTCACCTGAGCACATACTGAGTGCGGATTTTGGGGGGAAGAAGCCCTGGAGGGCAGGGCTAGTGTTAGGAACACACTTACCTCCCACCATCCTACATGCTTTTGACCACCCAGCTCACTGACTCTCCTAGATGAAGAACTCCAAGAAGCTCCCATTTGCACTGCTTTGCTTATAAGACTCCCAAAGATCATCTGTTTCTTTTTTTTTTCTTTCGCACGTGAGAGACATGGGCAGCTCTGTTTTAGGCAGCTCTTTATGGTTCCATGAGACCTTGGGGCCAGAGCTCTGGTTAAGAGGCCAGACTTTATGAAGTTTTCCTCCATCTGATTCTGAATTGTTTCTTGACCATCTTAAGACTTCTGTTCTTCCCTGTGATATAATCCTTCCCTCTGCACACTATTCATTTATTTAATAAACAGTTATTGAGCTTCTCTGTATATCAGGCATGTGCTAGGGATTGAGAACACAGTAACCAAAAACCTCCACAATCCTGGCCTTTCAGGATTAACTTCCAGTCTAGAGTAGAGAAAGGAAAGGCCTGAGGCCAGCAGGCTGATACATTCTGTGTTAGGGAACAGTGGTGGCTAAGTGAAGACCCCATCTGGAGGAGCCAGGAAAGACCACTGGATAAGGTCTTGCCTGAGCTGAGCCCTGAGTGATTAGAAGGAGTTATCCTGAAGAAGAAGGAGAAAAAGGGGAGGAGGAGAAGAGGATAGATGAGCAGTGTCCAGGTAGAGGAAATAGCATATGCAAAAGCCCAAGGCAGGAGAAACCGTGGTTCATTCTGAGGATCTGCACACCAGTGCAGCCTGACTGGTGGGAAGACAGGGAAAGCAGGAGTGGTGAGGAAGGTGGCTAGGACAAATGTGGAGCCAGAGCAACAAAGTCCTTTTAGCACTTTGTGGAGTCACTGTGGGGTTCTAAGCATGGTCCAGTGTGTGCTCTGGAGAAATCACTCTGGCTGCAGTGTGGAGAATGGATTGGATGGATAAGACTAGAAGTAGGAAGTCAGTCTGCAATGGCTGCATCTTCAAAGCATTCTGAGACCCCGGGTGAGATATTGCTAACCATATTTTATGATACATATCTAGAAAATATCTTTATGGATTTGTAAAATTCTCTCTGTAACTCTTTTGGATTTTGCTTCATATATTTCAAGACTGTGTTGTTGAAAACATTCAGATTCCCAGTTATTACATCTTCTTGGTAAATTGTTCCTTTTATCAGTATGAAATGTCCCACTTTTATCCTTATGATTTTTTTTACCTTAAATTCTATTCTGTTTCGTCTGTTAGTAAGAGAGTCATTGAATCAATCATGGTATACCTATGGCCAATAAAATCACAGAGAGAGGAATTCAGATATAACATGCCTCCTGATGAAAGTCTACAACACTGTCTATTAAGCATTCTGGCCAAAAGCTGAACCTGAATCAGATAAAAATTCTGTATCTTGTTACTGATTGACAGAAAGTACAGGGTACCAAAAAGATGTAAAGAATATACAAAAAGGCAATCAGCAAAATCCAGACCAAAATCCAGAAACTCTACAAAAAGGATACAATTCAATAGATATAATAGAGAAATAGAATTTTAAATGTATTTAACATATAATAAATATAATATTTAATATACATAATGTAAGTATATATGAAGAATAAAAAAGGAAGAACCTTACAAATTAAAAGAGACTTAAAAGATATATAGAACAAATACAACTTGAAAAAACTTGATAAAAACATTTTCAGTGTGCTAACAATAGCCAAGAAGTGGAAGCAACCCTAATACCCACTGACGGATGAATGAATAAACAAAATGTGGTATATACACAGAGTGGACTATGCACTGCCACAGCGTGGATGAACCTTGACGACATTAAGCTAAGTGAAGTAAGCCAGTCACAAATGGACAAATACTGTATGACTCCACTTATATGAAGTAATCAAAATAGTCAAATTCATAGAGACAGTAAGTAGACTGGTGGTTACCAGGGATTGGCTGTTGTATCATGGATACAGAATTTCAGTTTTGTGAGATGAAAGAGTTCTGGAAATCTGTTTATAATAAGGTGAATTTACTTGACGCTACTGAAATGTATGCTTAAAAATGACTAAGATAGTAAATTTTATGTTATGTATTTTTTTTAACCACCATTTTAAAAAAGAATAGGTTCAAGGCAAAAAAAAAAAATGTGTGATAACGACACTGGTTATTTTTAAAGAGAGTCTTTAGCTGTTCTGGACGTGTACTGAAATATTCACAGTGTAAATAATAAGGAATCTTGGACTTGCTTCAAAATAATCTAAGACAAAGACGGAGGAGTGAGTGGGGCTAGAGCTGAAATAACATTACTTACGTGCTGCTGATTATTGAAGCTTCTATAATGGGTATCGGGAGCATCATTATACTATTTTCTTTATTTTGCTTACGTTAGAACATTTCCATAATGTATTAGTCAGCTTTTCTGTGCTAACAATTCTTTAAATCTCATTAACAAAATTTAGGGAAGCACTAACTCTCTGGTGTGGACTCAAAGGACATTTTATATCCTAAACTGTCACAGTTTCTTTTTGTACAGGTTGGTAGTTCTTTTGATGATGCAATTTTCTCGAAAACTTTGCCTTTTTTTTTTTTTTTTAAAGAACTGTTTGATTTCAGTCAACTCTGTGTGTCCAACATTGTACCCATAATTCTTTTGGAGACTTGCCTATCTTTCTAGGCTTTGTTACAGATGATTTGAGTTAATCTGCTCCTGTGGAATGCTGTCCATACTCCCTTTTTTGATCCAACTGAAAGGATTTACTAGGGGCCATCTCATAATGGGCTTCCCTCATGGCTCAGATGGTAAAGAATCTGTCTGCAGGTTTGATCCCTGGATTGGGAAGATGCCCTGGAAAAGGGAATGGCTATCCACTCCAGTATTCTTGCCTCCACATGCCCAGGCTTTAGGTAATCAGTTCTTTTTGTCTCTTGACTTCAAAACTTGAAAATTTATTCTTGATATTCTCTTGATAATGTTTTTTGATGTTATCTCATTTCTGGAAAATTCTCACATATTCTTTGAAAAAAATTACTTTTTGTCACTCTTTTCACTTTCTTCCAGAATTCTTACTATTGGACTCTTGCCACTTCTTTCTTATCCCATCTTTTTATCTCTTTGATGTTTCTGGTTATGATCTAGAAAACAGTCCTTACTTACTTCTGTTTTCTAAATCACTGAAGTGTCACACCTCAGAATAGAGCTACAGAGTGTAAAACTGCTTAGCCACAGTCTAGAACTGGCCCCACAGTTAATGTGCATCCCACAGTTCATGTTTCAGTCATCTAACCCTCTTCGTTTCAGTTTGTCTGACTGTTTGGTGTATGGGACCAGGAGCACAGGGAACTGGCATCTTTGGCTTCTTCCTTTGCTGTCTATGTGAGTAAAACATTGTCTAAGTCTCAAGGTGGCTAATTACATCTTTACTGGTTAAATCAGTTAGGTCTTGACTTTGCTTTGCCTTGTATGCATGGACTTGACAGATACTATCTATTGATTTTCTCCATGATAATTGAGGTGTTAGTTCTCTTACATTTCCCCTTTCTCATATTCCCATATAAGTGTAGACATGATTTTAAAAATTAGTAGTCAAATGTGAAACCATACAACCATACAACCCTGGGACTTGACCCACATCCTGGGACACAGCAGAGCCTCCTTCATCCCTGTTGCAAATGCTTATCTTATGATTTTGTAAATATCATTTACTGCTGAAAAATAGTATTATATAATTATATTCCCTCTGACTTTGTGATTTTCTTGCAGTTAACACTTGTCACAGTTTTTATTTTGCTTAGTTTCTTTATAATAGCTATTGCTTATGTTCAAAATGTTCTTTCATTTCAGTTCAGTTCAGTCACTCAGTCATGTCCTACTCTTTGTGACCCCAAACACTGCAGCACGCCAGGCCTCCCTGCCCATCACCAACTCCCGGAGCTTGCTCAAACTCATTCCATTGAGTCGGTGAGGCCATCCAACCATCTCATCCTCTGTCATCCCCTTCTCCTCCCACCTTCAATCTTTCCCAGCATCAGGGTCTTTCAAATGACTTAATTCTTCCCATCAGGTGGCCAGAGTATTGGAGTTTCAGCTTCAGCATCAGTCCTTCCAGTGAATATTCAGGACTGATTTCCTTTAGGGTGGACTGGTTGGATCTCCTTGCTATCCAAGGGACTCTCAAGAGTCTTCTCCAACACCACAGTTCAAAAGCATCAATTCTTTGGCGCTCAACTTTTTTAGAGTCTAACTCTCACATCCATACATGACTACTGGAAAAACCATAGCTTTGACTAGATGGGCCTTTGTTGGCAAAGTACTGTCTCTGCTTTTTAATATGCTGTCTAGGTTGGTCATAACTTTCCTTCCAAGGAGCAAGCATCTTTTAATTTCATGGCTGCAGTCACCATCTGCAGTGATTTTGGAGCCCAAGAAAATAAAGTCTATCACTGTTTCCATGGTTTCCCCACCTATTTGCCGTGAAGTGATGGGACCAGATGTCATGATCTTAGTTTCCTGAATGTTGAATTTTAAACCAACTTTTTTACTCTCCTCTTTCACTTTCATCAAGAAGATCTTTAGCTCTTCCCTTTCTGCCATAAGGGTGGTGTCATCTGCATATCTGAGGTTATTGATATTTCTCCTGGCAGTCTTGATTCCAGCTTGTGCTTCCTCCAGCCCAGCGTTTCTCATGATGTACTCTGCATATAAGTTGAATAAACAGGGTGACAATATACAGCCTTGACCTACTCCTTTCCTAATTTGGAACCAGTCCGTTGTTCCATGTTCAGTTCTAACTGTTGCTTCCTGACCTGCATATAGATTTCTCAGGAGGCAGGTCAGGTGGTCTGGTATTCCCATCTCTTGAAGAATTTTCCACAGTTTGTTGTGATCCACAGTCAAAGGATTTGGCATAGTCACTAAGCAGAAGTAGATGTTTTTCTGGAACTCTCTTGCTTTTTTGATGACCCAACGTATGTTGGCAATTTGATCTCTGGTTCCTCAGTTCAGTTCAGTTCAGTCGCTCAGTCATGTCTGACTCTTTGCGACCCCATGAATTGCAGCACACCAGGCCTCCCTGTCCACCACCAGCTCCCGGAGTCTACCCAAACCCGTGTCAATCAAGTCAGTGATGGTATCCGGCCGTCTTATCCTCTGTTGTCCCCTTTTCCTCCTGCCCCCAATCCTTCCCAGTGTTAGGGTCTTTTCCATTGAGTCAACTCTTCACATGAGGTGGCCAAAGTATTGGAGTTTCAGCTTCAGCATCAATACTTCCAATGAATATTCAGGACTGATTTCCTTTAGGATGGACTGGTTGGATCTCCCTGCAGTCCAACGGACTCTCAAGAGTCTTCTCCAACACCACAGTTCAAAAGCATCAATTCTTTGGCGCTCAGCTTTCTTCACCATCCAACTTTCACATCCACACATGACTACTGGAAAAACCATAGCCTTGACTAGATGGACCTTTGTTGGCAAAGTAATGTCTCTGCTTTTAAATATGCTGTCTAGGTTGGTCATAACTTTCCTTCCAAGGAGTAAGCGTCTTTTAATTTCATGGTTGCAATCACCATCTGCAGTGATTTTGGAGCCCCAAAAAATAAAGTCTGAGACTGTTTCCACTGTTTCCCCATGTATTTCCCATGAAGTGATAGGACCAGATGCCATGATCTTAGTTTTCTGAATGTTAAGCTTTAAGCCAACTTTTTCACTCTCCTCCTTCACTTTCATCAAGAGGCTTTTTAGTTCCTCTTCACTTTCTGCCATAAGGGTGGTATCGTCTGCATATCTGAGGTTATTGACATTTCTCCCAGCAATCTTGATTCCAGCTTGTGCTTCATCCAGCCCAGAGTTTCTCATGATGTACTCTGGTTCCTCTGCCTTTACTAAATCTAGCTTGAACATCTGGAAGTTCACAGTTCACATACTGTTGAAGCCTGGCTTGTAGAATTTTGAGCATTATTTTGCTAGCATGTGAGATGAATGCAGTTGTGTGCTAGTTTGAGCATTCTTTGGCATTGCCTTTCTTTGGGATTGGAATGAAAACTGACCTTTTCCAGTCCTGTGGCCACTGCTGAGTTTTCCAAATTTGCTGGTATATTGAGTGCAGTACTTTCACAGCATCATCTTTTAGGATTTGAAATAACTCAACTGAAATTCCCTCACCTCCACTAGCTTTGTTTGTAGTGATGCTTCCTAAGCCCCACTTGACTTCTCATTCCAGGATGTCTGGCTCTAGGTGAGTGATGACTCCATCATGGTTATCTGGGTCATGAAGATCTTTTTTGTATAGTTCTTTTGTGTATTCTTGCCATCTCTTCTTAATATCTTCTGCTTCTATTAGGTCCATACCATTTCTGTCCTTTATTGTGCTCATCTTTGCATGAAATGTTCCCTTGGTATCTCTAATTTTCTTGAAGAGATCTCTAGTCTTTCCCAGTCTATTGTTTTCCTCTATTTCTTTGCATTGATTACTGAGGAAGGCTTTCTTATATCTCCATGCTGTTCTTTGGAACTCTGCATTCAAATGGGTATATCTTTCCTTTCCTCCTTTGCCTTTAGCTTCTCCTCTTATCTCAGCTATTTTAAGGTTTCCTCAGACAACCATTTTGCCTTTTTGCATTTCTTTTTCTTGGGGATTGTCTTGATCCCTGCCTCCTGTACAATGTCATGAACCTCAATCCATAGTTCTTCAGGCACTTTATCAGATCTAATCCCTTGAATCTATTTGTCATTTCCACTGTATAATCATAAGTGATTTGATTTAGGTCATACCTGAATAGTCTAGTGGTTTTCCCTACTTTCTTCAATTTAAGTCTGAATTTGGCAATAAGGAGTTCATGTTCTGAGCCACAGTCAGCTCCCAGTCTTGTTTTTGCTGACTGTATAGGGCTTCTCTATCTTTGGCTGCAAAGAATATAATCAGTCTGATTCAGTACTGAGGTGATGCCCCAGTGTAGAGTCTTCTTTTGTGTTGTTGGAAGAGGGTGTTTGCTGTGACCAGTGCGTTCTCTTGACAAAACTCTATTAACCTTTGCCCTGCTTCATTCTGTACTCCAAGGCCAAGTTTGCCCGTTACTCCAGGTATTTCTTGACTTCCTACTTTTGCATTCCAGTCCCCTATAATGAAAAGGACATCTTTTTTGGGTGTTAGTTCTAGAAGGTCTTGTAGGTCTTCATAGAACCATTCAACTTCAGCTCCTTCAGCATTACTGGTCAGGGCATAGACTTGGTTTACTGTGATATTGAATGGTTTGCCTTGGAAGTGAACAGAGATCATTCTGTCGTTTTTGAGATTGCATCCAAGTACTGCATTTCAGACTCTTTTGTTGACTATGATGGCTACTCCATTTCTTCTAAGGGATTCTTGCTGACAGTAGTAGATATAATGGTCATCTGAGTTAAATTCGCCCATTCCAGTCCATTTTAGTTCACTGATTCCTAAAATGTCAATGATCACTCTTGCCATCTCCTGTTTGACCACTTCCAATTTGCCTTGATTCATGTACCTAACATTCCAGGTTCCTATGTAATATTGCTCTTTACAGAATCAGACTTTACTTCCATTACCCGTGACATCTACAACTGGGTGTTGTTTTTGCTTTGGCTCCATCTCTTCATTCTTTCTGGAGTTATTTCTCCACTGATCTCCAGTAGCATATTGGGCACCTACCGACCTGGGGAGTTCATCTCTTAGTGTCCTATCTTTTTGCCTTTTCATACTGTCCACTGGAGAAGGGAATGGCAAACCACTTCAGTATTCTTGCCTTGAGAACCCCATGAACAGTATGAAAAAATGTTCTTTATGTATCTGTTAAATATCTAACAATGTTTTTCCCCTCAAATAATAAATGTATCAAATAATCTATCACTATTTTCTCTCCACTGCCCCACCCCTCAAATCCTCTGTTTTCCTGCTTCAGTTTGAATGGGTTTTTCTCTGTACCTGGGGCTCAGGTGTCATCTTAGGACTTCCTTTTATCAGTCTTCTCCTTTGAATTGTTCTTCTGTTTTCTGGAATTTCTTTGTTCCTCCTTCTTGGCTTAGTCTTGCATTTCACTGAATCACACCCTTCACTATCTTCCTAAGAAAAGGTATGTGGGAGGTAAAATTTTTGAGTTCTTACATATCTGAAAATATCCTTGTTCCACACTTACACATAGCCTTTATTTGGATAAGTATAGAATTCTAGGATTAAAATAGTTTTCACTCAGAACTTTGGGTTCCCAACACTACTGTCCTCCAGTATCTTGTACCACTGTTGAGGTATCTGATGCCCCAGCTCTTTACTCCTTCACATACGATGTGATTTTTCTCTCTAGAAGTTATGATTTCTTTCTTTTATCTGGGCATTCTGAAATTCAAGTTATTGCCTTGGTATTTTCCCTATATTCTACTGGACATTCAGTGGGTGTTTTCAATTTGGATGTTTATCTCTTTCACTAATGGGAAATTTTCTTACATTGTTATTATTTTTAAAATAACTTACTATTCTTTGCTTTCTCTTTCCTGAAACTGCATACAGATGTCAGAACTTGAATAATCCTCTAATACTCTTTCTCTCCTCATTTTCATCTGTCTTTCTATTCTACTTTCTAGGAGATATCTTCAAGTTTATTTTCCTACTCTTTTGTTTAATTTTTAGTTTTAGCTATCTGTTTAAAATTCCTAATTGCTCTTGCTCATTCTCTGATTATTCCTTTTTTTACACCATGGCTTTACCAGTGGCTCAGTGTTAAAGGATCTGTCTGCAGTGCAGGAGACCTGGAGACTTGGGTTTGATCCCTTGGAGGGGAAGATCCCCTGGAGGAGGAAATGGCAACTGATTCCAATATTTTTGCCTGGAAAATCCCATGGACAGAGGAGCCTGGCAGGCTACAGTTCATGGGGTCGCAAAAGAGTCGGCCACAACTGAACAACTCAACAATTCTTTTTCATGGATGTGTATCTTCTTTTAGCTGTCTGAGGTGACTAAATATATACATAAACTTTTATTTTTTATTTTTTTTATTAGTTGGAGGCTAATTACTTCACAACATTTCAGTGGGTTTTGTCATACATTGATATGAATCAGCCATAGATTTACACATATTCCCCATCCCAATCCCCCCTCCCACCTCCCTCTCACCCGATTCCTCTGGGTCTTCCAGTGCACCAGGCCCGAGCACTTGTCTCATGCATCCCACCTGGGCTGGTGATCTGTTTCACCATAGATAGTATACATGCTGTTCTTTTGAAATATCCCACCCTCACCTTCTCCCACAGAGTTCAAAAGTCTGTTCTGTATTTCTGTGTCTCTTTTTCTGTTTTGCATATAGGGTTATCGTTACCATCTTTCTAAATTCCATATATATGTGTTAGTATGCTGTAATGTTCTTTATCTTTCTGGCTTACTTCACTCTGTATAAGGGGCTCCAGTTTCATCCATCTCATTAGGACTGATTCAAATGAATTCTTTTTAACGGCTGAGTAATATTCCATGGTGTATATGTACCACAGCTTCCTTATCCATTCATCTGCTGATGGGCATCTAGGTTGCTTCCATGTCCTGGCTATTATAAACAGTGCTGCGATGAACATTGGGGTGCACGTGTCTCTTTCAGATCTGGTTTCCTCAGTGTGTATGCCCAGAAGTGGGATTGCTGGGTCGTATGGCAGTTCTATTTCCAGTTTTTTAAGAAATCTCCACACTGTTTTCCATAGCGGCTGTACTAGTTTGCATTCCCACCAACAGTGTAAGAGGGTTCCCTTTTCTCCACACCCTCTCCAGCATTTATTGCTTGTAGACTTTTGGATAGCAGCCATCCTGACTGGCGTGTAATGGTACCTCATTGTGGTTTTGATTTGCATTTCTCTAATAATGAGTGATGTTGAGCATCTTTTCATGTGTTTGTTAGCCATCTGTATGTCTTCTTTGGAGAAATGTCTGTTTAGTTCTTTGGCCCATTTTTTGATTGGGTCATTTATTTTTCTGGAGTTGAGCTGCAGGAGTTGCTTGTATATTTTTGAGATTAATCCTTTGTCTGTTTCTTCATTTGCTATTATTTTCTCCCATTCTGAGGGCTGTCTTTTCACCTTACTTATAGTTTCCTTTGTAGTGCAAAAGCTTTTAAGTTTCATTAGGTCCCATTTGTTTAGTTTTGCTTTTATTTCCAATATTCTGGGAGGTGAGTCATAGAGGATCCTGCTGTGATTCATGTCGGAGAGTGTTTTGCCTATGTTCTCCTCTAGGAGTTTTATAGTTTCTGGTCTTACATTTACATAAACTTTTAAAATTCAAAAATCATTTTCTTAAATTATCTCTATTTCTTCTGAGTTCCTTTTTTATTTTAATGTTTGTTTGCTTTAGTCTCTCTCATGTGGGATACTTTGTGTAGATTTCTGGTGATTTCAGGCTGTCCAGTCGTATGTAACAGTGAGCGTCAGTGTGATTGACAGCTGTGTGTGTGGGCAAGGATTTAACTGGTGGGCTTCATCCTCAGGCCATTTCATTGGGGAACCATGAAAAGCCAACACTTTGAGGATTTCTCTCGGGGGCAGATAAATTTTTTTCCGGTGAATCTTCTATCCCCGGGGACATATGCCTGAAAGTTCCTTTCGGGGAAGGAGTCTGGTGGAGGGCCCTACTATTATCATGTGAACTGACACTTAATCAGACATCTGCCCTTTTTCTTGCTGGAATCCCGGAATTTGGGGATGCTCTGATTCAATTTCTCTGGAGAAACCTCCACTCTCTGGTAGGGGCATGGTTCCTGACCGTGTGATGGAAGGGTATCTAGAGTTGTAATTTCTTCATAGATCTCTTCTAGCCAGTTCCCTAGAGTCTAATCCCATGATTCAAACTCGCTTCTTGCAGAACCTGCTGCCTCTAAGACCCCTACCTCTCTGGGGAGAGTCTGCTCACTCATCACCATCAGTTCCTCTCCAGGTCCTTTAAGTCTTAGTTTCCTCTATTCTGGCGACTCTGTTACCATTCTCCCAGCCACTTTTTTTCTTCTAAAAAATATTTATTTATTTGGCTGTCACGTGGCACACAAGATATTCTATCTTCATTTCAGCTGCAAGATCTTTAGTTAGGGCATATGGGATCTAATTCCCTGACCAGGGATCAAACCTGAGCCCCCCTGCATTGGAAGAGCAGAGTCCTAGCCATTGGACCAGCAGGGAAGTCCTTTCCAGCCCAAATTACTGAACTCAATCTTGTCCATCGATGTCCTCATTTCCACCCTCTGTATTCTCATGAGTCTTTACTTTAAAAAGAATTTTGTGGAGTCTGTGGAGGAAGAGGAGATAAAGATACATGATCAGTTTGTTATCTCTAACTGGAAGTTCATACCTACCTTAAAAAATGGTTTCAGATTATATAAATAGTACATACTTGGTAGAAAATTTGAAGCAAACTTGTATGATCCTACCATCCAGAAATAATCAATATTAACATTTTGGTGTATGGTACCTTTTTTTTTAAATAAACTTTTTGTTTTAAAATAGTTTTAGATTTACAGAAAAATTACGATGATGATACAGAGTTCTCATATACTCCTCACCCAGTTCCCTCTATTATTAACATCCTACATCAGTATGGCACATTTGTCATGATTAATGAATCAGTGTTGGTACACCATTATTGTTGTTCAGTCTCTCAGCTGTGTCTGACTCTTTGTGACCCCATGAATGACAGAGTCCAATCTTAATTCAGTTTTCTGTAGTTTTTCCTCCAATTTCCCTTTCCGGGATACTATGTTATCTAGTTGTCATGTCTCCTTAGGCTCCTCTCGACTGTGACAGTTTCTTGGAATTTTCTTGTTTTTGATGACTTTAACAGATTGACAGTCAGGTATTTTATAGAATGTCATTCAATTGGGATTTGTCTAATGTTTTTCTCATGATCTGACTGGGGTGTGGATTTTGGGGAGAGGAAGACCACTGTCATCATATCAAGAACACATATATCAACATGACTTCTCCATCTCCTTGAAGACAGAATATCTGTAATACACAAGTTATTTGGAATTCTTCTATATGGAGGTTCACCTTTTCTCCCTCATTTGTCTAATTATTCAATTTTTTATTTGTATTAGTGTACTCATGAATACTCATTTTATACTTTGGGTTATAATACAATAACACTTTATTTTCTTGTTCAAATTGTTACAGCTTTAGCCCTTAGGAGCTGTTTCAATTGGCTTCTGTATTCCTTTGTGTTCTCTAGCCACTCCAAACCCCATCATTGTGGAGTTTTGAGCTTTGTAAGATGCTCCTGGATCATTCTGTATATTTCCTGCCCCAATTCTAGATCAACCATTTCTTCAAGGTGACCTAGTCCGTTTATTGAAAAATGGTATTAGAAACCAAGTTCTGGGCAGTAGGTGTGCTTGTTGCTACTGGGATGTCATTGCTTCTCGATCCTCTAGACTAACACAGCAAGGAAATAGATGTGTGTGTACTAACCCATATATGTGTACATATATCTGTAAATATTTCCATATGTAACCATCTGTATTATATCAAGTTATACATGATTTCCCACTTATGTCTCTTAAGTCATTACCACATGGATCATTTTACCCTTCTCCTGTCTGTCTGTAAACACCTACTCCAACAATAAGAAACCTGGCTCTCACCATCTGCCATTCATTTACTTAATCATTCAATTCCAGTGTACAGGTGTTGTCAACCACCTGCTTTTTAAGTTAGGAACTTAATTATTCCCAAACTACTTATGTAACATGTCCAAGATTCCATAAAGGACTTTATGCACTCAGTCCTTGTAGTCCCTGATCTGCTGCCAGTCTTCAGTTTGCCAAACTAAAACGCCGATTCTCACACCAATGTACTCTCTAGGCTTGGGTTGACTGAGTTTTTTCTAGTCTCTCTCCAGCTGAAATGTCCTTCTGTAGGTCTGCTGACAGGAATGCATCATTTCAGACACTGCCTGAATAACAAACTTGTATTCTACCAGATCTATGCCTAAATGGTTGACCAGGTGGTATAAAAGGCAGAGCTTGCCTCTGCTGTGAGGAGAGGAGTACGTTCTCTACATTCTTCCTCACTGTAGACAAAGTTCTCAGAAGCCACTTGGGCCGCAATGAGAGATAGAAGTATCCCTTAAATGGTGTGTTCCCACATCACCACACACCACACTGCCTGAGGAAACACTGCTATAAATAGCACGTGGTCTCCTTACCAGTCGGCCACAGCCGGGTTAACCCAGACATGATGGAGACTTGGTAGGAAGAGGAAAAAGCAGAAAACTAGATAAAGCAAGAAGAGGGGAGGAAGAAGGATGATGTGGCAAGGGTGGTGATGATATTAATAATACATGTAATTAATGATTTTAGTAATCACTGATATTTGCAGAAATCTTCCATATGCATGGTCTCGTTTATTTAATTAAGTATAACAACTCGAGAAAGTAAATATTTAGTTCATTTTAAGCTATCTTATAGGCTAAATTGACTTTTGTGGGTTCTAAATTCAGAGTTCCTTGAGCCTGGAATCCAAGCTGGGCCAATGAGAGTTCGTCCTGGGACTGTTGCTATTAATAGAACTATTGGAAAATAACATGTTCTCTTTTCATTGGAATTATAAAATAAGCATGGGTGGGTGTTCAATATATCTAGTTATCTGTTTGTTTATTTATTTGTTTATATGCATAGAGGAAGATCTGAAGATAGTATCCCAAATGTTGACATCGATTCATTTTGAGGGGGTTAGGTAATTGGTGATATTTATGGTTTTTACATGTTCACGTATTATTTATATTTTCTATAAAGTAGCATATTACTTTATACTATCATAAATTTTTCTGTTGTAAATTATTGTTTTACATTTTATACTATATGTATGTTAAAATATATATCATAATATATTTATGTTTTCTTATTAATAGAGTAATTTTTATACTAATGTAAGACAGAAATCCTTTACCCCCATTTTTTAAGAATCATTTTGCACCTTCATAGCTGTTACTTTATTTTTTAAAAAAATGTTTATTTAGCTGCATCCAGTCTTATAGTTGTAGCATGTGGAATCTTTGTTGTGGCACATGGGCACTATAGTTGTGGTGCATAGGCAGGTTTAATTGCTCTGTTGCATGTGGAATGTGGGATGTTAGTTCCCAGACCTGGGATCGAAGCCGTGTCCCCTGCATTGCAAGGCAAATTCTTAACCACTGGACCACTAGGGAAGTCCCCATGTAACCTCTTGATGTCCATTGATTCCTTCCCTTGGTTACTGACTCAAGCCCAGTTCCCTATGCCTGGTAGGACATGCACCCTTAATCCCAGGATGATCCAGTTCCCTAGAATAACTTTTTCAAAATAAAGTTTTTTACCTTTTCAAAGTAAAGTATTTGTGAAAAATATTTTTCAAAATAAGAATATTTAGGAACTGGGAGGTTCTGTCGGTTTTGGCCACATTCCATCAGACACTGCTGCTGCTGCTGCGTCGCTTCAGTCGTGTCCAACTCTGTGCAAGCCCATAGACAGCAGCCCACCAGGCTCCCCCGTCCCTGGGGTTCTCCAGGCAAGAACACTGGAGTGGGTTGCCATTTCCTTCTCCAATGCATGAAAGTGAAAACTGAAAGTGAAGTCGCTCAGTCGTGTCTGACTCTTAGCGACCCCATAGACTGCAGCCTACCAGGCTCCTCCGTCCATGGGATTTTCCAGGCGAGAGTACTAGAGTGGGTTGCCATTGCCTTCTCCGCATCAGACACTAGGCTTCATCAAAGAGCAGAGTGGAAAGGTGGGTGAGGTTCTGGTGTCATGGAGGTGCTCCTGCTCCAAGCTGACAGTGGCAGGGGTGCCAGGGGTGGATGGGTCAGTTTCACTCGGTTTTGTAGTCATTTTAGAGGAAGCTCAGTTTTTTTTTATGTAGCCCTGCCAGAGGGAGGAACAAATCACAACCCCCAAACAAAAGAGAAGCAGCGCCAGTGGCCACGATCTTGCTGGGGTTCCCTCCTCCAGGTTTGTGAGAAATCTGGGAATTGTACGCAGACCTGCCCTCCCTGCCCATCACCCACTCAATCCAGCTCTCTCCCACTGTAGACACAGGCCCCACTCTCAAGTCCCCAAAGCACAGCTAAGGCCACTCTGCAATATTCAGAAAACTTCCCATAAACCCTGACGAGATGCCACTCATTCCATAAGAAAACCACCTTTTATAATTATGATGCAGAGCCTGTAGTTTCACATTGCTCTGCATTGCATTGTCTCTTTTCCAGAATAGGTTTACGTTTTATCCCTGCATAACCCAAAATCCTATTAAAATATTTGCCTAAAAACAAAAGGGATTATTCCCACAAGAACAGTTTGCTTCCCCCTCCACAGGAGATAGAGGAACTGGGATGAAAACCCAAACCCACACAGTTTAGACTAGCACTTTGTTCCCTTTTCTCATCATTGCAGTTTTCAAAAATACTAGAGACCACTTTCTTCTACACATTTCAGTATCTACCCATTTGGAAACAAAAGCCTGGGTCTAACAAGGGTCGGGGGCTTGGCTGGGGGGTGGGGTGGGTGTGGGTGGGGAGTGTGGATAAAGGGGTGAGGTGTGTGCTCTGGGATTGACTTTAGGAGGAGGGAGGGGGGTCAGGACACAGAAAGCGCCAGTTTCCCTTTGGCTTGGATTTTACATCTTGGCGTCAGAAGTAGGGAAAGAGAGATAGACAGCCATCACGGGCAGTTGACCTGACCACTGAGTGTTTATTTCGTCTTTAAAGGAGGCACCTGGAATAGATGACCTCTCAGGCTCCTTTCAGCTCCCGAGCTCTCTGGACCTCAGCCAGGTCAGTGAGGTAAGGGGCTTGCTACCCATGTGTAGGTCGCTACAGACCTTTTCCTGGATTGCAATCAGAGGCTGCCTGCCCACCTGCCAGAGAGCACTCATTCTCCTGATTCCAAGGGCGCCTACACCTCCCAGACTTCTTAGCTTGAGATAACAGCCTTTTGTCCTCTCAGTGACTCCACACCCATGGGGAGAGGGAATGAGGAAACCTTCGGGAGAGTGGGGGCTATCTGATGAAGGTAAGAGGTGGGAGGCTGCCCCGTTGCTTCTCGTGCCTTCCAGGTTCCCAAGGGCCCCCACCCAGCTCAGGAGGTGTTTCTGGGCTTGGCTTCCTGGCAGAGGAGGTTTGCAGGCACTGGGGGAACTGAGGAGGGTGGTGAAGGCCCTTGGCTCATAAATCTTCATCTTGGGGATTCATTAGGGATTTTTTCCAAGGACTCTTCCAGGGTGGAGGTGGGTGTCTTCTAATGGGTTCCCATCAGACTCAGGATCAGGTCCCAACTCCTCAGCCTGGCATCAGGATTCTGCAAAATCTTGCCTCAGCCTTCCTGCCAAACCCCTCTTCTGTTATTTTTCCCAGACCCACTGAGCTCTAGCAACATAGAACTACACTCTAGCAACATAGAACTACACTATTTCCCTGGACACATTATGCATGTTCACATCTCTGTGGCTACTTTGCATATTGTTTCCTCTGTCTGAAGTGCCCACTGACACTTCTCAAAGAACTCCTATTCATCCTTCAAGACCCTACTCATTGCTTCTTCAAAGCCTTACTTGACTCCTTACACAGGGTTGATTGCTCTGTGCTCCCAAGGGATAGGGTTCCTTTCCTGGCTCATCACCCAGTAGGGTAATTATTGGGATTTGCATGTTTATCTTCCTCCTAGTGGCTCCTCTAGGGCAGGGACCGTGTCATTTACTTTGGTAAACCAGTGCCAGGCTAATAATTCTTCAGGCAACATTTGTGTTAGAATGAACACCATTTCTGCTAGATTCATGGTATTTTGAGTAGCATTAAGAGAATGCTTCTGGGGACTTTCCTCATGGTCCAGCGGCTGGGACTCTGTCCTTCCAATGCAGGGGGCATAGGTTCAATTCCTGGTCAGGGAACCAGATCCTACATGTCGCAACTAAGATCTGGCGCAGCCAAATTAAATAAATAAACATAAAAAAAAAAAGAGAGAGAGAGAGCAAGAGAACACTTCTGTTACCATGGCCATTTCTTGGCCCACAATGCTATTTCTCCAGACAGAGGTCATATATCTGTGAGTCTATGTATTCACATAGCATCAGTACAGCACTCTTCAGGTAATTTTATATCTGATTTATTTATGCATTTACCTGATGGGTGGTTATTATAATTACCACCATAAGATGAAGAGACTGAGATGCCAAGAGATTAAGCAGCGTCATGTTCAATGTTACAGTCCGTGTATGGCAAAGCTGGAACTTGAACCCGGGTATTCTTACTGTAAGATCTCTGCCGACACCAGAGATTCTCAATAATCTTTGTATCAGCATCACCTGGGAACTGGTTAGACATGCCCATCATCGGGCCCCACCGCAGACCTACAGAATCAGAAACTTCTAGGGTGGGCTCAGCAATGCTTTAACCACCCGCAGGTGATTCTGTTCCGCACTCAGCTCCAAGAAACCAGGCCTACATCCTCAGAGCTACTCCAGTGGCTGCCCAGAGCCAGAGGAGGGCGCTCCAAGGCAAACTTTTACCCCTGAATAGTCATGGCTTCTGCCATAGAAACCCTGGGTAAAATGGAAGAAAACATGTCGACTGGGAGTTAGGAGCCAGAGTTCTAGTCCCACGGGTTCTGCAATTATTGACGGTGATTTTGAGCACCTCCCTGGGTCTCAGTTTTCACATCTGTAAAATGAGGATGTTGACTAAATGATCTCATCTCTAATTTCCCTTTACACTCTGTTATTCAGCTCTCCTTTGGACTATGCTGTCCATGGCAGGACTGGGATGAAGATGGAGTATGTGTGCTCATTTTTCATGAGTTTTCCCCGTACTTGGAAATTGATCATTTCCAAATTCCAGATCCTTGGGCCAGCTATCCTCTTATCATCTTCTTCTTTGGGGGCAGAAAATGGGAGCAAACATTTGAGTTGACTCATGAAACTTAATTAGGCAAAAGATAGAGAACTGTTTAATAATGTTGGATTGGACCCCCTCCGGTTGCCTGAGGCTCCTCATCTGAGCCTCTCCCCTGGTTCCTCTCCTGTTGCCTGCTTCCTCACTCTAACTGTGCCAGACGCTCTTGCTCACAGGACTGTCCCCTGTCCCTGTCCCCACTGTGAGCTCCTGTGTCCCCTGCCCCTCTCTGTGGGGTTGCCTGATTCAAGGCTCTTGATAAGTGCCCATCCTTCTGAGGAGGGGTGAAGGGTGATGTGTCAGGGTGACTCCCTAGGTGCACCAGCGAGGGGCTTGGTGACCAAATGGGGGAGCCCCATGAACACAATGAAGCCCTGTCCTCCTGTTTTTATGTAGACCCCATGGCTCTCCCAGGAGCACACCTGATAGTGGATGGTGTTGTGTTCATTGGTACCTGCTGGGGCCCAGCATTTAACCGGCAGCTGGAAAATCTCCTGTGTGCAGCAGGCTGAAAAGAAGGAAAAATGCCTCTTGCCCCTTTGAGATAATATAAGAAATTCAAGGTGAATAATTGCATAGTAAGAGTAGAGCCCTAAGGGACTTCCCTGGTGGTCCAGTGGTTAAGAATCTGCCATCCAACGCAAGGGACACGGCTTCGATCGAGGATGCCCCGGTGGAGGATGCCCTGGTCCCACATGCCTCAGGGCAACTAAGCCCACACACTGCAACTAAGACCCAACGCAACCAAAAAAAAAAAAAAAAAAGTAGAACCCCCCTGAATCAGAAAGGTGGATTGAAGAATTTTAATCTCTTAGGACCTGGGTGTCAGCAGGAAAACATGGCTGAGCTCTCAAGTCCTGAGGGGCTGTGAGTATGTGGGCCGTTCTAGAAGTCAGTTAAAGAAGATATTGCCTTCAGCAAAGTCACAGGTGCCAGATAAATAGCACAAGTGTCTGTTAAATCAGTGTCAGGCTCAGAGAGAGACTCAGCATGAGGTTTCCAGAGTCCAGGAAAAGCCTAAAAACTGCAGGACATCACGTGTTGCTGGCAGCCTTTGGGTTAAAAACCAAAAAAGGTGGTTCTTAAACAAGGTCCCAGAGAGAGCAGGAGCCAATATTGATCCTTCATCAGCTAAAGCTCAATGAGGCTGCCCTTCTCAGCTGCAAGTGACCCAGGAAGCTGGACTCCTCTTGGACTGAGCATCGGTGGAACTACACGTAAATAAAGAACATGTGTGTATTCCAAACTCATCAAATTGTGTACATTAAGTACCTTCAGCTTTTTGTGTGTCAGTCATACCTCAATAAAATGATTTTTTAAAAAGAATATGTATGTGGATTTGTGTGTAGTTCTAGCTTCTGTTGTTGTTCAGTCACTCAGCCTTGTCTGACTCTGCCACCCCATGGACTGCAGCACTCCAGGCTTCCCTATCCTTCACTGTCTCCCAGAGTTTGCTCAAACTCATGTCCATTGAGTCAATGATGCCATACAACCATCTCATCTGTCACCCCCTTCTCCTCCTGCCTTCAATATTTCCCAACATTAGGGTTTTTTCAAATGTTTTTTTGACTCTTCTAGGTTTTTTTTGACTCTTCTAGGGTTTTTTCGGCTCTTCGCATCAGATGGCCAAAGTATTGGAGCTTCAGCTTCAGCATCAGTCCTTCCAATGAGTATTCAGGGTTAATTTCCTTTAGGACTGACTGGTTTGATCACCTTTCTGTCCAAGGGACTCTCAAGAGTCTTCTCTAGCACCACAGTTCAGAAGCATCAATTTTCCAGTGCTCAGTTTTATGGTCCAAATCTCAATATACCCTTTAAATCAGCATACATTGTCAGTAGTTATTGATCTCCACTCAGTGCCCTGGAGTCCCATGTTCATAACTTCAGCTGATGGATGCTTTCTTTGTGCATCCTGGTCCCCCACAGTGGGCCTGGTAGTTGAGTTCAACCTGGAAACTGATGACCTGCCTTAGTGGACCTGAGACTTCTCAGTATTCCGGGGACTTGAAGGCTGGGGGAAGAGCCAGGCATTGGTTAGGCTTTCTGGGACTGCTCCAGAATGGGTCCCTCCCTTCCCCAGTCTGCTCCTGTCCAGCTCAGTCTAAAATTGGCCTGCTCTCCTGCAAGACTTGGATTAAGGGATTCTTCTGCACAGGTTCAGAATGGATTTCAACCTCACTCATTAGAATCTCCTAAGCATCCTACTCTCCATCTTAAATGACTTTACAGATCTCAGAGCACTCATTTCTGGTGTTGTCTTCCATTCAAATACTTCCCAAGTCCAAATACTTTGGTCCTTTGTTTCTGAGGTTGTGCAAGGAGAGAGGGGAGATGTGAGCTATAGACTGAGCAAGCTGATTCACTCTAGCTGTGGGCTCTTTGGCAAGTCATTTTGCTTCTCTGGGCCTCAATTTTATCATCTGTAAAATGGGAATGTTGATTCAGGTGCCCTCTGAGGTCTTCTGGCCCTAACATTCTGAGATTCTAGATCCCAGTTTGACCAAAAGAGAAGCTCAGAAGTCCTGTCCATCACCGCATGATGTCCAGGTGGAGGTAGAAAGGGCTGTGTGTAGTGTTAGGACAGCTGGGAGGACTCCGGGCCTGAAATGTGCTTTCCCTTCACGGACTTGGATTAGGAGTGCCTGTTGGGTGGGGCCTGGCTGGAAGGAGTGAGACAGTCTCTTCCAGACGTCCCTCTGCCTGAGTGGTTGCCTCACAGGCTGTTACGTAGCTCTCCCTACCACTTTCCAGGGTGGGGCGGGGAAGGGCAGCTGGGGAGCAACTGATGCAATAGGCAGGCTCAAGCCTGTGTTCTTCGACGACTAACTAAGCAAAAGTCGGCTGGCTGGGCTGGGCCGACCTGGGCAACAGCTTCAGGGCCCTACTCTTTGCAGAGTTTCAGCTTCCTCTTCTTTTCCTGAAATGGGGTTCATTCTCTGGTCACCAGAACCAGTAATTGACATTTTGTATTATACGTTTACTCGTGGACTCTTTAATCTTATAGCCTAAGAGAATATCCTTCCTTGCTAGGAATGGGGACATGCATGAGTACACATACACAGTGTAAGGACACACACACACGGTGTGGGGACATGTGTGAGTACACACACACACATATACAATGCGAGGACATGCATGAATATGCGCTTGCACACACACACAATGGGGTTCTCCAGAAGTAGGATAGCTGTTTTGAGAATCTGCTCCCACCAGACCATGCTTCCCACCAGCTCTTCCAGGAGGAAGAGGATCCAGTCAAAAGGATCAGAGAGCATCCGAAGATGGGGAAATTTCCTCTGTATAGCCAAAGCCTCCAAATATGCCCCAAGGGATGCCATTTCTATTCAAGGCCCATCTATCAAATATAAATGAGTCTCTGGGCTACTTTCCACCTCCCAGGGATCTGGATGCCCAGAACATAATAACTAATCTTTTAAGTTAGTGAGAGGGAAAAGAAAGGAAGTGCATCAAGTTCTCAACAAAAGGAAAATGGCTAAATATTGCACTCAAACTAGCTTGATAATGAGCAACTATGTCTCCATCATAAATTCCAAGGAACTTTGTCTTACTAAACCCATGCTTCAAGGCTCTGTATTCCTTGCAAAAGGCTCAAGAAGGAAAGTTGAAGTCCAGTTGGGCTCTACGTCCCTTGTAATTATCATAATTTACTTTGTACTTGCTGTGTTTCAGGTCCTACGCTAAATGATTTATGTGAATTATCACATTTCATTCTCACAAAAACCCTATGAGATAGGCTACTATAATCCCCATTTTACAGATGCAGAAACTGAGGCACAGAAGTTTAAGTAACTTGCCCAAGGACACAGGGCTAGTAAGTGGTAGAGTCAAGGTGTTAACCTGATTCTCCTGACTCCAGGGCCTAGGCTCATAACAGTCTGAAAAACCCACATGTACAAATAGAGAGTTTAAGTGGCATAGAATCCTTCAGATTACAAAAGGATTTGTCAGAATGTTCTCTAAATCACAAATTCCTCTATAGCTTTAGTCGATAAAGTCCATAATTTTATTTTCCAGAGTTTGTTTTATTTTTTTATCTGTCTTTATTTTTTTGGAAAGTTTGTTCCAAATTTTTAGGAATGTATTTTTTTCTTTTTTAAAAAGTTATTTTTATTTATGCTGGATCTTTGTTGCTGCACAGGCTTTTCTCTAGTTGCGGCAAGTGGGGGCTACTCTCTAATTGTGGTGTGCAGACTTCTCATTGCAGTGGCTTCTCTAGTTGTGCTCCCAGGCCCTAGAGTGCAGGCTCGGTAGTTGTGGTACATAGGTTTAGTTGCTCTGCAGCATGTGGAATCTTCCCAGATGGGGGATCGAATCCATGTTCCCTGCATTGGCAGGCAGATTCTTATCTACTGTACCACCAGGGGAGTCTAGGAACATATTTCTTAATCTAACACACAGACTTTTGCTCTTTGGGAAGTGTCACTCCTAGACTTTCATCAAATCAGTTCATTCTGTTAATAGTTAACAACTGACTTGCTGTCTTATTGGCACTGAATACATTTAGAAAGGAGCTTCGGGCAAGGTAGTTCTAATTTAAGTATGAATTGTATAATTATACATTTGTACATATTCACACATAATCAAATTTAATCAAAGGGACAGCCTGAAAGAGTGAAATTGGAGTGTTTTCATGGTAGAGCAGGAGTTGGGGGCTTTCTTCTTGATTCGGCCGTCATCTTGATTTATAGATGTTTTATCTCATTAACCTTAATGTCATGGAGCTAATTAGTAACTCTGAAAACTGCAAAACACACTTGAAGCACTCCTGTAGCTCTTTAACTTCACCATGCACCAGATTAAACTGGACTCAGTTATTCTGAATCACAGAAGACATCTTTCGAAAAGTTGTGCCTCCTTCATTTGGAATGGCTTACTGCCATGAAAATCAAGGTGGATGTGGATCCCAATTTTCCCTTTTGGCTGCACATCACGTTACATCAAAACTGTCTGAATCCATCAAATCTCTTGCCTCACAGAGAGACAGACACATGCAGATTGCTGTGATTACCTCTGTTTGGGTTAAGTAGTCCCAGGACCCTGTGGAGGGGCCTAAGGATCTCACTGCCTGCGTTCTGCCTGCTGGTGAGCATCAGGGCAGCCATGTGGGGACCCAGCGCTGTTCAGGAGGCTGCCATCTTCAGGATGCAGAAGGTCCCTTGGTCCTAAGAGTACTATGGGCATCCTTTTCCTTCTTTCCCTCTTCTCACCTCTGGACCAAGACCCCGATGCACAGGTAGTTACAGTCTTTCTTCCCTTCTGGCTTTCTATGGGAGGACTCTGGGCTGCTTGGCAAGTCCTCCCTGCCCACCCCCTCCCTTTTCTTATGGCTGAATTAGATGGTTGCTAGGATAGAGGATGGTAGACATCAAAGAGGCTAAATTAATCTACAAGATAAAGGGGAAAGCCATTCTCTGGAGAGAGAATGGGCTAGGTATGGCTGTTGAATGGGACTTTGGGTGAGAAAAATGGTCACTTCTCAGGAAACTTCTCAAAGGTTTCCATGATTTTTAAGGCATTTGGAGTTCAACTTATGTTTCTTTTGAATAGGATACCATGTAAAGATGGAACTACATAAGGAAGGAAGGGGGCTCAGGTTTATTCAAGTTACATTTCAAATAATTTTTTTTAAGAAAGGAAAGTGATTTTTCTAAGATGCTGACTTGCAGTGGGGTTTTCTGAATTTGCCTGGCCCTGGAACAGGACTGTGAATTGTAGGAGTAATAGAGAGCAACCTGTGATGACACATTATAAAGTGGGGAGCCTTGGATCTGTGCATGAAGCTGAGATTTCTCCTAGGAGGATTTCACATGAAGAATAAACTCCAATGCTGGAATAGGTGATAACAAGTGAATCTCTATTCTTGATTCAGTTTGAAAATGGACTAGATTGTTAACATACAGATGAATTTTTGTGTGGGCCCTTGTTCCTTAAGTGCCAAACTGATGTTCTAATGCCATTTGACATGTCTCCCAGCTGAGTGACTCAGCCCCGGCCTCATGGACCCTCCGCAGGCTCTCCCTCCCTCAGGGGTGCAGGTGTGTCCCCACCTCTGTCAGAGGCCAGGAAACTAACCACAATCTCCTGGCTAGAGACACAGGCTTCTGCCTTGGAGGCAAAACAGGGTGAAACACAGGCAGGCAGGATCCCAAACCACAGAAGCTCAAGTTAGGTCATCCTTGTGAACATGACAACTCGCTGTCTCTCTCGATCAACAAAAAAGAAACACAGACCCATTCAAAATGGCCCTAAAAGACTGAAAATTTGCATGACTATGGCAACTCGCCATTGAATGCTATTCCTAAACAACATGAAAAGTTAATTAGCCATTCTTTTCACTAGGCAAGAAAGGTGCAATGATACATTCACACAAGGACAGTGGAGTACAGGAGTTTAAATCACTTTTCTGGCAGCCAATGAGTACAGTGTCAGAGTTCATGATCCCTCCTTATATGCACCTGGCAACTTGGGGGATTGGGTGCTAGGCAGGGACCATCCTACCAGGAGATGCCAAGACATTCAGAGGATTGTTTTCCTCTGTGGGACCCGCCTCTCTGGAACACTTAGAAATTATGTTGAGGATTGGGTTGAAAGGGAGGAAGTCATGATGGAAAATTATTATTCTTTTGAAAACAGTTATTCATGGGGACTTCCCTGGTGGTCCAATGGCTAAGACTCCATGTTCCCAATGCAGGGGGGCCTGGGCTCGATCCCTGGTCAGGGAACTAGATCCCACATGCTGCAACTAAGACCCAGTGAAGCCAAATAAATAAATAAACTTTTTTTTAAAGAAAGGAAAATAGTTATTCATTGAAACTTTGCCATGACTAGTATGGCCATTACCGTAGTCATTTTACTTTACCTTAAACATGGACCCCAGTTCAAGACAGAGGTACATGAGCCCTAGGGAATGCACAGTTACTATTTACTCAATTCATTTGCAGGAATCAAGCAAATGAAATTGATGATTAAAATGACATTGCTTTAGAAGGCATTCTCTCATGTTCACGGTATATTTAAAATAATCATTAGGAAAAAGGTCATGGTGTTTTGAAGAATCTGTCAGAAATCTTCAGCCCAATTTGTTCCTAGGGCAGGTTGAGAATGGATTTCCTTTGGCTGGAATCCTAGCTTCTATTGTTAGGATGATACAGACATTTTGGATAATAGTACACATGGGAAAAACAAAGAGAAATACTTTCTCTTCTAGACTGACACCCTTGAAGACTACTTCAAATATGAATTATTGGTCTGTTCCTCTAAGGCTAGTTAATAACAAACACGTTTGTCCTTTGTAGGATCTACTATTTCCCCAACCCACAAAAGCCATACTGGTTGCCTTTGACTCTGGGGTAGGTCTTACTGACATCTATTTTAAACAGAGGAAAGAGGAGGTATACTAGAATTGTTGCTGAGTGTAATTAAATTCTACCCGCTATAAACATGTTGGAGTCAGCTTCATGGATTCCCTCCTCCAGACCAGAAGGTTATTTCTGGAGCTGGGGCTCCTTTGGCCACCCATACCCCACTAGTTGGCTCAGCCCCTGGTTCTTGTAGCAGACCTACTTGAGAAGACCAGTGTTATTTTTTGGCTGCAATTTCGTATAGCCTTTTCATCTTCACAGATGAGACAACTAAATACATTCTTGCCTCACATGGCCATGAGTTCTGCTCTGTGCCAGCATCAGGACCAATCTTGTCTTGGACAGAGGGCTAGAAAGACTTGGACCCTAGAAGTTGGCATCTAGTCATGGTGATTACTGGCTCCACTCTAGCCTCATACCTGGCCCCAGAGACTGGACTCTTAGCTCATCCACTCACTTGACAAATATTTATTGAGCTCTTATTATGTGCCAGGCTCACAAATATGGCAGTAACTGAAAGAAGTGAAAATCTCTGCCCTTCTCTAACTTAGACTCTGTTTTAAGGAGCCGAGCCTTGTCTTCCCATTCCTCTTTCAACCTTGATTCCCTAAGCAGTTAGTCACTTCTAGAACAATCTTTCTTGAACCTCAAGGTGCTTATGAATCACTTTGAGTTGCAGATTCTGATTCAGTGGGTCTAGGGTGGGGCCTGAGATTCTGAATTCCTCACAAGCTCCCAAATGATGCTGCTACAGCTGCTGGGGGTGTTGCCTGGATTACGCTATGAGTGGCATTGATGCACCATCGGTGAGTCTTTCAGAAACACAGAATCTAAAAAAAAAAAAATCTCAAGCCTTACTTTGGACCTCATGGCTGAGAATCTGCCTTTTGACAAGATCCCCAGGAGTTTCTCCCCACGGTCTAAAACAGTGATTCCCAAACCACATGAAACATCAGAAGCACCAGGTGAGAGTTACAAACCACCTGCAGGCCCCCATCCCCCACTGAGTTGTATTATTTGGTGCTGAACACCCCACATGATTCTGATGGATAGTAGGTTTGAAAACCTCAAAGAGCATTTTCGGAGGGCACTTTCCTATGCTCATGGGACCTCACAGCGAAAAAAGCCTTAGAGATGACCTGAGGATAATCATCTGAGATTGTGGTCTCCTCTGAAGTTACTGTCACACAAGTTCCAGGTAAGGAACTGAGGCCATGTCCTCGAGCAGGGCCCCTGGCTGGTACACGGTGGGGTCAGGCCTTACACCAAGTTCTCCTTCCACCGCAGCTGCCTCTCCTGCTGCTGTGATGCAAAACAGCTCCCACCACCCCCCCCACCAGATTGCTTCTCCTTGACCACACCCCAAATCTTCCTTTCCTCCCGCCAAGAGTTGCAGCCCATTACCTCCACACCCTCACACCCGCTTTATTTCAGCACCCACAGTTGCCACCCTCTCCCCACCTGTGTCACCAACCACGTATTTAACTGGTTGACTTTCCCCAAAGGCTGGTTCTGCCAGCCCTTTGATAACGTTGCAGCTCTTCTTGGGGAGGTGCAGTGTGTGGGTGGGAAGGGTGTTGTCTGCGGGCCTTCCATCCATCTCTCAGGAAGGCAATTAAGCTTCCTGCTCTTTGTCTTCAGTTCCAGCGCCTTTTTTGCTAAGTATTCTGCAACCTTCTGGAATGCAGGTGAGCACCTCCTCTCTCTACTGACAGCCCCAAGACTTCCTCATTCTTTCAAGCTGGCTATATTCTCCCCTCCCCTGCCTACACAGGTAGGTGCTGCTCACCGTCAAAGTTAAATGGACACACATGGACTTTATGGTCTACGCTAGGGGCCTTCACTTGGAGTCCACAAATCTACTTTAAAATTTTCAGTGTACACTAAAATCTCCTCAGTTCAGTTCAGTTCAGTTGCTCATTCGTGTCCGACTCTTTGCGACCCCATGAATCGCAGCATGCCAGGCCTCCCTGTCCATCACCAACTCCTGGAGTTCACTCAAACTCATGCCCATCGAGTCAGTGATGCCATCCAGCCATCTCATCCTCTGTCGCCCCCTTCTCCTCCTGCCCCCAATCCCTCCCAGCATCAGGGTCTTTTCCAATGAGTCAACTCTTCACATGAGGTGGCCAAAGTACTGGAGTTTCAGCTTCAGCATAAGTCCTTCCAATGGACACCCAGGACTGATCTCCTTTAAAATCTCCTAGAGAGTTTAAAATTCCAGACTGCACTGAGATCAATTAAATTAAAAACTCTGGGGGTGGGAGGCAGGCATCAGTTGCTGATAAATCTCCCCAGGCATTTCTAGTGTGCAGCCAAGGTTGAGAACTACTGGAAAGTCCAGGTAAAATTGTTTCTGGACAAGTATATGTCCATTTGGTGGAAAAACTAAGCCACAGCTTTTAGCAGATTCTTAAAGGCGCCAATGACACTCTTCTACTTCCCTTTCTCCCCTTTTCAAAAAAGGTGAGTTGACTGGAAGCAGGAAGAGCTTACCAGTTATTACAGAAACACCAAATACATGTGTTAACTAAATAAGCAGGTATTAACATGTAGGGCAGAGAAAGTGCCTATTGTTGCTTCACGAAGTGAAGGGGGCTTGCCAATGTTGTGTTTGGTGAGATGGGTTGGTCCCTGCCTCTCTCCCAGTTAACAGGAAAAAGGTGTGATTTCAGATGCTACCACTACAGAGATCTGATCACATCACTTAACTCCCCTGCTGCCCACAGAACCAAGGCCTCACCCCCACTACATCATCTTGGCTCCTTCCTTCCTGGTTACCTAGCCCCAGGGATCCCTTCTAGTCACCATGCTCATTTCTTCACACACTCTAGCCCCAGGAGGATGTGCACTGCTTATTTTATTTATTTATTTTTTTGACAAGCCTGTGCCTTTGCTTCTATTCCTCTCCTGGTTCCTCCCACTCTCCCTGTCTCAAGTGGACCTGGGAGGGGAAGTAGGATTGAAGAGACGGAGAATGGCTGAAGGCAGGGTTCCCTAGTACAGAAGATGCTCAGTTCATACTTGTCAAAGTTAGTGGGGCACCGCTTTGTGTTAAGAGCTCCTGCTGACAGGGAATGGAGGGTGCACAAGTGTGGGATTGGGAAGATATACAGAGACTCAGAAGCTCTGGCTCTCAAGGGACTTAGATGCCAGTAGGGAGGCAGACCAGTGATCCAAGGAGGGCAGAAAACATAACAAGTGCTCTTAGGGGAAACTGTGGAAGGTAGGATGGGAAATGGAGGGTCAGGAGAGACTTCCTTCAAAGAGTAACTGTTACTCTTCCAGGAAGGGCAGGCTCCATGGAAGAGAGATGGGGCTGAATTAGGAGAGTGAGGGCAGACTATAGAAGGCACTGAATGCCAACTTGAGGATATTCTCTGCACACAGATTGAACCTGGTTGGTGCCCCTAGGTCTTGCCAGCCTTTAGTCTTTCTCCCTCAAGAAGTTTTTGCTGTAATACTAAATTGTTGAGGTGGAGGACCCAATTTTGAAACTGTCCAATCTGCCAGGAGGTGCCTGAGTTGGTGAAGTGAAGGTGACTCACTCTCTGCTACCCCAGGGACTGTAGCCTGCCAGGCTCCTCTGTCCTTGGGATTTTCCAGGCAAGAATACTGGAGTGGGTAGCCATTTCCTTCTCCAGGGGATCTTCCCAACCTAGAGATCGAACCCAGGTCTCCCACATTGCAGATGGATTCTTTACCATCTGAGTCACTAGGGTAGTCCCTACAGATGTGAGAGCTGGACCATAAAGAAGGCTGAGTGCAGAAGAATTGATGCTTTAAAACTGGTGTTGGAGAAGCCTCTTGAGAGCCCCTTGGACTGCAAGGAGATCAAACCAGTCAATCCTAAAGGAAATCAGCCCAGAATATTCATTGGAAGGACTGATGCTGAAGCTGAAGCTCCAATACTTTGGCCACCTGATGTGAAGAGCTGACTCACTGGAAAAGACCCTGATGCTGGGAAGGATTGAGTTGGTGAGGGTAGAAACTATTTGCACCTTGTCCTGTAGTCTCCCTCCCTCAAATGCCCATGTGCCCAGGCCCCTGGGACAGCCAGGCAGCCAGGATTACTGACCCTGTAGACAAGAACAGTGGCTGTACTTCCCAACTGTAAGTCAGGCAGGATGTAGGTAGGACAGTGGGCTGAACAAATACGCAGTTAGGGACCTCTCAGCACAGCAGAGAGGGGAACAGCTGTGATCCTAGGTCCTCACGGCCGAATCCCAGTGCTAAGCAGTGTGGGGTTGACCAACACAATGCAGACACTGACTGAGGCCCTGCAAGAGCAGATATTCAATAGATGTTATTGTTTCCCTCCATCTATTTTTCTGGACTGAGAATCTAAGTTAAACAGCTCTACCTTCTCCCAGGTGCCAAAAGAGGATGAGTGCCCCTCCCCTAAGGATTATACGCTTTCCATTTGGGCTGCTAGGATGCTCTAATTGTTCTGCACTTTAATAAGGCACAGAGGGCTCATTATGTAAATTCAGACAAATATACACACACATCCCAGATCATAAATTACATCTATATTAATAAACATTTTAATTAACACTTACCAACTGCCAACAAAGTGTTAGGTGTAAATAACAGGTGGATGTAGGGTGAAGTAATAAGACTAGAAAGGCACTGCTTCTCTCTACTCCATACAAAAATTTCAACAAACTGTACATGCTCTTTTTAAAAGTAAGCTTATAAGTTTGCCTGAAGCCTGAAACAATCAACAGTATACAAATTCTTATCATTGTTTGCCATTTAAATGTAAGTATTAATAATTTAACATTTGTATGGTGTATCTCATTCCAGAGTCAATTCATTCATTCATTTATTCATTCATTCAACAGATATTTAATAGAGGCAGCAAGCATTGTTCCAGGCACCAGGATACAGAAGTGAGTAAAGAAGACAAAATTCCTGATCTTAAGATATTTACATTCTGGTGAACAAAGATAGACAATAAGGAAATTAACCAGTACACAAGTAATATTAAATGATAATAAGAACTATCAGAAAATATAAAAGTGGGTTAGAGTGAATAGGGAGTGTGTGCCTGTGTGTGCATGTGCTTGCCCATTGCTTTTTCACACAGAGTGGGCACAGAGGCCTCACAGATTAGGTGACATTTGAATGACAGGACTTGTTGATGGGCTGGATATAGGGTGTAATAGAAAGAGGTATCAAGTTGGCCGCCAGGGTTTCCATTTTAGCAACTGGAAAAGTGAAATTGCCACATACCGACATAGAGGAAGACTGTGGGGTGCAGTGCAATTTTGGGAATTTGATTTTGGATGTGTGATGTCAAGGAGGCAATTAAATGCACCAATCTGAAATTTGGAGAAAAGATTGGGACAGGAGACATAAATCTGAAAGTCTTCCGCTTGTAGATTTTTTAAAAAAAATATTTATTTGACTGTGTTGGGTCTTAGTTGCAGTATGCAGGATCTTTGTTGAATCATGTGGAATCTTTCATTATGGCCCACAGACTCTCTAGCTGTGGTGTGTGAGCTCAGTAGTTGCAGTACACAGGCTTAGTTACTCCACGGCATGTGGGATCTTAGTTCCCTGACCAGGGATCATACCCATGTCCCCTGAATGGCAAGGTAGATTCTTAACCACTGGACTGCCAGGTCCCAGCTTGTAGATTTTTAAAAACATAAGCCAGATGTGACCATCAAGGGAATTAGTGTGGACAGAGAAGAGATCCAAGAACTGGATCTGCCCTCATGACCTCATCACCTCCCAAAAGCCCCACTTGCAACCATCACGTTGGGGATTAGGTTTCAACATATGAATTTGGTGCAGGCGAGAGGATACACAAACATTCAGTCTTTGGCAGAAATTGTATAACTGTGGTCCTGATTTGATTCTGAAGTGCTGTTTCCTATCTCTGAGGAGGTGTAAGTTTTGAGTGGTCTTCTGCTGCATGCTGTTCCTGCTGCTGCCAATGTGCCCATAAAGCTCTCTCCTCCCTGGACCAGGCCTCTGCATGGTCAGACAGATTGGGAAGGAAGACAATGGAAGTATGACAAAAGACTGCAGGGCCTGTGGGTGGGATTTGAAACCTCAAACTGGAATCCAGAGCAATGGCACTGGAAGAGAATGTGGCCATTTCCATAATCCAGAGTTTCCATGACTTGTGGAGTCCAAGATTCTGAGGACATCCCTCAAGAGATGATGCTTCATTTTACACTGTGAGCTCTGAGACAGATTTCACTTAAATGAAAATTCTATGGCTTAAAATAAAACTTGAAATCCCCTAAAATCTAGTCCAGTGCTGTGCATCAAATGGTGACTTCCGTATATCACTTCCTTCCAAAAGAACTAGGGTACCTTGAAGAAATGGCTGATTCCATGTTTGGGCCAGGAAAAGTACAAGGTTAACCTGAGATAGTTGGTGACAGAAAGCAAGGAAGGAAATGCATTGAAAAAACACTGGACCAGCTTGAAGGAACTCCTAATGACCTCCTTTGGGAAACTTTGAACATCAAAAATAATAATAACCATGTTTGATTATAAAACAAGGAATAAAAATCCATTATAGTGATACTAAAAATTTAAAGAAAATTACACAAAGGGGAAAACGTCTTTGTCACCATTGGAAGTGATTCTTATGCTAATATCTTACTTGAATTTTAGTAATTAAAGAGAGAACAATTAGCATTTATCTTGCCTTTTTAGGAAGAATTATAATTCTGCCTCAATTGATTATAGAAAGCTTTTCTTTACAGAAGACAACTAACAAATGAATAAGGAATGAAATGTTAGAAAAATTACCACTGTGTACCCCAAAACATAATTCTTGAGTAAAAAAAAAGACCATCAATGAATGCTAAAACCATTGAGGAAAGGTTGATGGGGAGCAAGATATTTTCATATGCTGAAGTATCACCATACAGAAAACTGCAAAGAGAAACAAAATCTACTTTTACAATGAAAAGGAGGGAAAGGTTGTGATGTCTCCAATTTGCTTTTACACAGCTAGGCAAAAACTAACCAAATAATATATATATATATATAACATATATATATACACACATATATGACACCTATACATGTTATATATGCATATTAAAAATTCAATGTACATAGCAGAATCTTAGCATTTACTGCATTGGGTATACAGTTTGTTCATTATACTATCTTTTCTACTTTTTGATATATTCAAAATGGTTCTTCATAGAAAATTGGGGAAGGGGAAGAAATAGTGTATAGACTCTGGGCCTTACCTCTGGCATCCAGGCCTTTTAAAAGACCCAAGATGACTGATACACTCTCAGGAATGAGAATCACTGATTCAGTGTCCACATTGAGCCTGAAACTGAGGTCTGAAGAGTTGAAATGACTTTCCAAGGGACAGAATAAACACTAGAATTCATGTTCCTTGGCTTCCAGTCTTGTGTTTTTTCTTATAAATCTTCAAAAGGAATTTCCTAAATAAAAAAAATTATCCTCTTGAACACCTGAAGCTCTTGTTTGTCAGCAGCTGAACGACACAAGGTAAGGAAGGATTTGGTCACCTAGAGGGTGCTCATTTGTTGGAATCTAGTTATGGGAAAAAACCATCAGAGGTACCCAGGGCAAGGACAGTCCTAATTTTAAAAATTGAGTTGTATTGGATAACATTTTCTCTTTTTAATAATTTTATTACCTTCAGTGAGGATAATCCATGAGAATAAGTCTTTCACTTGTTTGTAATATTTAATATGTAGATAAAACCACAGATTAGAAAAAAAAAATCCTAAAATCCTGATTATTAGTTGGGAAATGAGGTTTTGGCTGAAGTACCTGGTGTTGCAGGTACTTGCAGGTTTCTTGCAGAGAGATGAAAATTGGAAGATGGTAAAGTGGTTAGGTCCCAATGTCTAGTGGGAAAGGCATGAGTCTTTGCAGTCAGACAAACTTTGGGTTCAGATTCTGACTTTGCTATTCACTAGTTTTGTGACATTAAGCAAACTATGTGACTGCTCTCAGTCTCAGTTATTTGCCCCCTATTGCCAGGTAGGTGCTTAGATACAGCAGTTAAGATGCTCAGGGCCCAGCCTTCCTAGAAATCCAACACATAATCAAGAATAGGGATATTCAGGTGGAGTTCTTAATTCTGGAGGGACTGAGAGTAGATGTTAACCAGATGGAGATGGAGTTGGGCTGGAGGGGGAAAACGAAGGCAACAATTGAAGGAAATAATGCAGAAGCCTGATAGCCTGGAGTGGGTGAGGAACATGCAGAGTTCCTGTAGCTTTAATGTAGTCGACTGCGATTATTTAGTGAAACATGTATGGAAAACATCTAACTCTGACCCAGAAGTAGGAGTTAGGGTCTGGGGCGCGAACCCCGAGCGATAACAAAGGTCTTCTCCCAAAATGAAAAGGACTCCACACCACAGCACCACATAAGAGACACCTGGACTGTAGAGACCACAAATAAGAGGCGGGCTCAGCCCTGAGGTTTATGTAGGGGGCGTGGCTGCGGAGAACTTCCGGACATCCTTTTCCGGAACAGGCCTGTGCCCCGGAAGCAGTTGTTTGTTGCGGGAACTTCGGGCCCGTTACCGAGTCTTCAGGGGTACTGTCGCCATGTTCCTGTCAGCGGTTACGTGTAAGTGGGGCTGGAGGCGGCGGCAGGGTCTGCAGCGCGGACGGGAGGTGGTGACAGGTGGGCCCTGGGACATTGCAGGGTGGAGTGCGCGCGCCGGTGGGGAAGCTGCCGCTGCGACTTCCCAGGCCTTCAGGACTACAGCACCCGGCATGCCCCGCGGCGCGCTCCCTGCGGGGTGAGTGGGTCTTGGGGGGTCTTCGGCGCAGATTTCGGGGCTGTTGCGGCTCATTCGGACGGTAGAGTCTGGCCGGCAGAAGTGGGGCTCTCCCTCGCCCTCTGTAGCGGTGTGTCAGCAGAATCGCTGGACGTTCTAACTGAGAAAACTTCAGAATTTTTAATTCACTCATTTCGAGTTCTCCAGGTGAGAAACAGTGATTGATCCTAGGTCGTACAGCGGGCTGGTAACGAAGCCCACTGGCTCCCAAGACTGTTCTGCGGTGCACCAGGCTGACTTCCCGGATGGATTTAATATTCTTTCTCCACCTGACGTGATGGTTGTTGAAGTTTGCATAGGTTAATTTACCAGAGAAAAGGCTTGTTCTAGTGCAAATATTTGCACCTTAGAAGAGGAGCAGATCTTACTTTGGGAAAATTTAAAAGGTAGTCAGTTCAACTGAAAAGAGATTGTGTAGAGCCTTCCGTCCAAAATTGTGGTGGTCCGATTGGATTTTTGAGAGGCTTCTATAAAATCCTAACGGGATCCCCAATAGCTTGGGAGTAGTTACTTGAGTGACAACTTATGACATATTTCATGATTTAAATATTTTTATTATAATCTTAAAATTTGAGCTTTATTTGAATTTTGCATAAACAAGATAATAGTTTTTTTTCTTTTCTATCCGACTTTTCCTGCCTATGAAAAAGTTGCCAAGAGCAAGTCAAAGTAAGTAGCAGTTTTTCTTTTTTTTTTTTAAAGCTTGTTTATGTTAGACTCATTAGTTCAGCTACTCTCAATGAATTCTTGTGTTAAATTAAGCATTTGGCTTCAGTTTTCTAAAGTCTGATTTGAGGATTACACTCGATGAATTGTTTTGGCCCCATGAACTGTTTCCGAAAATATTTTCCCTCCCTCCCAACTGATCTACTTAAGTGAGCTCTCAGTTAATTTACTTAAAAGTTGCTTTTGCTGTCTTGTTCCTAAAGAAATCATCAGGGTCCCCATGCTTTTTGGACTATGACTGCAGTTCTGTTTTCTCAAATTGAGGATCAGGGGCCATTTGTCTGGAGCTCACTACAGGAATATAGCAAAAAAAGCTGTGATTTGACTATCCACATAGTCAGTTTTGAGTTTTTTAATCTTTTGCATTCATGGTACAAGCATTTCAAAAATCTCAAAGGCTAAGGATTCCATGCTGTACCAGAGAGACTATTAATACCAAACTGGTATTTCAAAAATAAATTTTGTAGACAATAACTGAAGTAAGATTTTCTGTGTTAAAAATAGAAAAATTCTAAAACAGGCAGCATTTGGTTACAACCCAAGACACATAATCCTTAAAGCTAGGTTTTCTGGATTAAAGTTAATGAAAAACATGTATGTTAGTATTCTTCCCTCAATATCTTTTATTGCTTTATATATATCTTTTCACATAATCCAGTTACTTATTTTTTTTCTTCACATTCTGGGGGAATCTGCTGTGTCTTCAGTTTCTTTAGAGGTGCGCCCTACCTCTCATGTTCTTTGTGTCCTTCTGGTGCCATTTGTCACATGTCTTGCCTTACAGACCTTGTGTACACAACTCACCTTCCACACTGTTAGTGTTACTTCTCCAGGGTGCAGATGTAGACTTAGAGGGCCTTGCATATAGTGCTTTCCATAGGGCAAATACTTAATATTGTATCACTCTAATGCATGAAGCACTATGCTGAACATTGAAAGGGATGCAAAGATGTGTAATATATCTTAGGTGCTTCAAATTCTTTTTGGAATTAGAGGAGAACTCAAATAGCATGATCTACACAGGAAGATAAGACACCTGAAAAAGTAACAAATGTATGAGGTATTAAATGGTCCAGTGGGACAAAACGTGAACTTTGTGCTTTGGATGATTGTAACTTAAACTATGAAAGGAAACAAAGTTTTACACATTGTCAGTATGGAAGTTCCAATCCCTTTATTCTGTTGCTTCCTGATTTCACTCTTAACTGCTCATACATGAAAGATAAAGCTCTTCGGAGACAACTATCTTCCTGACTGGCCTACTAGGGTTACCAGTACTTGTGTATCTTCCTTGTCCTGATTTCTCCTCCTGAAATGTGGGGGTCTGAGTCTATTCCCACAATGCAGTTTGATTAGTCTTCTTGCTTTGGTTAGGTCATTTCCAAAGCACTCTGTGTATTGGAACAAATCCTGGGAATCAGAACCATTCTAAGACATAGACTGTCTTAGAACTGAACTTAAGGTTTAATTGATGTTCCCACAAGTAATACTACTGTATAGTGTTCTCAGAATGTGCCATCCCTCCTACGACTGATTTTAGTCTATTTCCTTAGCTTGTAACAACTTGCTTTTAAATCTTAGAACAATTCTGGTGAAAATGGTGAGCCAAGCTGGAACAGGTTTTTCCTTCAACACTAAGAGAAGCCGACTATGGGAGAAACTGACTCTACTGCATTATGATCCAGTAGGTAAGATTCCAGAAAAGTTGCTCCATAATAAATTCAAGGCCTGTTGCCCTTTTCAGATGACATTGAACAAAGGCAGTTTTGTGGCCCCTTTGTCACTATAGCATTCATTCCTAGTGTATATTGAAAGTTTACTTTGGTGCTAGTTACTATCCCAGGTGCTGGGATAGTCATGGACATAAGATAGACTCACTGCCTTCAGTCTTGGCGATCAAAGTCTGGTTTTGGAAGGGAGAGGAAGGAAGACGACAATTAATGCTCAGTGCCATGTGAGGAAACAAGCAGGATGCTGAGATACAGGATAGACTTGCAAGGAGGTAGATCCCATCTTTATTCTTTAGGTAGGATAGTTCAGGGAATGTCTCTCCAGTAAGAGATAACTGAAGATTTGAAGGTGAAAATCCAGATATGTAAATAGAATAGGCAATACTGTTTGGGAAACAGAAAGAGAAGTATGTCAAGGTTGAGTTGAATTATAAGACACTTGGTTGTTGATTAGAGTTGGAATTGGTGCTAGAATCTTATTTCTTCAAATTAATCCATTAAATAATGAAATATAGGCAGTTAATATCATAATCCCTCAGGGAGGAAATGGCAACCCACTCCAGTATTCTTGCCTGGAGAATCCCATGGACAGAGGAGCCTGGCAGGCTTTAGTCCCTGGGGTCGCAAAGAGTCAGACATGACTGAAGTGTCTTAGCATGCATGCAGCGTCGTAATCAGTTATTTCGTTACTTAAGAACAAGGCCTGATAGACTCACTTCTGGCCAAGATGGAGCAATGGGACTGAATTTACCTTCCCTCCTGAAACAACAACAGAAGGACAATATAGGCAACAGAAGGCAGTGACCCTTGAGAGAAAGGAAACGAGTACTTGTGAATAACCAGACAAAATGGAAAATTCTGTCTTCTTTGTTTACTTGCCTAAGTCTTCAGATATATGAATGCATCGCAACACAAGCACCCATACTCTTCAGGCAATCTGAACCCCATTTTATAGATGATGAGCTTGATGCCAAGGATTTTAGTTAAGGACACATAACTAAAATATGTGACAGAATAAAGATTTGAATTTAGGACTGTCTGACTCCAAAACCTAGGCCCTGAGGTCACTCTACGTATGACCCTCTAATGGAGAGAGGAGGCTAAAACTCACTTATTAGTGTGTGAGCTCTGGTTGGGCACTAGTACGAATCTGGCTGACAGCCACCTTAATAACTGCTTTCAGAATTTGCAAAGAAGATCTTACAAACTGTTCATTATGCTGAATTCATCAAAATAAAAAATAATATCACCTTCAAAAAAATCAGGGCTGTACCAGTGTAAAGAGGCATTTAAAGAGGGCTCTGAGAGGGACTTCCCTGCTAGTCCAGAGGTTGAGACTGTGCTTCCACTGCAGGAGTGAAAGTGAAAGTGAGAGTCGCTAAGTTGTGTCCGACTCTGCAACCCCATGTACTATATAGTCCATGGAATTCTCCAGGCCAGAATACTGGAGTAGGTAGCCTTTCCCTTCTTCAGGGGATCTTCTCAACCAGGGGTTGAACCCAGATCTCCCGCATTGCAGGTGGATTCTTTACCAGCTGAGCCACAATGGAAACCCAAGAATACTGGAGTGGCTAGCATGGGTTTAATTCCTAGTTGGGAAACTAAGATCCTGCATGCCATGTGGCCAAAAAAAAATGGTATGCGTTCCATTCTTTAACAGAAATAAAATTTCCTGCTGTTTTTATGATGTGAAACTTTCTGGTCATTCTTTAATAAAAAGGGAATTCTAGGTTTGTCCCTGATGATTAGGAGTCTGAATTTCAGGATGATATATCTCAAATGATGAAAAATTATTAGAATGATAAGGTATATGTCTTAGTCTGGGTTGATATAACGAAGTACCACAGACTAGATGACTTATAAACAACACAGTTTTATTTCTCACAGTTCTGGGACCTGGAAAATCCAAGATCAAGGTGCCAGCATGGTGACTTGCCGGTGAGGGCCCTCTTCCTGGTTTATAGGAGGGGGTTCTTGCTGTGTTCTCACTTGGTGGAGGGGCAGGCAACCTCTGTGGGGTATCTTTTATGAGGATTCATCCCATTCACAAAGGCTCCACCCTCGTGACCAAAACACCTCTTCAAGGCCCAACCTCCTAATACGATCATCTTTACGGGTTAGGATTTCAACATAAATTTGGGGTACACAAACTTTCAGACCAATAGCAATATGATATTAGATTGATGTGGTGGTTTTCTCTCTGATTTCTTTGTATCAGCTGGTGAAAACCCAGAGTGATGAACTTTACAATAAAGTGGTTTTCTAGCATTTTAGCTCCTTTAGAGCTTTTTTAGGAACTTGTACAACGTTAATAAATGTTGATTGAATAACCTTCTGTGAGATTTTAAGTGTGAAAATGTACTGGAATTTTCAGTCTTAGTATGGAGGTATTAGGAACTTTCTGTTAGATTGATTTTACAGTTTGAGATCGGGAAAGGATACAACCATAAACAGTTCTAACCATGAGTTGAAAGTGGAAGAAAATATTCATATATAAATTTCAGACAAACGATTAAAGCTTTTCTGAGAAGGGATTGTTGGTTCCTTGACAACACAACTTTGTCTCTTCTGAAGAAAAGAATGTTCTGGGATAGCTGACTGCTTGGCTTTCTGCCCACCTACTGAATGCCCTGTGGGCTTGCATGATGTTTGCCTTGCGGCCTGCCCCATCACCCAGGGTACCAAATAGCTTGGCAGTTGTCCTAGCATGTTTTACTGCAGTGAGAAAATGGTTTAAGGGTTTGGTTTAAGGGTAATGTTTTGCTTGTCTGCTTTACAAAGAAAATCAGGCAAGGAAACATGGAAAAATTCCCAACTATGTGAGTACTTCAGGGTATACTCTATGGCTAGAACCAGCCTGTGTCGTTTCAGACTTCTTTTCCTCATATGAAACTAGATGCAAATTTCCCAGGAGGAAGGATTAAAGGTTGAGGCATAAGTGTATTAAACTTTGTTAAATATATGAAGGTTTATTATAAAGAAAATGAAAACTTGTCAGTTTTAATTCCTTGGATGACTAAACAAGACAATATAGGCTTTAATTGAAGCAGAATAGGTTTAGGTTAGATGTAGGGCAAGAACTTGACAGATTCATTCTTCTGTGAATT
The DNA here is from genome assembly GCF_019320065.1 of Cervus canadensis. Lineage (NCBI taxonomy): Eukaryota > Metazoa > Chordata > Mammalia > Artiodactyla > Cervidae > Cervus > Cervus canadensis. The sequence goes on along the minus strand of NC_057390.1, from coordinate 68,214,066 downwards.
AAGCAGCAAATATTTTGACAGAAAATTAATTTATGTTTATGACTGTGGATAGCAGCATGTCATTTGAACTCAGCTAACACATAGGGAGTGTTTGCTCTCTGGCAGCCCTGTGAGGGAGATGGAGTTATCCCTCTCATGGGGAAGAAAACTGAAGGAAGAGTATTTTGAGAAATTTGCCCAAGAACTTACAGTAGATAAATGGTGGAGGCAAGGCTTGAACCCAGTCTTTCTGATTCCAGGCCCCCTATTTTTTCTATTACATGGAGCCAATTTAGTCTATTTTTTTCCTTTTTTAATCAGGACATTCCCCTGCGATCAGCACTGTTGTTCTTACCTCCTGCCACCATTTGTCTAAACTAGATGCTCTTCCCTGTTAGTTCATCCAAATGCTTGAGAGCCTAAACTTGACCCTGTTTGTGAGATTCTTGCCTCACCATTCCAGTCCCTTTTAGTCTTTAGGTTCCTGTGGGGCTTACTGGATGTTCCTACAGGTACCTCATGGTATATTGGTACTAAATCAGGGACTCTTCTTACACTTTCATAAATTCCACATTGCCTAGCACAGTTCTATGAACTTTTGAATTAAGGGAATGAATGCAGCAAGTATATCAATTTTCATTGATATGGTCTTCATCAGTTATTCCTATCCAGGGTCACTTGAATAATCTCCTGACCAGTTATCCATGAGACAGGTTCTTTTTTTAATCCATTTTTTAGTTCCATGTGGAAAAACATGGAAATACTTCTTGCAGTGAATAACATTGATGGAAAGTTGTTTGGGTTCTTTACTACTGTCTTACAATGCTTTGTAGTCTTCCTTTGAATTTGAAGGAGCACTGGTCCTACTTATGTTTAATACTAGATCTTTTGAAATATATTAAAAATATTCCTATGTACAAAGTAATAAAATACGTTATTAAATTTACAGATAAGTTTCTGTTGACTGGTTAATGGTTATTCTAGCTGCCATCAGAATCATCCTGAGTTTTAAAATATACAGACTTCCAGTCCCACTCTAGTTCTATAGAAGTAGAATTAGGGTAGAGATGGAGGTAAAAGTAGGAATGTATTTAAATAAGCTCCCTATCTAACTGTTGATAATAGACTGTTTGGGGATCTCACAGGGTATCCATATTAATTATCAAAGAATAACAAAAAACAAAGCTAAAATTTCTTGTGTGGTAGGGACAAGTGAGTTGCTGTCATGTCATACATAGTCTTTGGAGTTCCTGGATCTTCCTTGGTGCACTGTTCTTGTTTTTTTGCAAAGAAGAATTCAGGTGGGGTGGTTGTGTGTGTGTGTGAGAGAGAGAGAGAGAGATGTGATGTTAGTGGAATGCTATATAGGGCATTACAGGAACTATCAAAACCTTATTGCTTAGCATCTAGTCTCTAATCTTTCATCCAGGCAGTGAGCACTTTTGTTTGGTGTGTTTCAGAGAACTATACTCTGTTATGATATTCATAATAATAAGATTTGGGTTATAATAGTAAATCTGTACTTGGGTATATGAAACCATTTCTGGAAAGTACAAGGTTTAATGTGTATTTACTCTTTCAGCCAGGCTTCCTTTTCTTCTGTGGTCTGCTCAGTTTTTCCATTCTTTTTCTGGAGTCCAGCTTTTTCCTACAATCTGTCCTTGCTTTACCTCATACAAGAGTGGGCATTAGCTGAGTGAAGACATTTTTTTTGCCTGTAATTTTTTTTTTTTAATTTGAATATTTCACATTGGTTAAATGTGACTTTGTGGGGTATCAGGGATGCCACAGGTTGGCTGATGGGCCTTCCCTGTTTTCCTTACCATTTTTTTCCAGTCCTGTCTGGTCTCTGGGATCAGTGAACTGAGTTTGCAAGTCAGCTCCATCCTCATGACAAAGGAAAGTAAAAGAAGAGAAAGGAGAGGGCTCATGGTCTGATGTGTATTTTTATTAAAAAATGCTGATGATACTTTTTAGTTTTCTGCTACAATCCTTTTCTCTCCTCCTACAGTGAAAAAAAAAGTCCTCTTTGTGGAACAGAAAAAAATACGCTCCCTCTAAACAATGGATTGAAAATGAATTTGATTTATAAATGAGAAGATCGAGGGTGGGATACTGATTCAGAAATTCTGCAGCGTGTAATAAAAGAAGAGGAAATAGCACGGAATCACTGCCTCCTGTGATTTGAAGGCCATTGTGAAGGAAAACAATGCAGTGAAAACAAGTTCTTCATATTAGGACATATACCATTGCATCACATTTATTTATCTTTCTGGATATTTTTATAGCCCTTAATAAAATATATTAAAATAGCCTGTGCTATTGTCTCTTGGTGATGTTTTCCCCCACTATTTGAAATTTTAAAACTACAGTACTAAAAAATAACCATTGTTTCATATAAGAAAAGAAAATTTTCCATAGTGAGATTTGTGCAAGAGTTTCCAGTCTGCCCTCACTTGTACTTCATAGAAAAGGCAGGGTCATGGTCCAGAGAGATCTTGAAAGAACTCCTGTGCGATAACACGGATGGCAAAGGGAGCAGGAATGAAAGGAGGAAGCCAGCCTCTTAATACAGAAGAAACCAAGAGAACTTCTATTTTTGATCTGTGCTTATAGAATTAGAAAAATGCCATTGGTCCACACTCTCAAACTCAGGTCACCAAAGCAGTATCTAGGATTTTCTAGGAACAGTTTGGACTACTTCTAGAATTTTTTTTTTTTAATAAGAGGTGCTATAGTGTATTTCCATAAAGCTCATGGCTCAGCTCCTGGGGCAGTGGTTACTACACAGCCAACCAGCTTGGAAGTTCCACTGATTATCCCAAATGTACAGGTAGGACTCCTGCCCTACCCAGATCTGTATGCTTTCCCACCCAAGCTATTGTTTACCACAAGTTTTCAAAATTGCTCATTTCTCTCCCTGTCAAATTTCTTGTTGAAGGTAAGGATCAGCTCATATTTTGAGCTCTGCTGGTATGTATCCTATAGCATTTAAAGCATTTACAGGGGAGAAGGATGGAGTGTCCACCATGACCACAAACATTAAGAAACCCATGCTGTTGTTTATAATAGCCAGGGCATGGAAACAACCTAGATGTCCATCAGCAGACGAATGGATAAGAAAGCTGTGGTACATATACACTATGGAGTATTACTCAGCCATTAAGAAGAATTTGAATCAGTTCTAATGAGATGGATGAAACTGGAGCCCATTATACAGAGTGAAGTAAGCCAGAAAGATAAAGACCAATACAGTATACTAATGCATATATATGGAATTTAAAAAGATGGTAACGATAACCCTATATGCAAAACAGAAAAGGAGACACAGATGTACAGAACAGATTTTTAGACTCTGTGGGAGAAGGCGAGGGTGGGATGTTCTGAGAGAACAGCATTGAAACAAGTATACTATCAAGGTTGAAACATCACCAGCCCAGGTTGGATACATGAGACCGGTGCTCAGGGCTCAGGGCTCAGGGCTCGTGCACTGGGAAGACCCAGAGGGATGGGATGGAGAGGGAGGTGGGAGGGGGGATCGGGATGGGGAACACATGTAAATCCATGGCTGATTCATGTCAATGTATGGGAAAAACCACTACAATATTGTAAAGTAATTAACCTCCAACGAATAATAATAAATAGAAAAAAAAAAAAAAGAAACTTGTGCTGTTCCTGAGTAACAGGTGTTCCCTCCCTGTGGCCCAGTCTTGTCTCCTGAGGAAATGTGAGCGCGCCTCTCTGGAAATGGAATTAGACAGTTGTTGAGTCTTAGAGGCTTGCGGCATTAGTCAGTCAGCTATTTTTCTGGCATCTTTTGTTAAAGCTCTAATTGAAAGCAATAATAGGTGAGATCTTAGCTATTTTTAGATTGAAACTCTACATTGTGGTATTGGGTTACAAGAAAAATCCTTCACTTGATTCTACCTAAACCTAGTGTAAAGGGGCTGTGACATGCCGGAATCACTTAAAAAAAAAAAAAACCCAACTTAAAATCTGGCTTAGCAAATGACTTGTCTATTTAGCACATAGGCTAAAAGTGGCCCACAGGTGGTGTTTACAATGTTAAAAAACTCAGTTGCTGATACTTAAATGTTGAAAGATTTCAATAAACGTGTAAACTTCTGGCTTCTCTGACAACACTCAAGGCAAAGCTGAATATCAGCTGCCCTTCTTAGGAACTGCTTGTGTGGCCCAAGTCATCTTTCCCTTATTTAACATTCTCTGCTCTGATTAGACACTGTTGCTTGCAAATTCTGCTGTTTGGTGTACATAACAGTATTCATGATGTGTTGGCAGTAGAGTTTGCTGGTTCCTGAATGGTGGGGTTGTTTGTACAGGTCTTTGTTGTAGTATCCTTAATTCTGTCTAGTTGACTTTTGCATGAAAAGCAAAGAAATCATTATAAAGAAATAATTGAAGGCTTGAGGATGACTTGGTAAATGAACATAGTATTTGCAAAGAAAGGAGGTGACATTTTATAGTAAGCTGCTAGTTAACAGTGACCATCCCTAAGTACATGTTATTTCTAGGTATATTTACTTTGGAGTTAATAGCAATCAAAATAGATCAAGGGGTAGGTCTTTTTTGTATGGATAAGATGACTGTGTTCCTGTGACCTGGACACTGACCGCTGCGATGAAATTAGATCTCTTGAGCATTTCTTCCAAGGACAGATTCGAGTAGTAAGCCAGGTAGAAGGCCAAAGCTCCCACAAAACTGTCACCAGCACCCTGTAATTCAAAGCACATTTGTAGAGATAAGCATATAGTCATTTGTTGCCCAGTCTGTGTTTTCAAAATATTTAAATATACTTTTTTTCTTTTCTTTTCTTTTTTTTTTTTATTAGTTGGAGGCTAATTACTTCACAACGTAAATATACTTTTAACTTTAGTTTTAGGTTTACAGAAAACGCACAAGGATAGTAGAGATTCCGCATCGCACATAGCCAATTCTGTAAACATCTTACATCACTAGGGTACATTTGCCACCACTAATTAAATAACAGTGTTAATAGTATTAACTAAACTCCATTCTTCATTCTGGCTTCCCTGATGGCTCAGTGGGTAAAGAATTGCCTGAAATGCAGGAGACAGAAGAGATGTGGGTTTGATCCTTGGATGGGGAAGATTCCCTGGAGGAGGATATGTTAATCTTCTCCAATCCTTGCCTGAAAAAATCTCATGGACGGAGGAGCCTGGTAGGCTACAGCCCAAAGGCTCATAAAGAGTCAGACATGACTGAGTGAACACACATACACAGCCATACTGCATTTGGATTTCATTAGTTTTGCTTAGTGTCTTTTTTCTGTTCCAAGATCTCATCCAGGATACCTGAATTACATTTCACTGTCATATCTCCTGAAAGTCCTATAGGTTGTGACAGTTTCTTAGACATTCTTTGTTTTTGATGACCTTGATAGTTTTGAGGACTGGTTGAGTATTTTGTAGAATGTACCTCCATTGGGATTTGTGTCTGTTTTTCTCAAGATTAGACTGTGTTTATGGTTGTAGGGAGGAAGACCACAGAGGTGAAGTGTCATTCTCATCAGAGCATAACAAGGGTACATACTGTCAACATGACTTACCACTGTGTTGATCACGATCGCTTGGCTAAGGTAGTCTTTGTCAGCTGTCTCCACTCTAAAGTTACTTTGGTCCCACTTATCACACTGTGTTCTTTGGAAGCACATCACTAAGTGTAATCCATACTTAAGGGGTGGGGAGTTATGCTCTACCTTCTTGGGGGTTGAGTATCTCCATAAATTATTTGGAACTCTTCTCTATGGCAGATATGTTTCTTTCCCCTCATTTATTTATTTAACTGTTTATTTATATATCAGTATGAACTCAGGGATATTTATTTCACTCCTTGGGCTATAATCCAACACTGCACTATTTTGTTGCTCAAGTTGTTCCAGCTTTGACCATTGGGAGTTCTTTCATCTGGCACTTGTGTCCTTCTGATAAACTCGCATTATTTTGTTTTTTGAGTGCTTTCCTTATTCTCTGACATTATAAGATGCTCCAAGCTCATCTTGTATATTCTCTGCCCTAACGTTCGAATTAGCTGTTTCTCCATTAAAAATTCATCAAGTGGTGAAAGGCATTCAGATGTTATTTTCAAACTAAATGTAGGGACATATAAGGCTTATTCCATTTTCCCTGAATTTCCAAAGGCCTACATTGGTGAAGGCCATATAGGAACTCATGGAAACAAAAACCACCAAAGAAAGTCTGTTGACCTCGCCTTCAGATTGGGCAATACTTAGTCATGTGTTCATCCAACAAATGTGTTTAAAATAAATCTGATGACACAATTTCACTTGAAAAATCACTCTGGTATTTAACAGCTTTCAGGGTCCAGTTTTCCCCAGTTTGTTGCTTCCTTAGTCCCAAGGGCTTTCATAAAAAATCTTGAGGCTCTACTCGAGCCTTTATAAAGAGCCTTGGTATGCAGTACTGTTTCAGTTGCAGTTTAAGTATTTAATGAGCTATGTGCCTAGAACAGTGATGGGTATTTGAAAAACAGTAAAAAAAAGAAAAAAGAAGAAAAACAGTAAAATCCATTGTGGATTAAACGCTAATATGGCAGTACTTTACATATACTGTTGAACTACAAGGAAGGGTTTGAGGAAAGCCTGCTTAAGGGGCGTCCTTATGAAATGGGACAGATTTATAGGGAGAAGGAAGGCCTTAGAACAAAGATATAGGAGGCGGAAGGAACTGAGTGAGCTCATGAGACAGTGAATGGCTTTAAGGAGAATGACATTTCCCCTTGTTTACTCAGATAAGCCTGCAATATTAAACTTGCCAAGGAGTCATAGTAACACAGGTGTGAATTCAACACTTTCCTTCCTCCCATAAATGTTTTCTGAGTACCGAAAATATGTCAAGCACTGTGCTAGGTGCCTTAAAATTGTTTATTAGTGTTTCCTAATGGAAACAATGGAAAAAGAGACAGACATGCCCTCCCTGAGTTTGGAGCACAGCAGTGTGACAATAGGTCTGAAGCAGAGAAATTAGGAGCTAGGTCGAGGGTGTATTATGAAAACATGGGAAATACTACAACATATGAAGAGTTATGGCAAACCCTTTTTTTTTTTTGGCAAACTTAAGATTTCACATCTTCATTCCTCCTTATATCATACACAAAGTTAAACTCCTGGTAGGTTAAAGGCTTGAATGTAAAAAAATAAAACTAATATAATATGAAAATTTAGATGAATATTTGAATAATTCCAGGCAAGGAAACCATAAGCAAGTCACTAAACCCAAAAACCATGATGAAAAAAAAGAATAGATTTAATTTATAAAAATTAAAAAAAAAAAAATATATGTCCAAAGACACTGTAAATAAAGTTAAATGAGGGACTTCCCTGGTTGTTCAGTGACTAAGACTCTGTGCTTCCTCTGCAGGAGGCCCAGGTTCAAGCCCTGGTAGGGGAACCAAGAACCCACATGCTGCGTTGCTCAGGCAAAAAAAAAAAAAAAAAAGCCAAATGAAAAAGTACAAATTTGGTGAAAATTCTAGTATATATGACATGTTCCTAATATTCAAAAAACACCTTCAAATTACTGGGAAAAAGACAAATCCAGGATAAAAATGGGCAAAAGATATAGGTTTGCAACTTCAGAAAAGGAAAAGTAAATTGCCAATAAACAAGAAAAGATGCCACGTTATCAGCTATTAAAGAAAATTCAAATCAATATTTTTTACCCATCAGACTGACACAAGAATAAGATTGACAGCAAAAGCAGCAAGATGAAGATAGAGAGGACAATGATACTCTCATATAATAAATTTGTTGGTTGGAATGGAGAAGAGCAATACAGTATTTGTTAAAAAATGTGTATGTCTTTTGATCAGTGGTCTTGCTTCTGGAAATCTACAGAAGTGAAAGCTCTTATATATTGGGATATATGCTCAAAGATGTTTACCGCTGCATTGTTTCTAAAGACAAAATACTAGAAATAACGTGATCTTCTATCAAACAGGAGAATGGATGAATAAACTTATACTTTTGTATTACAGAAAAAATATGCAGCTGTTAATAAGGAAAGGTTAGCAGTATATGTACATACCTGGAGAAATGTCCACTACTTGAGGCAAAAAAGATTTCAATATCACAATCCCATGGCGGGTTGGTGGGAGAAAAAAGAAAAACACCTGTGCCTAGAGTATGTATGCATTTTTTTAAAAAAGAATACAGAAAAAATCAAGAAGGGTATGTATTAAATTGTTAAAATTTATTTTTCTTATCTGCAAAGAATGGCAAATTCTTCTTTTTCCTATCTACCTTTATATTATTGTTTAACCTTGTTATTTAAGCTTACTATTTTAAGCTTGTAATACTTTTCCAAAAAAATTTAAGGCAATAAGCATATTTAATGAGAAGTTAAGTCATGCCTCTGTGCCTTGCTCATTTTTAACTTGCAGCCTAACCAGAGCAGAGGCACAGGGCTGACAGGAAACATTCTAGCACCAATGAAGACATTAGTCTTACATACTCCTGTCAGCTAATAGGGCATTTGACTGCAAAGGAGATGTTTAAGGAAGTTTAAAAAATACTGTACCTATATCTGAAAAGACTCTACTAGATCACTTAAATATTTTCCCACTATAGCGAAAGTCATGGAAACACAGTGCTTGGTAGAACTGTGTGTGCCAGAAGCATTATTTCGGCACCAACAATTTTTACAGCTTGATTTACATTTATTCTCAGTGCTGTACAGTGTGTTGGTAGACAGCAAAGGCAAATCTTTTCTGTATTAAAAAAAAGGGATTTTTTTTTTTTTTGCAAAGAAAACTGTAGGCTAGATGAAAGAAAACCAAAGTCTAGATGACTTCACTGGAGAATTCTAGCAAGTGTTTAAGCAAGAAACAATACTAATTCTACATAAATTCTTTCAGAAAATAGAAGAGACAAGGGAACACTTCCCAAGTCATTTTATAAGGCCAGCATTACTGTGGTACCAAATTCAGACAATGACATTACAAGGAAAAGCAAAACAAAACAACAGATCAGTTTCTCTCATGAATATAGGTGTATAAACCTTAAAAATTTTAGCAAATTGAATCTATATCATGACCAAGTAGGGTTTATCCCAGGAATGCAAGACTGGTTTAACATTTTTAAAAAAGGAATTCACTATATTAAAAACCTAAAAACATTGTATATTACTTATACTCAAAAAAAAATAGAAGCAGAAAAAGCATTTGATAAAATTCTACATTCATTCATGATAAAAATTCAGTTTGGAATAAAGGTATAACTCGATCTTCTTGCTAAAGAACATTTATGAAAAATCTATAGTTAACATCATTCTTAATGAGAAAGACTGAGAGCTTCCCCCTCTAATACTGAAAATAATTCAAGGATTTGTTCTCACTGTTTCTGTTCAGCATCATACTGGATTTCCTTGCCAGTGTAATCAAAAAGGAAAAGCAGGAAAAGGTATACAGATTTGAAAGGAAGAAGTAAAACTCTTACTATGCAGATGGCATAATCACCTATGTAGAAAATCCTAAGACATCTAAAAAAGTTACTAGAAATAGTGGCTTTAGCAAGGTAACCAATATTAAATCAATTTTATTTCTGTGTACCAGCAATTATTAATAATAATCATAAGAAATTAAAATTATCAAAGCAATAGCATTTGCAGTAGCATAAAAAATATGTTGTCAGTTCTCCCGAAACTGATCTACAGATTCAATGCCATTTCAATAAAAACCCTAGCCTGCAATTTTTAGAAACTGGCAAACTGAGTCTAAAATTTACATGGAAGTGCAAAGGACCTAGAATAGACAAAACAATTTTGAAAAAAGTAGAACAAAGTTGGAGGATGTCAACTATCTGATTTCAAGAGTTACCATAAGTTATAGTAATCACAGATATTGATGTAAGGATAGACATGTAGATCAGTTGAACAGAAAAGAGAATATAGAAATAGACCCACAGATATATATGGTCAACCTATTTTTGACAAGGTAATTCAATGGATGAAAGGACAGTCTTTTCAACAAATGGTGCTGGAACAAATGGGAATCTATATGCAAAACATAAAACTTTATCTCACACCATACACAAAAACCAACTTCAAATGAGTCAGAGACCTAAATGCGAGAGTTAAAATGACACAATATCCAGAAGAAGAAAATATAGGAGAAAATCTTTGTAACCTTGTATTAGGCAGATTTCATAGGACACCAAAAGCATGAAATATAAAAAAAAAAAAAAGATAAACTGGACTTTGTCAAAGTTAAAAGTTTTTGCCCTTCAAAAGAATATCAAAAGGCAAGCCACAAACTGGGAGAAAATATTTGCAAATCATGTGATAAAGAACTCATAACTCAGTAATAAAACTCAATATGACAAGCCAATAAAAATGAGCAAAAGATTTGAACAGAGGTGTCTTCAAAGAAGACATATAGATGGCAAAAAAAGTATGTATAAAAATTCTAGACATTATTAGACACCAAGGAAATCCAAATTAAAAACAATGAGATAATACTACATATTCATTAGAAAGGAAAAGATTAAAAAGACTAAAATACTGACTTTTGGTGTAGATTTGGAACAATCTCATTCATCATTTGTGGGAATGCAAAATGACACAGACACTTTGGAAAATAGTTTGGCAGTTTCTTATGTAACATACACTTACCATATAACCCAGCAGTTCTCCTCTTAGATATTTACCCAAGAGAAGTGAAAACATATATCTCCATAGAGACCTATATGTGCTGTTTATAGCAGCATTATTTATAATTGCACCAAACTGGAAACAATACAGATGTCCTTGAAACTGATGAATGGGTAAACAAACTGTAGTATATCCAATATAATAATAAAATACTACTTAGCAATGAAAGGAAATGAACTGCTAATACAACATCATGAATGAATCTCAAAAGTATTATGCTTAGTGAAAGAAGCCAGTCAAAAGACTACATACCATATTGTATAATTTCATTGATATGAAATTCTAGAAAAGGCCTAAGTATTGAGATAGAAAGTAGGCCAGGGGCTGGAGAATATCAACTGCAAAGGGACTGCACAGAGAGCTTCCTAGAGTGATAAAGTTCTATATTATGATCATATTGGTAAATGATTATATACATTTGTCAAAACTCATTGAATCATAAACTTAAAATGGGTGAAATCTTATTACATACTGAAATGATATCTCCATAAAGCTGATTTTTTAAAAATAAAGACTGGGATAGGGTGGGGGCATTCAGACATGCAGGGTCATAAATTCTGAAAACCTTAACTTTCTTAAGCACACTGGGCTTACTATTGATTTACTCTAAAGTGCATGGTTGGGATAATTACTGAGATGGTATGACTGGCACATAGGAACCTATCTGTTTTTATATTGAGAGCCCTAATTCTATCACTGTTCTTCCATTACAGATGTCTCTCTTTCTTTTGACAGCGTGGGCTTTGAAGTTAGATAGATTTGTGTTTAAATCTTGGCTTTAAACTTAGTATTTTGGGGACATTGGGAAAATTAAATTCTCTGTGACTTAGTTTTCTTATAAATAAAATGAAACTATTAGCATCTTCCTCATGGGGATTTTGGGAATCTGTCATGCCCTGCTGCTCAGTATTCTTACCCAAAGTCATCGAATATAACTCTTAACTAGTTCACATACCTTTCCACCTTACTCCCTTGACCTCCCTTGCGCTTCTGCACACTCTACCCACGGACTGGGCATATTAATTCCACTTTGGGTTCTTTCCCTGCCCTTCCCCCATCCTCAACATTTCTGCTGAGTCCCCCTTTCTCTGTGTTTAGTCTGAAAGACATTGATTGTGCCTTCTCTCACCTGTCTGTGGAACCCCTTTCCTTCCTTTTTCAAAAAGGCCTCCCAGAGTACCCCATTTTGCCACAGCTATTCAAAACACTTCAGTCACCTATGTGTTAAGCTTAAAAGTGCCATAAACGTTTTCTACTTCCTGTTCACCTTTGCAGATATTGAGGTGTAGACTAAATGTTCAAGTTCACATAAAAAAGAGATCCGCTTGCAAGTAGGTTGACCTAAAAAATGGAGAAGTAATTTATCTAACGTGTGGATTCCAAACATAGATAAGTTGCTAACAATTACTTTAAAATTTATTGAGGGAGGACTTCCCTGGTGGTCCAGTGGTTAAGAATCCATCTGCCAATACAGGGGACATGGGCTTGACCTGTGGTCCAGGAAGATCCCACATGTCGCTATGGAACAAGTAAATCTGTGCGCTGCAACTGCTGAGCCCATGTGCTGCAACTCCTGAAGCCTGTGCAGCCTAGAGCCTGTGCTCCACAAGGAAGAGTAGCCCTTGCTCGCTGCAACTAGAGAAAGCCTGAGTGCAGTGGTGAAGACCCAGCACAGCCAAAAAGAAATAAATAAAAAATTTATTAATAATCCATAAATCTAGACTGATATTAAATAAAGGGAAAAAATCCTGGACAAAACTCATCCTTAAAGTAGAATGCCAGCTAGTAAATACAGAAATCTGAAAAATCACCATTTTGAACCCAGAGTAATAACAGCTAATTCAGGGAAAAATCATCAATAGATACATTAAAACTGCTGAATAAAGGTCTGATGAAGGCAGAATATTAACAAGTTTCAAAGTCTCTCCCCACAGATTACCTATTAATTACAAAAGGGAAAAAGAGTAACTACATGGAGCACCTTGACCAAGTGATTGACGTACCAGTAAAGAGAGAAACTGACATCACACGCTCCCTGATGTGGGGCCTTGAAAAGGAAATACGGTCACTTGTGTAGTATTCCTGCCCCAAGTGCATAACCTAACTTGGGTTATGGGGAAGCACCAGACAAACCTAAACTGAAAAAAATTCTATAAACAATGAGGTTGTGCTTTTCAAAAAAGATCAATATCAAGAAAGGCAAAGGCTAAGGACCTGTTTCATAGTAAAGGAGACGAAAGCAACATGACAATTCAGTGAGATACATAATCTTGGACTGGCTCCTGAACAAAAAATTTATAAAGAACATTATTGTGCTGTGCATGGAAGATAAGATTATCTTAGTGTTAAGTTTCCTGAATTCAGTAATTACATTGTAGTTTTTTTATGTCCTTGTTCTCAGGCGATATATCCTGAAGTATTAAGAGGTAAAGAGTCACCATGTCTGCAACTTACTCTCAAACTGTTCATCAAAAGAAAAAGTATCTATGTATTTTGAGAGACAGCAATAAAACAAATTAGCAAATTTGTTAGCATTGTAAAAATGTTAATAATTGGTAAAACCATGAAGAGTATATGGGAGTATTGCAATTTTTCTGTTCTTTTAAAAATTAAAATTTTTGTTAAGTTTTTAATAAAAGAAATTTTACTAAAGAAGTTTAAAAAAATCAATGTCAGTCACTCTTGAACTTTTAAATGGTCCAATTTCAGCCTCTGAATGATTTCCCTCTTTTTCTAAATTCAATCAAGTGGACATCTGAGACAAGCTGGGGAGAGCTGAATTGAGAAAACCTCCTTCCTGCAGTTGGGAATATCCCATCTCATTAGGCAATTTCCTTTGCAACTGAGGACTAGGCAGTGACCCCCTCCTGCAAGTCCAGGGGACTGGAAGGAAGGTTTTCTGGCTGTGACACTGACTGCAGAGAAACTGAATTCTGGGATGTCATTGTAATGGTGTCCAGTGCTCCATGCCAGTAACACAACTGGTTTTCAACCAGGAGCTTTGATTGAGGCAATTCCATGTGTCAAAACTCCTCTGAGAGGCCAGAAATCTTATCTGGTTCTTTCCTATCAGCTGACTCCCCAGAGTTACACAATCCTTAAAAGTAGTATGTGCTCAATTAATGACTGCTGATGGGCCAACTCTCAGCTCCCTGGTATCCACCTTCTCACCAGAAAAGAGGTGGTGGGAGTCCAGGGTGGTGGTGGACTACATTCTTCTTCACAAAGAAGGCAGCCATCTGGCCTCATTCCAAAAACAGTACAAGAAAGCAGGGAGGCTCCTGGCTGACAGGGGGCCGTCAGCTCAAAGACGTGAAGGCCAGTAAATACTATCTTAGAAGTCACATTGCATCAAACTGGAAAAACTCTGAAATTTAAGCATGAAGGGGTGGGACAGTACTGCTTACGTAGAAGAGTGTTAGGGAAAGGAAGGGAGTGAACTTCTATTGTCTGCTCTGCATCCATCAGGAGGCTGCAAATCTGGGTACTTTGATACACATGAGACTGACCTCATTTCATCTTACAATGTCGTCCCCTCTCCGCCCCCCACACACTCCAAACCAAGCTGAAAAGAGTCTCCCTCCCTTTCGAATATTTATTTGGCCACACAGGTCTTAGTGTGGCACTCGGGATCTTTAGTTGTGACATGTCAGCTCTAGTTTCCCAACCAAGGATTGAACCCGGACCCTCTGCCTCTGCATTGGGAGTGTGGAGTCTTGGCCACTGGACCACCAGAGAAGTTCCTCCCTCCCTTCTGATGTATTTGTTTGTACTTCTTTAGGACACTTAAAACACTGTAGTGACTATCTGGTGTACAGGCCTAGAGTCTAGGACAACGTAAAACTCCTTGAGGGCAGAGACCGTATCTCCGCCCCCTCTGTCTCTTCGACTTCCTCACTCAGTGCTGACTGGGTGAGCTGACCTGACTCTCGGTCCTAGCTTCACTGTGTTTTTCGCTCCTGGTGCTCTCTTCCAAGGGGGCCAGATGTCCCTCACTGAACTATGTGTGACTTTGTTTTGTATCGGTGAAAATGGAGGTTAGGTTGCCACAGCCCAGTTACTTGATAGTCTCATTGTTGAATCTATTTATACCACAAGGCTTTCAAGTGCCAATAAATTACTCGGCTGTTGATTCACATCTTCAGTATAACTATTTTTATACATTGGTATAATTTTTTTTTTAATGGAAAGTGCTTTAAAAGTAGAAGCTGTATTGTATCACTGTGATTTTCCTGTAAGTAACGTTCTTTCCAATCAATCATTCTTGGAATAATGGAATAGTTCTCATTGATACAACATGATGGTTTTAACCTTTTACTGAAAATTATTTTTGTGCCAAAAGGGGTGATGGCATAATTCATCTATCTTCAATAAAAGTACCCATGTGGCTACTATTCATTGTCTTCTCAACAATAACTTCCTCTTAAGGAAGAGCCACCCTTAGAGAATGGATGTGGCATTCTGAAAGTCCTGCTCTCCCGAGGGCCTGCCTCTCCTGGATTCTGAGGGGTGCTGCTCTGAGGGACCTGGGAGACGCTGGAGTATCCATGAAGTGGAAGGAGCAAGACACGCCTGTGGAGAACCTGAGGCCTCCAGGGGTGTGGAGGGTGGGAGGGCAAGGCACTCTGCAGGGCTGGTGGGGTAGAGATGACACTCATGAGCAGCTGATGACAGGAACCCCAAGGGGAGAATCTGAGAGGTGGGTGGGTGCTCCTAAGGACAGCACCCAGAGGTGGCTTGGGGAGGGGGCAGCCTCTGGCACCAGGACTGGACGTGATGTGGCCCTGGGGAGGCTGGTGGCTCTTCTCCCTTATTCTCCCTTTCAGACCATCCTCTCCGTCCGCCTGCCCCCACTCCCCATTCCCTCCCACTGCCCCTTGCCTGCCTGAGTCCTGGACTATGACCCTGGTCTGTTCCTGCACTGAGCTTACCGGCTCAGTCTCTCAGGGCTCTGCTGTCTGACAAGAGACACAGTGATAAACCTCACAGGTATTGATGGGGCTGCCGGGTCTGATACAAGGCGGTTCTGCATGAGGGTGCCCAGGTGACAGGGTGACCCTGGGTCTGCAGGCCATGCTCAGCACTCCGAGCGTGCCCATTCAGAGGCACCTTCTGATTTGCACAAAGTACCTCAGGGGTTGGCAGCAAGCCTGGGGGATCCTTATTTTAAAACAGAGGAAACTAGGATTTAAGGAGGTTAAGTAACTTGCCCACGGTAGGAATAAAGGAGGTAGATGGCAGTAAAGGCTGTACCAAGGGCATCTGGGTGGAAATCTAGCGGCAGAGCAGGTGGATAAGCTATTTTGGGAGTGAGATTAGGCTTCTGGCTACTGCTGAATTTTTCCTGTTTCCCCAGGGGAAGGACATGTTTTCTGTAGTGATGAAGAATGCCAGGGATGAGTGAAGACCATGAATCTTTAATGATGTCCCTCTGGAGGGGGTCCCATTTCTCTCTGCATGTTTGAAGCAGGAGCAGAGAAGAGTATGGGAATCAGAGTTGCCCTGAGCAGGTGTGGTGGAAGAGGGCGGGTCCAAAGGGAGCAGAGATTTCAGGAAAGAACAACCAGATAAATAATCAGTCTAGCCTGGGTAAGGAAGGAAGAGGTCAGGAGGGGTCAAAAGGTCAGAAGAAAAGAGGTAACTAAGGAATGTGAGAACTAGTGTAGGAGAAGAAGGGTGAGAGCTGGTTGTGGGATGTGAGGTTTATTCCCACAGAACTGAAGCGGTGCCAGGTATTAACCATTTCCTGGGAGTCGTCATGGGAGTGGGAGGCTGGAGTGGAGGTGAAGAGTCCCTGGAGGTGAGGGCATCTAGGAACTATGGGACTTGGTGATGGTTCATCCTCATGGTACTGGAGTCATCTTATGTTGGTAGCATTGCAGGGGTGGGAGAGGGATGGAGAGAGAAATGGTGATATGGATGCCAGCATCTTAGATAAACAAGAGAATGACCAGGAAAAGAGGTCCGGGCTTTGTAACTGAATTGCATGAGCCTCGAAGATGCAGGAATCGTTACAGGAGGGGAGAGAAGGGGTGGCTGGAAGCCGCAAGAATGTGCCTTAGGACCAGGAGCAGCTTTCACCTACAGGGGCTGTGTGGGGAGTTAAGGATGTGAAAGAGCTTACTTATGAAGAACAGGACAGCCAGAGGTTTAGGGGGCAGAGAAGCACAGAGCAGTAAGGCACTCTCTTGGGGCCCTGTGGCTCTCTGACCCTCCTTTGTCTCTGCCCTGGGTCTGTCTTCCCCCTCCTGCACCATGGCTGTTGGTATTCTCTCAGGTTCTGTCCTTCACCCACTGCCTTTCTCTTCCCCCTAATATCCTGGGTGTGTCAAATACTGTGCTGTTATGGTTTCGACTGCTATGAATCTGAGGAGTCCTCAGTCATTACATTTAGCCCAGATTCTCTTCTGTCTTCAGGCTTGTGTATCTTACCTACCTGTGAGTCAGCTCAACCAGCCTCATGTCTCTGGCAGTCGATTCTAACTCCACATGCCCGCATCGAACTCCTAATCCTAACTAAACATGAGCCTTTTCTTATCTTTTCAGTTTGTGGCACTTCCACCCTAAAAATCTTGGGGGTCTTCTAGATAGTCACCAGCTGCCAAGTTTAAATTCTAAATATTTCTCTAATCTGTCCCCTCATCTCATCCCTACTCCATCCCTATCGCATGCTCACATAACCACCAGAGGACCAGGTTCACTTCCTTAGCTATTTGCCTTGTCTCTGATCTGGCCCTTTCCACTCCATCCTCCATACTGCAGTACATCGGGCCACCTCACTTCCAGCTTAAATCCCTTTGAACATTTCTCGTCTTTCTTAGGATAATGTTTTAACTCCTTAGCGTGGCACATGAGGCTCCCCCTGCCTACCTCCCCAGTTTCATCTCTTACTTTTTCCGACTCACACATGTGACCTTGGGTCTTCATTCATGGAGATGTCTCTGCTTGACCTCATTCCTACACTAACTCCAACTCCTCTAAGACTCAACTCGGGTATGAACTTAGTCATCACATATTTACTGACTGGTACCATATTCAAAGCACTGCGTTTTCCCTGATCCCACAAGTCTGGGTTACGTACCCTCCTAGACACCCCCGCCCTCCTCTGTGGTTTTCATCACTTCCATACCCTCGGACTAGTGCAAGGCCAGGCTCACTGCTGAAATATGTGCTGAATCAAGGACTGTCAGGAGGCTGGGTGCTGAGTGATTAGGTGAGGAGCACGTGCTGTCTCAAGATTGCCCTGTAGGAGGGATGACAATGAGACAGACCTGTGAAAGTCCTGGTTTGCCAACTTCCAGTTAATAGAAAAATGGAAGAGTTGTAAGGTGTGATGGGTATTAAATGTGGCTAGGAAAAAAAAAAAACTATGTGGTGAAAATACCCAAGGTAAGAACTTGTCAGGCGCCTACAGCAGAACCTAGATGATCTTGCAAGAATGATGTCATCACGAGGGTTCATTCGTTAGGAATCTGTACCCACACGGGATGATTCATCACCCAAACTGCAGAGGGACCCTAACAGTTAAAGTCCTTGCATTCCTGCCCAATGTGTTAACACATTCCATCGGACAAGCAGATAGCACTTTCCTTTCTTCTCAGAACCTCTCCCTATACAAAGCTATTCAAAGCCTACACTGTGGACCTGAATTCCTCAGCCAGGCTCGTGGTTTTTGAGGCCAGGGAAAAGGCAAATGGGATGACGCATGACTAAATCCCAAGTCAAGGCGCTACTTCTTCATAAAAACAGAATATTGCAAGGGGCTCAGGAAAGGGACAGAGGACAATGGAAACGCACCAGGTTCCCTGCTCCATTCCACCCCTGTGCAGGCAGGGCTGCTGACGTGGCACTGAGGTGGCACTGAGGGGCTCACCCTCAGGCTAGCTTGGTGGCAAGTCCTACTTTGCTCTTGCCTCCAGGTTCCAAGAATGGGGCTTCTGCCTCATTCCTGTGTGCTGGAGGTTTAGGCATGAGCATCTGGTTAAACCTGGGAGAAGAAATGTCATCCTTTGTCCTTAAAGGGCTAGTCATGGATGGGCAGGAGACCCGGTGTCATGCACTTTGGTCTTGGCTTTGAAGGAACACAGAGGGAACACACACATAGGATTAAATCCCACCTTCTTCCCTCTATGTTACCTCTGTCATCATTGGGGAATGGTAAACCTACAGTGAAGTCCCTCTGTACACAGCTGGGAAAAATGTGTTTCTCAAGTGGAAACATGTTTTCTCAAGTGGGACAATGCGGTAGACGGTGTGGAGTCAGACAGACCTGACCTGAAGCCCTGATTTCACCACTTTGGCGAGTGACTCAACCTCTCTTGTAAACACTGAACTGGATAACATATGTGAAAAGGTCTGGTATGGTGCCTGGAGCACAGAAAGTGCTCACCAAGGTGGGGGGTACTGGATGGTACCATCTCAGAGGCCCTTTAACTTGCTAGCGTTTGGGGAAATGAAAGCCTGTGATCTAAGTTGGAGGGTTCGAAGGGACAAAGGTCATGTTCCTGTGGATCCCATGGCTGGGGGTTTCTGCTGTGCCTGGCATTATGTCCCCAGCTCCGAGCAGAAGAGGGCCTCCAGGAATGCTCCAAGAATCAGGGAAGGCAGAGGAGGCAGAAGCATGTCCTGCAGCTTTTAATTACAAGGAGGCCAGGCTCCAGAGAGTTCTAGCAGTGACTATCCATGTGTGCTGGGGTCTCTGAAATCCATTTCTCTGTTGGGGCAAGGGAGATCTTTATGAGGCCTTTATAGAGTTTGTGAGCAGAGACTAAAGAATGTAAAGTGAGAAGCAGAGGGGTCAGTGCAAGACTGGGGAACCTGGTAAATCTCCTGCTTTCATTTGATGAAGGAACAGGGAGAACAGTGAGCAAGGGTTCTGGGAGAGGCTAGAGCTGGGAGGGGCTGGAGGACAGCCCGGGACGGAGGGAGCTGCTGCACAGAAATCTGTGCATCTCCACCTGCGCTGCTGCTCTGATGGAGGAGCTGCCTGCGTCCCCGCCAGCCGGTCACTGGGCAGAGGGCTCCTGCCAGCGAGAGGAGGTGGTGGCAGAGCCCCGAGGGTGGCAGGCAGGCTGCATGGATAGTTGTGGGGACAGTATGACTCAGGACAGTCCTCAAGCTGTGCTGGAACCTGATGTCAGGGCCTCTCCTGGTTAGTGATGGACACTGGGTCACCTGGTCCACCTTCTCTGTGTGACTGACCTTACCACTCCAAATGTGAGCGGAAAGAGAAAGGCCCTGTTAGACTCTTCATTCCCTCCAGGGCATGCATTCTTAATGGAGGGTGAAAATTCATTCTTGTATGCGTGGGAGAACCACAGTATGTAAACAGACATACACACATACATATATGTATATATATTATATATACACACATATTTATTTATGTATATATATATATGCATACACAGAGAGAGAAAAAATATGAATGAGTATCTGTGGTGTTAAAATTTCATGGGAGGAGATGACAATTAGGGAAAAAAATCTCTTAGGCTCCTTGGGGTGGTGGGTGATGATTAATGATTAAAAAAAAAACAACACATGTTTGAGATACACCAAAGTAGCGCCTCTTACCGCAGAGAACTGCCAGTGGCCAGTCATATGCTTCTGGTGCATTAAGGAGCCCTAACCAGCAGCCTCCAAACTGCAAGGCTTGCTAGGCAGGTGTTGGTAACTCCCTGGTTTCTTTCCACTGAGCCAGAAATTCCTCCATCTCCCAGCCAGTTCCTTTCCTGTTTACCTCATTTGACAGTCTCCATGGCCACCAGTGAGCCAAGGGCAAGCCCCAAACCCTGGAGCGAGGACTTTCACAAGGAGATTAGAACTAGTGTGGCCTGGCCTATCTTGCCAAGGCAGGAAAAGGGCAAATGTTCTTTCCTGGGCAGACAAAACTGAAGCCTAGACGATAAACATACCACAAGATATGATGCTGCTTATACAAGAGCCCCATTTCATAGCTTGAATCTGAGTATTCCTGTCTTCTCTTATCAACACATATTCCCATCATCAGGATGAGATCACATCCTTTCCAACTTCACCTTCCAGCCTTCCCTAACCAGATCAGCTTAGGGCATCATGATGGACAGTGAGAATTCAGTTTTCTTACCATTATTGTGTAGATGCTGCTGATTTTTATTCTAAATATATCTTAGGGAACATGGACTAATTATTCTGTCATAACTGTTTTTTGACTTTGGTTTCAACTACTAGTCACCTTAATTTATTACATTTAAATTTCAGTTAGTTGGCTGAGATAATCTGCTTTTAAAATAGTGTGATTAAAAGAAAGCAAATATTTTCTGCCTTAATGTATTTCAGATGATCACTATTTCATATTTATCAAGTAGGAAGCCACATGCAGCAAAGTTTTGATGTGATTTTTATTTCTGTCTTAAATAGACACAGCATTTTCCTTGGCTCCACAATTTATTAGCAATTTGACTTAAAAAAAAAAAAAGCTTGGTTGCGATGTAATTCATATTCCAAATAATCTGTCCATTTAAAGTACACAGTTCAGTGTTCTGACTATTCAGTTCAGTGTTCAGTATTTTCACAGGGTTGAGCAACCATTAGCACAGTCTAATTTTAGGAAATTTCATCCCCCCCTAAAAGAAACTCTGGACTCATTAGCAGTCACCCCTCACTCCTCCCTACTCCCCCCAGACCTAGGAACCACTAATGTACTTTCTGTCTCCACAGATTTATTTAATAGGCACACATTTGGAGCAAAATCATTTCCTATTCTAATTTCATAATTAACCAACAGCTTATTTTCCCATAATTAACCAATAATTTAATCATAATTAACCAATTGGATTCCTATAGAATCTCTTGACTTTAGCTGCCACTGTGTGTGAAAAGGAAAGCTGATGTTGGCCTAGTGGGAATTGTTCCGTGTCACTAAAACTGAATTCTCAGTAAGCACTAAGGCCACAGATTTAGCTTTCTTCCTGCCCAGATATGGTCCCTCAGGAGTCTATAAAGTTTTCAAGTTAAGTTATAAACACACCAGGAGCTTGGTGTTTATGAATTCCTATGGTGAAGCTGTTTGTAAGTGCTAACCTCGGAGGGAAAATCCGCCCACACACTCCTCAAGCACAGACACATTAACGGGTCTGTTTTAAAATCTTGGTTGCTCTAGATTTGGTTTGCTGGAGGGAGTTTCTCTTTGGCCCTCTTGTAGCAGTGGACACTTAGCTTCCTTTTTGAAGGTCATGATTCCCTTGCACAGGGCTGATGTGGGTGGTTTCAGCATAGACCCTTTCCCTGCTAGTGTGTGACACGTTCTGGCATGAGTGTGCAGTGCCCACATACATCGTCCATCTATACTCACCATCACTCATCACGGAGCTTTCCATAGAAAATAGCATGTCTGAAAATGAATATATTTTCCTTGCCCCCTGTAGCCACTAGTCAGGCAATAGTTTCCCTCTCTTAACACCAAATAAATCGGTGGGTTGCAATGGCAGAATCTTAGACATATCTACCAAGGTGATGAATCGGTCATAATATGAACAAAAAGGTGGATCTGGCCAAACGAATGATAACTACAGGCCTTTCCCCAACTCTTTGCCCTGACATAACACCAGGACTACCAGAATCCTGTCTGCAAAATGATGTGGCTTTTGCATTTTCATAGTACTTTCTGGTTTCCAGCGCATATTTGTAGTTGTGACTCACTTTGAATCTCATTACAATCCTGTGAAGTAGGTAGGGTGGGCCTTTCATTTTCCAGATGAGAAACCAAGTGTTAAGAAGTTGCTCAAGGTCAAATGGCTAGGTGGCAGACCTGGAATGTTTCAGTGGAAGACCAGTCTCTATTAAAGCAGTCCCCTGGAGAGGCATACATGTACTCCAGCCTTGCTCAGAAAGGTTTTGAAACCCGTTCTTTGGAAGGTCTTAAAAAAGCAGTAGCACATCTTTGAATATCCTCAATAAAGGCAATAGTTCATCCTAAAAAACTAGGATTGCCTTGCTAAATGCAGATTGTTGAGCTCCACCCCCAAGGTTTCTGATCCATTAAACTTGCCCCAGGATATGTGTTTCTTGGAGAAGGAAATGGCAACCCACTCCAGTATTCTCACCTGGAGAATCCCATGGACAAAGAAGCCTGGTGGGCTACAGTCTATAGGGTCACCAAAAGTCAGACATGACTGAAATGCATGCATGCATGCATGTGTTTCTTATGAGTTCCCAGGTGATGCTAATGTTACTGGTCCAGGGCCACACTTTGTGAATCACTATCCTCAGGAATTTATTTCTGGCAAGAGTAAATCATTTAGAATCAAGCCTAGCAATTAAGGTGGGGGATCAAGCTAGGAAGTTCCACCAATGTCCAGAAACAATGGGCAACTGTAAAGAACAACACTGGCTGTAAGGGAAATCTGAATAGAGAGCTCCAAAAGGTGCTGAATAACGGCCACTCATTGGATAAGTGGATGTATGCTAAAGAATAGTTCTCCAAAGTGTCAGGAATACCTTGTGCAGTCGTATATGTCTGAAATGTGCATTATCAACCTTTTATTTTCCAGCTTTAGGAAAATAAAAGAAACCATGGACGTAATACCCACATTAGAAAGAATCCATATTAAGGAAGAATTAATAGCTATCTACAGCAGCTGAACTAGTCAGACTGGTAGAGTGGGGTCCTTTCTGTGCTGAAAATG
Source organism: Cervus canadensis (assembly GCF_019320065.1). NCBI lineage: Eukaryota > Metazoa > Chordata > Mammalia > Artiodactyla > Cervidae > Cervus > Cervus canadensis. The sequence continues at coordinate 68,190,716 of NC_057390.1, read as the reverse complement.
TGATGGGTGTGGAAGATGAGGGGAGGAAAACGTTGAGTATTCCTACCCTGACTTTTCTGTTGAGATCAGGATGGAAAAAGTGAAAAGATCTAATTTTGGATGCCAGAGATAAACAAGCAACATTTTATGGGGAAAAAAAAATACCAGCAGAAAAGAAAAACGAACTGCATTAGGTACTTAAGCTGGGAGTCAATCCTTCATGTCACAGTAGGGAAGAAAGAGGTGGAGAACTGCCTAAATATTGCTTCTAATTTTATTTTCAATTCTACATTACATTAAACTCTCCGTGTACTCGTCTTTAATTTACAGCAACTGCTGACACAAATTGGTGTGCCTTCTCTTCTTTGACATCAGTATTTCTCTTGAATTATGCATTTCCATCTGGAATAAGGTTTATGGGGCTGAAGGCTTCTTTCATTTAGATGGATGAAAAAAGAGAGGGATCAATGGGGGGTCGACTGCAAAATCTAAGTAAGGTGGGGCCAGATATGTTCAAGGCAGCATGTCACTCTCCCCAAAGATTGTAAGTGGTATTAAAAAATGACTCTGGTCTTTCAACCTTCAACATATTGATTAAAATTCAACTACTAGAGAATAAGAAAAACTCTACCAACCTTCATCCCAGAACTGCCAGATTCTTTATTTATTGGTACCCTACTAATATTTAATAATAATTTGTAAGAGTAGGGTGATCATAATAACGGCATCATTTTGATCTGATCTAAAATTGAGTCAGGGACTTCTGTGGTGGTCCAGTGGCTAAGACTCCATGCTCCCAATGCACGGGGCCCGGGTTCAATCCCTGGTCAGGGAACTAGATCCCACATGCTGCAACTAAGTGTCTTAGCCTATTCAGGGGCAGGGGCAGGGGCATGGCCAGCACGTGCCCAGCATGCTAAGCCACACAGAATGGCCTGTGGAGACTGAAATTGATTAAAAACCCCATTCTGCCCCAAATGTCTGTGGTGTATTAATTTATGCTATAATTTAAAGAATTCCACTATTAACGAGAGAGAAGTAAAATCCTGAATATGAGCTAAAACTGGAATAAAAAAGGCCCATTCTTCAGGCACTATTAATGGAAGCTTTGTATATACATAACTTTATATATTGATGAATAAATGGCACTGACAACTAAAATGTCTGTTCATCATTCACTGGGTTCTAAAGACTGCCCTGGCCTTCTGTGGTCAGTGATCTTTTTCCTTTGTCACTCCACCATTCTAGACAGAACAGTTAATCCAATATGATTTAGTATCTCAGAGAAGATTCTTCTACAATATTTTCTGCCAAATGTTCCTCTTCTAACAGCTGCTTTTTTATTTCAGTGAAAGCTACTTGAAATAAAATCATTGTTCTCTGTGAAAACTGCATGCTAAATAATATAGAGCTACCAGATTATTAAACAGCAAAGGCATCTGATAATATTAGCACCAACCACAGGTCCCACTTCTGCTGATGCACAACATTTTGAGTAATTAGTCATTGCACAATATTGTATTTATATCCTTTTTTTTTTGCTTGAGCTGTTAGGCCACAAAATCAGCAGGCAGTTGCTGTTATAAAAGGGTTCTCTGGGTTATTTATAATATTTCTGCTTCCTTACAGTTACTGCTTCACTCTTGGGTCTTGGGCCAGGTCTACACTGTGAAGGAACTGAGCAATTGTTCTGTGACTCTAACTGCTGAAAGCTGGTGTAGGTGATTCACAGTGCACTGTGTGTGCCTTGGCTGGAATACCTGGTATTTTTGTCTGCACAACCCGGATTCATCACATACTGGCTGATGTGTCACTTCATCAGCGGGGAGACTGTGTAGTTTCATGAAGGCTGTGTCTTTATCAGGCGTCAGCTATTGTCTAGGGCACCAGTGGTAGGGCGAGATAGGTGAACTAGCATTCTGTTGCAAAAGAGTTTCCTTCAAATGTTATTTACTTTAAATGAAGGATAAGTTTCTCTTCCAAATGTTTCTCTGTTGCATAGACCAGTGATTCCCCCAAATGGTGGCAGGCAGCCAGGCATACCCAATAGAAGGGCACAGAGGAATCAACAGAGAATTTAATTTTCTTTTTTTTGTAAATGACACAGGCGTCTTCCTGTGCCATCTGCAGAGAATCACTGATGATATGAACTATTTCTAATGGGAGGAGGTCTGAGCCTTAGGTGAGTCTGGGCTGAACAAAATGCTGAGGACCAGAGACCAGTAGAATGATCTATTTGTTCTGACGATGAAATAGGCATTTTACATAGCCCCCACCCTGCCACCCCCATTCGTAAAAAAAAGCAGATAAACTACCATTATGTCCTCTGAATTCTTAAGGGCTCTCAAACCCATGTCTCCACATCCCTCGTTGCCGTGTTGCCAATCTAGGCTGCCATAATCTCTCAGATCATGCAACACTCTTTGGATGGTTTTCCCTGCCTCCACTCTTGTAATCTCCAATTTAGTCTTCACTCAACAGCCACGTTAATCTTTTTATAAAGTACAAATCTGATAAAATCTATCCCTTGCTTAACCTCTTTTCAATGACTCCCACTGCCTGCCAGAGAAAGTGCAAATTCCCAGGAGTGGCAAACCAAGCCCTTCACGACCCATCCCCATTCCAGATGTGCATGTGTACATGTGTGCTCAGTCATGCCTAACTCTTTGTGACCCCAGGGACTGTAACCTGCCAGACTCCTCTGTCCATGGGATTCTCCAGGCAAGAATACTAGAGCGAGTTGCCATCTCCTCCTACAGAGGATCTTTCCAACCCAGGGATCAAACCCGCGTCTCTTGTGTCTCCTGCATTGGCAGGCAGATTCTTTACCCCTGCACCATCTGGGAAGCCCCGTCTTCCAGCTGTATCTCATCCTTTCCCACTTTTCTTGTACTTTGACCTCTTTACAATCAGAACTACTTGAAAAAGCACAAGCAGGACCTGTTCTCTTGCTTCTGGGCCTTTTCATGAGCTGTTGCTATAGATTTTAAAGGAAATTAGGAGGGGGAAAGCAAGAGTGACTAGTTACCCCTTTAACCTCTGTCCCACTGTAGTACATTTACTCACCCCCCTGCCACACACACATACAAACACATGGCATTCATGCAACTCATCATTCACATGGAGCACACATCATCAACACTGAAAATACACAAAGTAGGCATATCACTAACCTAACACACTTACACTTTATAACACACTTATACACAAAGGGCAGACGAATGTTCAGCAAGCTGTGCCCCACACAGCTGTTTTCTCACTTCTGTGTCCCCCTGTCAGCAAACATGGGCACCGAGGGCAGTGGGTTCCAACTCATTGGGCTCTGCGGTTTGGCTCCAAGTGGGTTTTTCAGCTCCTTATTCCAAGCCTACCCAAGAAGTGTCCTCACACAATGGAAACCTCTTAGGAGACCTACAGTACAGTCCTGGGAGCTCTGGTCCTGGGGACACTACTGCAGCATCCTAGGAAGATGAGCAAACAGCAGACTGCCAGTCACTGCTGTGCCCTCACACTGATGCCCAGGACACTGAAGGAGCAGGGAGAAGCAGGCATAGGAAGCTAAGAAGACTTAATCATGGATGGATAAGCAAGCTCCCACAACCCCATCCTATCCTTTCTTACTGGGAGAGGGACTGTTTCCTGTCCCTTCTGTTAGGGGCCTACTGGATTTAGATTTTGCTCTCCTGACTTTTGCTAAGGCTATAACAGTTTTTTTCCCACTATGTCCTACTTCCACACCCTTGCCCCTATTATCCCCTACCACTGCTCTTCTTTAGTCTCTGGCCATTATGGCTTCTGAAGCAGGGCCAGGGGAGACACTTGGGAGCACCTAAGATGTCCAGCTCTAGGCACATGTACCAATACATGCAAGTCCAGTTCTGGCCATGGGATGGTACTTTAGAAAAATGGAAAACAAACAAACAAACAAAAAACAGCCTTGTATCTGGCCCTGGTTCAATTCTTCAAAGTGAAGATGACATTTCTGGTAAGCAGTTACAATTAGATTTTTAGAACCCTGGGTTTTCAAATGATCACATGCAGGATTAAGAAAAATAATTTAAAATGTTTAATTCTGCCTGATTAGCTAGTAAATGAGGTGATCTGCTGATGTGGAAATAATGTAATAGAGTTAATAAGGCTCCCCGGCATGACAGATGTCTTGTGCCTTGTCGATCAGTCTCCTCAGCAATTACCTTGTCCTCTGTCCTTTTTTTCTTCATTTTTTTTTAAGTCAGTGAACTTCATTTTGTCATCTTCATCTTTTCTGGCAGCCAGAGTCGGCAGAGTTTGCACAGACATCATGCCCATATATTAGTATCATTCCTAAGGTGAAGATGGCTATCTCAGAGCTCATTTAGATGTAGGTTTTCTTTCTTCTATGATGCTGATTTCAGAGATGTCATTTAGCCTCTGTAAGTTTTTTCTGGGGGGACCTGGCCTTTCTATGACTGAAGGTAAAACAATCAAAGGGTATGTTTTAAAATGGGAAACTGGGTAATTATTTTGTTTGCAAATCATTAAAAAAGAGCATTTGTACCTGAGGTTGAGTCTCTCCCTTGGCGTACTCAATGTAGCACTGAAGTACTGTAAGGCATCCTGTAGCTTCTAGTACCCCGAGAACACGGAGGGTCAGCAAGGCTGCCTGCGTGCATGCTGAGTCGCTTCAGTCACGTCCAACCCTTTGCGACCCTATGGGCTATATAGCCCGCCAGGGACCTCTGTCTATGGGATTCTCAGGCAAGAATACTGGAATGGGTTGCCATGCCCTCCTTCAGGGGATCTTCTTGACCCAGGGATCAAACTCACATCTCTTATGTCTCCTGCCTTGGCAGACAGCTTCTTTACCCTGAGCGCCATCTGGGAAGCCACTCAGTGAGGCTAAGTGACTCTTACTAGTTACTTTCCCAGTAGGAACTGGAACTCTTTCCTTATTTCAGGAGGACCGAGCATTATATTAAGCACTGGGGTTGTCCAAAAAGAACTCTCTGAGCTGGACCTTGGGGATGGGTAGGTGTTTGCCAGGCAGGGAAGGAGTAGTGCTTTTTCTTTCCTTAAACGGGAGGACTAGTTTGGGGGGAAATTAAAGAAGAAGAATTGTATTTTCCTTAGCCTTGATAGTTAGCAGTTAGTAAAGAAGTTACTTAAAATAGTTTAATGAAAGATGTTTTGGTTACAGACTCTAGGAGTGGTACACATTTCCTCCTTGATCATTCAAAGACAAGAATGAATGAAGTGATCTGGGTCTGAAGCTTGGATATCTGGCCTGGCATCATCCTGCCACATGGCTACCTGTGCAATCCAGCTTCTTGTCCTGTACAGGAAGATGCTGGAGTTGAATGGCAGTGGGACCTCTGCCTTTCCCAACATTTCTGGGTTTCTCTCCAACAGTGTACAGAGCCAAGGTCATAACTACCCTGTGTAATGGTGAGTAATGCAAGCTCCTGGTATGTGCCACTGGTTACCCACCCCCACACACCCTAAAAAAAAAGAGATCCAGGTAAAGTGAACATTTAGGCACATAGGGACCTACTAATAAGCACTAAGGATGTACTGAGCTCTTACATGAGCCAGGCCCTGTTCTTAGGACTCTATGTGGGTAATTGCATTTAAGTGAGGTTGCACTGTTCCACACAAAGCAGGTGGTGCTTTGGCAAGATCTGGAACTTTCTGAAAAACTAGAGACATGGAGCAATTTTCAGAAGCCTCTATCATGACAAATACAAGGAGACCATGCTGGAATGCCAAGAAGAAGAGACTGGACACTAGGTAGACTGCTACCAAATCAAGAGGGTGTGGTAGAGAGTACATGGATGTCAGACAGATGGGCAGGCAGACCTAGAATCATTTCCTGACTCTTTCAACTTATAAGCTGGATGATTCTGGGCAAGTTGTTTACCTTTGGGAGTATAAGTTTCTCCTCTCTAAAGTGGGCATTAGCCCATCTTGCAGGGTTGTTCTCAACATGTGAGAAAATGCACAAGGAGTACAGCACAATGCCTGGCCTAAAGTAGTACTCTGCTTTTCATTATTAGTCAAAGGATCCTTGTGTTCCCAAGAATCTGTATCAACCAAGGAATTTCAGAGGTTGAAGACACCTCAAAGATTGCCCACTCCAAACACATCATGTTTGGATGCACCACCTGAACCCCAAACATAGTGAGTCATTTCCCCAAACTGTCTGCTAGTTACTGGTTAAATGAGGATGAGAACCCAAGACTTCACCTGCCTCTAGCTGCTGGGACCAGTGATTCCAGTTAACCCATAGGCAATCCTCTTGAGAAATTTCATTAAAAAGGTGTTTTACACTGACCCTAAATTTAGGGTTAGTTAGTTTGCTTCAGCTTATTTTTTCCTCAGAGAACAGCTGACCTGTTGAGATTCACTCTCGGTCACCTCTGAAGCATGCTCATTTGGTTTCTTGTGCCAATTGACTTGGGTCAGTTCAGTTCAGTTCAGTTCAGTCGCTCAGCCGTGTCCAGCTCTTTGCGACCCCATGAACCGCAGCACGTCAGGCCTCCCTGTCCATCAGCAACTCCTGGAGTTTACCCAAACTCATGTCCATTGAGTTGGTGATGCCATCCAACCATCTCATCCTCTGTTGTCCCCTTCTCCTGCCTTCAATCTTTCCCAACATTAGGGTCTTTTCAAATAAGTCAGCTCTTTCCATCAGGTGGCCAAAATACTGGAGTTTCAGCTTCAACATCAGTCCTCCCAATGAACACCCAGGACTTATTTCCTTTAGGATGGACTGGTTGGATCTCCCTGCAGTCCAAGGGACTCTCAAGAGTCTTCTCCAACACCACAGTCCAAAAGCATCAATTCTTTGGTGCTCAGCTTTCTTTATAGTCCAACTCTCATATCCATACATGACTACTGGAAAAACCATAGACTTGACTAGATGGACCTTTGTTGACCTTTGTAATGTCTCTGCTTTTTAATATGCTGTCTAGGTTGGTCATAACTTTCTTTCCAAGGAGTATGCGTCTTTTAATTTCATGGCTGCAGTCACCATCTGCAGTGATTTTGGAGCCCTCAAAAATACAGTCAGCCATTGTTTCCCCATCTGTTTGCATGAAGTGATGGGACTGGATGCCATGATCTTAGTTTTCTGAATGTGGAGCTTTAAGCCAAGTTTTTCACTCTCCTCTTTCACTTTCATCAAGAGGCTCTTTAGTTCTTCTTCACTTTCTGCCATAAGGGTGGTGTCATCTGTATATCTGAGGTTATTGATATTTCTCCTGGCAATCTTGATTCTAGCTTGTGCTTCATCCAAGCCAGCATTTCTCATGATGTACTCTGCATAGAAGTTAAATAAGCAGGGTGACAATACACAGCCTTGACGTACTCCTTTTCCTATTTGGAACCAGTCTGTTGTTCCATGTCCAGTTCTAGCTATTGCTTCCTGACCTGCATACAGGTTTCTCAAGAGGCAGGTCAAGTGGTCTGGTATTCCCATCTCTTTCAGAATTTTCCACAGTTTATTGTGGTCCACACAGTCAATGGGTCACCATAACATAAAACCACAGTCTAGGTGGTTTAAACAACAGAAGTGTATTCCCCACAGTTCTGGAGGCTAGAAGTCCAAGATCAAGGTGCCAGGAGGTAAGTTTCATTCTGAGGCCTCTTTTCCTGGCTGGTAGGAGGCTGCCACTTGCTATGTGCTCACATGACCGCTGTGAATGCACACACAGGAGAGTGAGCTCTCTGGTGTCTCTTCTTATAAGGGCACTAATCCTACTGGGATCAGGGCCCCACCCTTATAATCTCATTTAATCTTAATTGCCTCCTTATAGGCTCTATCTCTAAATGTAGTCACTTTGGGGGCAAGGGCTTCAACATATAAATTTTGGAGGGAGCACAGTTCAGTCCAAAGGCTTGTATTACATATGCTCCTCCATCCCTCATGAACCCTTCCATTTAGGTTGGTTTCTTTCTTTCTTTCTTTTTTTGCCCTACCATGGCGGCATGTGGGATCTTAGTTCCCCAACGAGAGGTTTGAACCAGTGCCCCTTGCACTGAAAGTGTGGAGTCTTAACCATTGGACCACCAGGGAAGTCCCTCAGGTCTGTTCCAAATAGGAGGTACATGAACAGTGAAGTCCATGAACTAGTAAGTACCTCAACCTAAGGCATCTCCTATGGCCTAGCCCCTTTTACAGCTCCTCCAGGTTATCCATTAGCCAAAGATCAAGAGATGTGGTAAAGCCAAAGTCTGGATCATTCATTCTGCTATCAATTGTGAGAATGAGGGTTAAAGAGTTAAACTGAGATATATAAGCAGACTCATTCAGAAAGAAAACCTGAACATGAGTGAAGTTTCTCTGAATATCTGCTGTGCATTTGAGTGACAAACAGACACAGTGCAGCTCTGACATTTATTCTGATATTTCCAAAGGAAACTGTATAAAATAACATGTTTTTGAGGGAAATTGTTTCTTTAGAAAGATTAAGGAAAAACCTGTCAAAAGTGTGTAGTGAAATATCCAGATTTATGGAGGCTCAAGTACGATGGATCTGAAGGACATGCAAATCTACGTGTCCATATATAATCAGGACTGTCCATTCAGAGGTCATCCGAAATCAAACGGCTACTCAACCTACACATATAGAGACTTGGGAATGCATGAGAGGTTCCTTGTGAGACTGGGAGTGAACTGTGGTCCCTTTGTGAGAACAATGCCCAGTTTGCGCTTTGAGAAATATTACCTATCTTACTTGCTAGATGTGGCTCCAGATAGTTTTTTTGCTATGTCTGAAAGTCGTATTTACTCCAAATTTCAAAGTAATACATTAAAAATACAGGTTTATGGAAAAATGCAAACAAGTAAGAAGGATGTGGAGCAGAACACAGAAGTCCTCGTTTATAACACTTTCCTATCCTCCAGTTTATTCCCTTTTCCATGAGTAATGGAAAACAGTTTGGTGTTTTATCTTTTTTATTTTTATATTTCTTTTAAATTATACTTACGGATAGCTAGAGTTATTTTTAAATCAATGGCACCATACTATACCATTTGCCCTTCTTCTACTTATGATTATGTAGACCTGTCTAGTCAATTTTTTGGTTATAACAAACAAAGCTAAAATAAACATTCTAGGACAAATATTTATATATGTGATCAATTCTGTAGGACAGATTCTTAGAAGGAAATATACTGGGTTAAAGGCAAAACATGTTTTAAAAATTGCTATTGTCAAATTGCCTTCCAAAAACATTCTGTGAATTTATACTCCCACCAGAATTACATGAGAGCATGTGTTTTCCAATTTATTTGGATTTTGACATTAGCTATTTTTTATTTTTTGTGACCTAATGGGCAGTGAAGGGAATCTCACTATTATTTTGATTTGCATATTCCTGATTTCTTGTGGGGTTGAACAGTGTCTAATTTCTTTATCTTTTATATGTCTTCTTAAGTGAATTGCCTATTTACATTATTCTAAAGAAATGTTTGATTTTTTTGAGTTGTAGAGCCATCCCATAATAACACATTCACATTTGCTGTTAACAGATATTCAAAATTATGCATAGAAATATCTGGATGGATTTATACTAAAATGTTAACAGTGATTACATCTAAGTGGTAGGATCATGAATATCAGACTTTCTTTTTTATACCTTTCTATGTTGTTTGTTCTTTTCTCCTCTTGAACACTAAGCATGTATTAATTTCAGAAAGTGGAAAAAAAATAGTGTGATTGAGGGGGCAAAGGTGATAAAGGCTCTCAAGGAAATTCTAAAAGAGCATTTCCCAAGGTACTCTGAGTATTGGCAGTATCAACATAGATGTAATTCTCCTAAGGTCAAAATTTGAAAGAAACAACAGTCACTTCTTAAATAATAAATTGATAGTTAAAGTTAGCCTTATTATTTTATAGTTACCTCTTTAGCACCCAAGATCCTGTCATTCAGGATGTCATTCATTCATTACCTACCATATTTTATGGCCCAACCCTTTCTGAAGTATTGGCAATCAACAGTGAGGGGCACGCAAACATTTTGGCTATAACAGAAGTTTCTGGACAGAAATGTGCAAAGTCTCTATTGAAGGACAAAATGGCTACTAAGCTTCAAAGACCCCTCAGAAACTCTACCAGTTATTAACAAGTGCAAAGAATGTACATGTTGATCAGAAAGAAGGAGGCGGGAGAAAGAAAGGTTTGCTAGGGAAACACAGTTTAAGGAGTATCACAAAAACTACCACTGGCGGGGCCACATGAGACCTGGTGAGTCCCCAGTCCTCTCAGGAAGACTGTGGCTCTGGAGGAAACAGTACCTAAATCTGCTGGAGTTGAGAAACACCTCTTGATAGCACCTAAATTCAGTGGTCCTAATGTATGGATGTGAGAGTTGGACTGTCAAGAAAGCTGAGTGCCGAAAAGTTGATGCTTTTGAACTGTGGTGTTGGAGAAGACTCTTGAGAGTCCCTTGGACTGCAAGGAGATCCAACCAGTCCATCCTAAAGGAGATCAGTCCTGGGTGTTCATTGGACGGACTGATGTTGAAGCTGAAACTCCAATACTTTGGCCACCTCATGCGAAGAGTTGACTCATTGGAAAAGACCCTGATGCTGGGAGGGATTGAGGGCAGGAGGAGAAGGGGATGGCAGAGGATGAGATGGCTGGATGGCATCACCAACTCGATGGACATGAGTTTGAGTAAACTCCGGGAGTTGGTGATGGACAGGGAGGCTTGGCGTGTTGCGATTCACGGGGTCGCAAAGAGTCGGACACGACTGAGTGACTGAACTGAATTATATCTGACAAATGGCCAGGTGGCTGGGGATGGGAAGTGGGTGGAGGTTGGGGGCAAGGTCACACCAAGATGGAAATAATGATCTTTCCATTGTTGGATTATCAAAGACTGAACTACCATTCTGGATGATATCTCAGAAGTGGGTCAATGGGAACCTATGCTTGAGAGCTGAATAAGCCTGTGCTTGGATGGCTGAAGGCCAGACCCCAGGGTGAGGGCAATATACCAAGGAGGTTACCTTAGAAAGCTGTGGGTAGCTCACCAGCCCCAACAACCTCCCTACCCTCATGAGCTGGCTTCCAGATCAACTTTAACAGAAACAGTTCCACTTCCTACTGGTACAGTCTCCAGTTTGGAGCTGATTCTCCAGCCCTGTATTGTCCCTTGGGGATATCCTAGTTGGGCTGATGCTGTCTAATGCCTCATCAACAACCGTGAATACTACAGGACTCAAATGGATAGAAAGAAAGAGGAATTAAAAATAGGGAAGAGGAATCCCTCATCTCACTGGCTTCTGATTTTTCTCAGCTTACTTATATACCCTGAATTATGATGATTTATTACAAAGTGAGTGATTATTGAGAAGACAGATTTAGCCTTTGGGCTGAATTCTTGAAATTAAGAGTGTCAATATAGCTTCTAGGACTTAACCATTTACACGTGGAAACTTGTAAATCAAGAATTTTACAGAGTCGACAGACGGTCACAATAATCCGACAGTATCACCATGCTTATCTGTGTCTAACTCTGACAGTGCGGCGAATGTTCAGTGCCGTCATGAACACAAGAAAGCAAGCCCCTGACCTTCAGGTTGGAAGGACCTGAGCGAGGACATGAGTGCAGAGATGGGAAACGAGACACATCTGTCATGTCTTCCAAACTGAGCTGAGGACATCTGCAGCTATTGCCACCCTCTCACTCTAGTACAACAGGAAAAACAGATTAAAAATAGAAGCGATACATCCAACTATTAACACTGAGGCAAAACCGAACATAGCAGCCTGCAGAGGCCTGGTGTAGAGGGGGCGATGGCTCCTTCTAGGGCTGGCTGGCTCCACTGGACAACGTGCCTACTAACTAAAGGGGTTTCCACCATCCATGCCATTCCTGATGTACTGAATTCCCCCCAAGCTTTACTGAGATATGACTGGAAAATAAAAAAGGTGGCTATATTTAGGTTGCACAGCAGGATTTTTTGCTAAGGTGTAGTGGATGAGGAGGAGGAGAAAAGAGAGAAGGTTATAAACCACCTGAGAGCCAGTAATACCTTCCTGACAGGAAAGTGAAGGAGCCCATTTGTTCAGAAGAAAATGCCTCCCTAGGAGTTCCTCACCTCACCAGGTGAATTAGCTCCTCTTTACGAGGCTTATGAAGAAGCTCAACAGTTGAGTGCAGAACAAGCAAGCGTTTTAATAATGAGAGTGCTGGATGAGAGGAGAAAGACAGCGTACAAAAGCTTGAGGGAGATTCTACGCCCAGAAAATAACTACCCTTGTTTCCTGTGGTACCTCCGTTGCTCAGGGTTGGGGAGAGGGATGTTGAGTGCCCATTCAGTAGATTTAGTAGAGCAATTAAGTGAAAGATTCTTTATTACAAGAGTATCCATTAGTGAAGTGGCTTTTTGTTATTTTTGTCTGTTCTTTGTTTTCTCAATTGAGAGAGAAATACACATACCATGAAATTCACCCTTAAAAAGTGCAGAATTCAGTGATTTTGAGCATATCCACATGGTTGTGCAACCATCAGCACTATCTAGTTCCAGGACATTTTTATCACCCCCAAGAGGAACCCCTATACCCAATAGCAGTCACTCCCCTTTCTCTCCTTTCTCCACCCTCTGGTAACTGTCAATCCACTTTCTGTTTCAATAGATAAATGTACTCTGGATATCTCATATAAATTGAAGTGAATTTATATGAAGGCTACAATATGTAGCCTATTATGCCTACCTTCTTTCACTTACTATAACGTTTCAGATGTTTATCCATGCCATAGCATGTATCAGGATTCCTTTCTTTGGCTGAACAATATCCTATCATATGTGTCTACCACAATTTGTTTATCCATTTATATCAGTTGATGAAATTTGGTTTGTTTCCAATTTTGGTCTGTTATGAATAATGCTGTGTGAACACTTGTGGATAAGGTTCTGTGTAATATAAATTTTTATCTCTTTTGGCTATATACCTGGAAGGAGAATTGCTGAGTCTGTTGTAATTCTAAATTTAACTTTCTGAAGCACTTCCATAGAGTTTTCCAAAGTGGCTACATCATCTTGCATTCCTGTCAGCAATGTTTGAGGCTTCTGATTTCTCACATCTTAGTCCACAGTTGCTATTATCTGTTTTTGATTATGGCCATCCTAGTGAGTGTGAAATGGTACCTCATTGTGTTTTGCCATTAAAAAAAAATCCAAGCCATCCATATACATAGTGGATGTACACTAAAAGACAAAGCTTAAAGTGTAAATGCCCCATTCCACTCCCATTTCTATGAAGCAAATACTTTAAATTCTTTTATTGCTTTCCTCTGTTTTTATCTTCTATTTCTTGGAGTGTTTATACTGTTTTTTTTTAATCTGTTTTAGATATTATCAGTTGAATTCTAGCTAAGGAAGATGAGCATTTAGTTCTCTTATCTTCCCTGATATGCACGCAAATACACACTCACTTTATCTTTCCATTTTCATGATATGATTATAATCTCCATGTTTGGTTAATTAATTATTGTTTCACCCTCAAATTCTGCAAGAGAGCTAAAAATCTCTGGGCATATTCAAATACATGGGATAGCTGGATGTTCCACTATTTCTTTCTTTTTCTTTTTTCTTTTTTGTTTCTGGAAGACATTCCTTCTGGAATGGAAGAGGCTGCCAAGCTCCTGCTCTAATCTGGACTGACTGAGGATGGGGTTTCTGCATAGCTATTGTCCTGGAACTTTCCTTCATTGTCACTGACTTCTCTCTCTCTCTCTTTTTTTAATTAGATTGTTTTTTTAATTGAAGGATAATTGCTTTACAGAATTTTGTTGTTTTCTGTCAAACCTCAACATGAGTCAGCCATAGGTATATCCCCTCCCTTTTGAAACTGCCTTCCACCTCCCTCCCCATCCCACCCCTCTAGATTGATACAGAGCCCCTGTTTGAGTTTTCTGAGGCATACAGCAAATTCCTGTTGGCTCTCTATTTTACATATGGTAATGTAAGTTTCCATGTTACTCTCTCCATACATCTCACCCTCTCTTCCCCTCTCTCCATGTTCATAAGTCTGTTCTCTATGTCTGTTTCTCCATTGCTGCCCTGCAAATAAATTCTTCAGTACCAAGTTGCATCACCTGTTTCCTGGATCCTACATCTTCCTCAGTCTTAGTTTTATCCCAGTTTACAACAGCATATCTTTCAGTATCTTTATTCTTCTGTCCCTCCATTAACTGTCTTCCTTTGTGTTTAATAGATATTTTCTAGTGTACCATTTTAACTATCTTGATTTTTTCTTTTGTTATTCTTAGTAATTGTAATTAGTTGGTGATTCCAATTAACACCTTAACTTAACCTAGTTTAGATTAATACTAACTTAATTTTAAGAGCATACAAAGTTGTTTATGGATACTTTCATGTTACCATGATAGTGCTGAGTGGTTGTAACACAGCATGGATGCATATGGCATATAAAGCCTAAAACTCTGGCCCTTCACAGAAAAAACTTGTCAATCCTGATCTAACACCCTGATCTTCCTGATCCCATCTTCTCTCTCCTTTCTGATCCCATCACTGTCTCTCACCTTTCCTGAACCTTAAAAATTAACTGCAGGAGCTCAGAAACCAAATGAAAAGGCACAAGACAGTATCAATGAAGTGTGAAAACCTCCTTGGTGCACACGGCTGTATGTAAGATGCTCAAAGTTATAATCCATCCTGATCTGTGAAAGCCAGTCCTTCAACATGAAATAACTCAGCATTATTACTATTGATTCCAATTTGAACATTTCCAAGGCTAGTTTCTCCAATCAGTCCTATACCCAAGCAGTGCATTTCCACATGAATGTTCTGTGGTGGGCACAGGTGGCTTTCTCTGATCAATATCCACTTCCCATCCTCTGAAAAGAGCTCTTTGATTTCTATTTGACATCGAGGATGGGATCATGATGTGAGACACAGTGTGGGAAGGGGGCTGCCAGGGGCTACCACCCGGAGGGTGCCAGTCTGAGCTCAAAGCCCACCACAAGGCAAGCAGTGCTGACAGGGCGAGGGTGAACAAGTGAGTCCTGAGGACACGGTTTAGTCTCTGCATTCTCCCGTACCTTCGAACGTTCTACTTATGTGCACCAGGTACATCCCTTGTTCTGGGTTAAGTCATTTGAGTTGTGTTTCTGGTTGGTACTCATGAGCAAAAGGAGTTGTGACTGACACAGATGTTGAGCAGAGGCTGAGCCACTTCTCGGCAGCCACAGAGGTCCGACAGCTTCACAAGGACCCTTCGTTTTATTTTCAGCAAAAGAGAACAAACTCTTCTGCTCTAGTTCAGGACCTGGAATAGTTTTAGTCTAATGGAGGACTGAGTTCAGAAATAATAAGGAGTCTTTCAAATCAAGTTACTGTCTTTCTTGACAAAGCAGAAAAACTAGTGGTTTCAGAAATAAGTAAATATGATGAGAATAACACTGCCAAGTATAGTTTATCAAATTCCTAATAAAGCACATTTTAAAAAGCATTCAGGATGTAATTTTATGTAAGAAGTAATTTCATGTAAGAAGAAGTACTCCTTGCACTTATGTATTTCAATGTATATTTGTGTCTAAAACTTTATCAAATGCCCATAGGCTTCTTTTTTGATAAATAAGCCACATTTTATAGTCTTTCCTAAGCAATGAAATAAACAAACATACTGTCTAAATATAATAAAATGTACAATATATAATACAATAAATTAAATATATATTATCTAGTATATATATATATAAAATATAATAGTAACTAGTGCTCTTTGCTATTTCATTCTAGGCAAGAGGCTTGTAAGATCTAGCAGTGTGCTTATTGTTTAAAAATCTCGGCCCATGAGGGCAGAGACTTTGTCTTGTACATCACTATACATATGCACCTAACACATGACTGGCATATAGCAGGCATTCAATCAAGGCTTATTTAATGAATGAATGAATAAAGGTAATATGGGTATAATTTTACTGATTCCAGTTTTATGGAGGAAACTGATTCAGAGAGGCTAAGGGGACTTGTATAAAGTCCCACAGTGGGCTAGAGAGGGTTAAGATACAGTTCTCCAGCCTGATTGATTGTTCTTCTCTTCCAACATATTACCTCTTAGAGCCTCTACCACATGATCCAAAAATTCAGGTGCAGTATCTTAGTTACTAAATGATGATTTTCAAAGGCCAAAAGGATTCTGAAATTGAAAAACCTACCGTAGTATCCACGGCCTTGACTTTCTCCGTGGGAATGTGCTTTGGGACAGGTTCTGTCTGTGACAGCATCACACATCCTTCAGCACCTAAGGTGATGATTACGACCTGGCAGCCTCTTTCCAGGAGCACCAACGCAGCCTTCCCAGCTTCTGTGGGGCTGCCGACCTCAAGGCCGGTCAGAATCTCAGCCTGAAATACACAAAAGAGAAAAGAAACTGTTGAGAATAAGTGACTGGGTCCACTTCTAGATTAGATCTGTTTTTCTAGGAGATGTCTCCCTTCTTTTTCATAACAACCAAGGCCATGGCAAACATTGGTGGATACTGGCTCAGGAAAATAAATGAAATAATAACAGTGACAACAAAAAAGCTATAAAAGATGTTCCTGGGACAACTGGGAAAATTGGAATGTGGCCTGAATATTAGATGATAGTATAGAATTACTGATAATTTTCCTAGATGTGATAATGGTATTGTGGTTCCTCTTAGGAGATGTAAGCGGAAGTGTTCAGGGTTGAGGGATCATGTCTGCAGCTTACTCTCAAATAATTCAACCAAAACAAAAATAAATACACACAGGGGAGAGGGGAAGCCAATGCAGCAAAATGGTAACAACTGCTTAGGTAGAGAGGATATGAGTATTCATTGCCCATTCAGCTTTTCCTTATTTATGATGATTTCCATAATAGTTAGGGGAAGCAAAGAGAATTTCACAAAAGAAAGAAGGGAAGGGGGAAGGGAGGAAAAGAAGGAAGCAAGGGGCCACTGCCAGTGATTTTTGATGTAAATCATACCCATAACTTTCACACCTAAATCCTTTTAGTCCTCTCTTGGGCCATAATGCCTTTTTCATATTGCTAGTTTGCAGACCATTCATTTCTTCTGTTTGTTTTGCTTGAGAAGATGGAAGCAGAGCAGGAGAGACTCTGATATATAGCAGAAAAAGCAATGTGCTGACATTCAGAGACCTCCACTGCTCACTCACTCTGGAAACTTCTCCAAGTCACAAAAAATCTGTAAAATGTTGGGCTTGGACAGGATCAGTAGCTTCTCCCAGAATATAAACAAGTCTCTAGCTGAAGTAGGGGTGAAGGGCTGCAGTCCTGCTTCCCTGCCCGCTAGGTACCCAGCCAGCATCTCCAGGGAACCTTTATGGTTTTGAGATAAGCAGCTGAATATACACTGGACTAGGTGAATCATGTGATGCTTTTTGACTTAAAACGTTTATAACCAGATTCTGTCTTTTCTGTTACAGTTTAATCATATGCTATCTTAAGAGTGGGTTTGTCCCTTCCTGTACTTGCTCCAAACATGCCTAGATTAACCCTTCTTGTTGCCTATAAGTCATCTCCGTGTCTGCTCATTCTTGGTGTCAGTTTTCCCAGGAGCATGGGTTTCACTAACCTCACCATGTACCCTGCAACCCGATCTTTTCCATAGACCCTTTCAGTCTGAGTTGGTTATACTGTGAGACCACTTTCTTTTTTCTTTTTATATAAAAGAAGGTTTGCATTGACCTTCATTACTGGGATCACTTATGTACGTTGAGCTGGATGGTTCATTTTCAGAAACATTGACTTCTTATGGTTTTTAAAAACCTTTTAAACAGCTGTTCTTTAATGGAAAAATCTTGAACATGAAAAATAATGCATAAACACTCATGTACTTACCACCTACCTTTAATAAATTTTACTTTATTGTACTTTATTTGCTTCTAATATTTTTCTTTAAAAAAGTTAAATGATATCTTCCACATATATTATTTAGCAATGTACGTTTCCTCTTAACATTTTAAAATTTGTGTTGATATGTATAGCTTAAAAAAAAACTGCTCTGTATTCCATACTGCAAATATGCTACAGTTTAAACAAAATCTCTTCTCTTTTTCATGGACACTTTGATTTTTTTCCATTTTCCCCCTTTACAAGCAATGACGTATCAGATATTCTTGATATTTATATGTAATCTTTTTTCCTCTAGCTGTTTAAAAATATTTTTATCTTTATTAAACCCCTTGATTTTATACAGTTTCACTAAAATGTACATTAGTAGAAAGTTATATTTATTTATTTTATATGGTGCTGTTAATACACTTTTGATGTTTTGAGGGCTCATGTCTTTTCTCAATTCTAGAAAACACCCTACAGTTTTTCCTCTAATAGAGTTTATCTTCAGTTCCATTCTCATCTTCCTTCAGTCCAGTTTGACACATGTTGAAGCCTCTCAAGCTGTCCTTCATTTCTCTAATTTCCTCTTTAATAGTTAACTATTTTTCTTTCTGTACTATTTTCTAGGAGAATTGAGTTTTCTTCCTCCAGGTGAACTGATCAAGATTTTCTTTTAGTTTGCAAATTCTTCATCCCAGTTTAATGTTTATCTTTCTGTGAGTGTTTAAAAATTTTTTTCAATGACTATTTTTTCATTTTCAAGACTTCTGATTGGTTGGTTTTCATATTCACATACCATCGGTTCAATTCTGTTTTTCTTTCACAATTTCTTCTTTTTAAAAAATTTTTAATTGGAGGATGATTGCTTTATAGTGCTGTGCTGCTTTCTGCCAACAACAGTGTGAATCAGCTCTAAGTATACATTATGTTCCCTCCCTCTTGAACCTCCCTTCCACCCCACCTTTCTAGGCTGTCATAGAGAGCCAGGTTGAGCTTCCTGTGTTCTCCTTTTTTAATGAATGAGAATCTTTTTTTTTTTTTCCCATTGAATGAGAATCTTGATCATACTTATTTTAAAGTCTTTTTTGCATTGTTTTATTATTTGAATTTCATCTTGGGCAAATTCCTCTTCAGACTGTTGATTCTGCTGGATCTCTCGCAGCAGTACATTTCTTCATCTGCAGGCTCACTGCTCTCAGTGAGGTGGAGAGTCTGCAGATTTCACTCGCACCAGGTTTATCCCTGCCTTTCTAGTGATTTAATGGCTGCATTCACTAGGTCCCCAGGGGTCTCTAAACCAGAGCGACATGTTACATTGACAACAGGGAGTTCCTCTTCTGGGGTTCTTAGCCATACTGTACCACCTGTCCAGTCTCTACGTCATCAGTTGGCTTGGTTTTCTTTCTGAATCTGAGGCAGTTTCTCTGTTCTCCTATCTCCACATGTTGGGAGCCTTCTATATGTTCTCGGCATAGCATCTTCCACCACTCTTTTTCCTTAGCAGGGAAGCCTTAGCCCAGCCTTCTGGTTTCCAGCCATGGGCACTGCTCCATGCTCCCATGAGTGGCACTCTTTCAGTGCCCATTACCCATCCAGCAACCAATGCCAGCTTCTGGGGCTGGAGTACAGCATACCCAGGGCTAAATGCTTTGTGATTCTGTTCCATTTCTGATCTGTAGAGTTATTTATCTTGTTTTTGAGCTTGTAAGTATGTTTTCATTGTCTTTTTATATTTATGAATCAGTGGTTTGTGTGTGGTGCACAAGGCATATCTTAGAGCATGAATTTACATTGTTATCATGATTAGAAGTCATCCATGAGAATGTTAAGTTTAAAATTTTTTTTTATTCCATTAAGTTTTTGAGGTCAGTTTCCTTAAAGACCAGAGTTCAATTTATTTGTTCATTCATTCAATAAGGATTTACTAGGTGCCAACTATGTTCCAAATATAATATAAAAGGTGATAATTTCCAAAGATAACTATCAATATATTATCACATTGTACATGCTCTTTTCACACTGTGACAATGACAGTCTTCCATTGAGAGGGTACCAGGGTGTACTTTCCTATGTCAATCATTAGAATGGGCTAGAAGAGATGCTGTGTGACTTACAAAAGTCACATAAAGCTACCATGTCTTCTGCCAGGCTCTCGCGCTCTCTCCTCACCTTTCCTTAGGAGATTGGATCTAGTGAGAACCTAACTTCCATATTGTGAGGAAGCCCAGGCCACAAGGAGAAGCCAAGTGTAAGTGTTCTGGCCAACAGCCAGCATGTGAGTGAAAGAAGCTTTAGATGATTCCAGCCCTCAGTCTTTGAGTCTTCTAGCTGAGACCCCCAGATATCGCAGAGGAGAAACGAACCATGCTGTGTCCTGTCTCAATTCCTGATGCACAGAAACCATGATGGACCATAAATAGTTACTGTTGTTGTAAGCCACTGGATTTGGGGGTAATTGATTATGCAGCAATGATAGCCATTGGGATACAACAGTGAATAAGAGATGTCCATGCCCTTCCAGGAGAAGATGGAGGTATTGAATAAGCAATCCGAGCTGTGATGAGTGTTTGAAGTATAAACAGTGATGCTCTCTAAGTGTCTAACAGGGAAATCTAAACCAGTTTGGCAGTTGAGGGTAGTCTAACATCTTATTGTGAAATGGCCACTATCTCCCACAGTTTCTTTCTCCCCGCACAATGCTTGGCTGTGATGGTTGCTCAAAAATATTGCATAACCTATTGTGGCTTCTTAAAATTATCCTCCTTGTGGCAGTCCTCTTTCTTGGTTTCCTTTATGTTCTGAGAGATGAACTTAACCAAAAGGCAGATCAGGAAATCCTAAAAACCTTCATTTGGCCTTTGTACCAAGTGGAAAACTACTTTTATAGTTTATTAATTATAAACTGTCTTTCTCTGTATGTTGCATTGTATGATACGTCTTGCCTCGCAATGGTGGGATGAGTGCTGGTCTAACACTGTCTGGTCGATAAAAGGGAAAACATGGAAATTTTTTCCCTAAAATACTTCAGAATGAGTGGCATGATATGAATCTATATAGACATTTTATGCAGATATATACATTATGACCCTCAGACAGACTGAGAGGGTGGTTTCCCAATAGAGTGGCCACCAAGGGCTTCCCATGGCATCAATGGAGAGCCTGTGTCTGTCTACCAGTGCAGTTACAGGGTCTTCACAACAAAAGGTAGCAGATGCTCCAGGGTTATATGTTAATTATTAATAGCACTGCTTGATAAAATATAGGACTCACAGTTAAACTTGAATTTCAGGTAAACAACAAATAATTTTATAGTATGTTTAGTATATTATTTCTTGTTTATCTGAAATTCAAGTTTAACTGGGTGTCATATTTTTGTTTGCTCTCTCTGGCAGTTCTAATGGTAATTAGTCCATAGATTATGGAATGATTAAATAAGAAAACAGAACATGGGTATGACTCAGGGAATCCTTTTTCTTCTAGGACTCACTACTTTCCTTTTTTCTACATCCCAGTCAACCAAAAAAAATCTGTTTTCATTATGCCCAAGAATTCATATGCAATAAATTTCATGTGGTTAGTCCTGGATTCTTTGCTTTATCCACATACATGAAAGTCTTTTGGTCTCTTAAGGAATGAGCACAACCTTCTATCCTTACCTCACTTTCATTGCAGCAGAACACATCTGAGAGGGTGTAGAATTCGGGGTCCAGGTCAGCAATGGCAGGCGCTGGATTGAACAATGTTTTCACTACAAAGGAGTGAAAAGGGAGTTCTGTGGTTATTGTTTTTAACATGGTGCATTTGTGAACATTCAGTAAGGGAAACCCCCATGTACAACCATTTTCCCCAGCAGATTAAAAAATCAGCTTAGTTATAGATGTAGAAAAGTTTGGAATCTCAATCTCCGTGATAGCCTAGTATCAATTCCTTCTTATGTCCATTTGGTCTGCTTTTTACTTTACAACATTTCAGCCCCAAGGACAAGCATCAGTATTTACAACTAATGTGGTAACAAAGTTTTGGCAAAGAGCAAGAAGAACATTAAAGAAGAATTTGAATGATGTGACATGAAAGCACACGT
This sequence comes from Cervus canadensis, assembly GCF_019320065.1. Taxonomy (NCBI): domain Eukaryota; kingdom Metazoa; phylum Chordata; class Mammalia; order Artiodactyla; family Cervidae; genus Cervus; species Cervus canadensis. The sequence goes on along the minus strand of NC_057390.1, from coordinate 68,168,817 downwards.
GTAAATGTGAACATGCAGGCTGGTGAACATTTTTGAAGATTACTTTAAGCACTTAGTTGCAAGGCTAGTTCATAAATCCATTTTCTAGGAAAAAAATAAAGACATGATAGAAAAGAAACAATGAAGAGCTCAAAAATTTCCTGGTAAGGATAGTAAGGAGAAGGGTCATGTACATAAGCATGTTTTGAGCACCTATTTTTTAAAATACCTTATGAATATATTTCACATATGCAACCATGCACATTCACACAAAAGCTTACAATCTTAGCTTCTACGGGCAATCTGGGAACATAAGGTAAAGATTGATAAAGGAGGAGAAATTCAATCAGAGGCTGAGAGCTAGCTCAGAATAGGAGACTATAAGAGGAGAATGGATGGGGACAGCAGAAAGAGGAAAAATGAGAATATCACAGCGATCACAGTGTCAGAAGAAGTACATTTTTCAGAGGAGGAAAGTGAGCCTCAGAGAGATGAAGTCAGCCTGAGGACACACACTGGGAGATGGTTAAGCAGGGTCTCTACCCAGGGTCCTCTAGTTTGAAGTCTAGGGTTTAGTCATCTCTCAAGTGGTTGCCTCTCTGGGACAGGACTCTGTCCATAGCAACACAAGCCCCTCCATGCCAGTGTACAGTATTTAACAGTAGTCTTTGTTGTGGAACTCTGTAAACATTTAAAAAAAGTATTTAAAAATTACATTCACAGGAAGTTCTCCTTCTGTGAAAACACTCATGTATACACCAGAATACCTGACTAGATTGGTCGGTCTTTTTTTTAAACTTATTTTTAATTGGAGGATAGTTGCTTTACAGTGTTGTGTTGTTTTCTTGGTTGGTCGTCTTTTCCTTACCCACGTCCACTGACTTATGTGTTTAGTCACTCTAATTTACTATAAACCCGCAGAGTAAACTACTCTAGCTGCAGTCCTCAGAGACTCTTCTAGAACAGTGGTTCACAAACTTGGCTGCATATCAGCCTCACTGGGAGAGCTTATAAAATGCCCGATTTCTAGGCTCCACCTCAAACCCACTGAATCAGAATCTCCGGGGGTGAGGTCAGTGAGTGTGCACAGTAACAAGTTCTGCAAGTGGCTCTCCCATGGTTAGTTTGGTGCTGATCCATCCACGTTACTGGGGAAGATGTGTATCCGTACGTCCACTCCTGCCTGGGGAAGCGAGCTGGTGTATGGCTGCACCTTCTTTGGTCTTACTCAACATTTTGGTTTGGTCGGTGGATGTTGACCAGCGGTTTGTAGGCCAACGCTATTCCCACATTTTCATTATTTTAGAATCTAGAATGTCCACCCACAGAAATTCTATGGTATATTTTTGGCTGCTCATATTTTTGCACAGGGCTATTGCGAAGCTTAAATTAGAAAATGGATGTAAAAGCCCTGTGTAAACTGTAAATTGTTGTACAAAAGTAAAGGATTATTACTGTTATTATATTGTCCTTTAGCCATAGCCTCATACCCCCGCCTGTCCACCCATCTTGTCTGCTTTCTGTTGGACTTTGGATCCTGGCAAAAATCTCTCTCATTGGTTTTCCCACCTCAGCAAGGTCTCAGAGATGTCAATTATGCATAAAGGCCATCATTGCCCAGCATTCTAAAACACTCATTTAGTTCTTAGGTTTTCAAAACAAATATGTTGTTCCCTATTTTCCGCAGGCATAGAGTTGAAACACCATTGTTCACCCTATCCGATCCTCAATTCTGCACCCAGCAGCTCTGAGCGCAGGTTAGAGCCAGCTGTCAGGCAGGATGGAACAACTGGACAGAGTCATTTTTCTTATAAAAGTTCCATTTTATTGCAAAAGAGCCTCGATCTAGCAATTCCTTTTCTAAACCTGTCCTACACACACATACCCAGGCCTGCAAAGATAAGGTACAGTAGTGTTCAATGAGCTCTGCTTATAACAGAAAAAAACAAAAGAAACTAAGTATCTATCAGACTAGATAAAAAATTATGACAAATACTCCCTGCTACTACTCAAAAAAATGAAGCAGATCTCTGTTTTGTCATAGAAAGGCTTCTATAATTTATAAGTTAAAAAAAGTATTATAGTAAAGTCTGTGGTAAGATCCCCCTCTTTTTTTAAACAAAAGAAATAAAATATAATTCTATGTGTGTTTATATTCATACATCTATACAGAAGAGAAAAAAGTCTGAGAGATTACTCACTAAATTAATAAGTGATTAGTTACAAAAGGCTGAGAATAAATCTGACCACAGATTAGCTGCCATGCAGCTAATATATATATACACCATGCAAAGACATAATTCTTAAAATATATATAACATCTCACATCAAAAAACAAGTACATTCTGAGTGAAATGATATAATGTCTTGGCTTCATTTCAAAATAATTCAAGGGTATAAGTGAAACTAGATTGGCCAAGTGTTGATAATTGTTGAAGCTAGTATATATGGGTTTACCATGATATACTCACATATATTTTAACTTTTTCACCATAAAAAAACAAATTTTAAAGAAACAGTTACATTGAATTTTAAGCAATAATTGCTGGACTGAGAAACTCTGCAATTTAATTTGACTGTAAATACTATATAAAAACCAGTCAAATCTTATTTGCCTATATCTTACTAAGCGGAAGCATTCTTACCAAAAGAAATTGAATACATAGGATTAGAGTCCAACTAATAACTAAATTTAGGAGAAAAGTGAAAATACCATAAAGAAAGGATCCTTTTTGGCTCATGCTACCATAAATAAGCTTGGATACTTTACCATGATGAAAAAAATGAAGAATCAGTAGATGGAGCTCATCAAAGAAGAATGCAAATTTGTAATAGTCAAGATGGGAAAAAAAATGATGTCATCCTGGAACCATGTGAAACTAGAGAACACAGGATGTGCAATGCCATGGAGTAACTTGGAGCTGCAGAGGTGACAGACGGTACCAACAGTAATTATTATTCATTACCACATACAGTGGACTAAACTCCCGATTGTCTTAGCCTGTCGATGGCTGGCACAATAATATCAGTGAGGAACTGGTGAGGCCCAGGGAGGCAACTGTACAGGCAAAGACAGGAAAACGAAGCTGACTCTCAATGATGTCAGCATGAAAGGCAGAGGCTGGATAGTTAAGAAGGCCCTAAGAGCGAGCTCAGGGAAACAGGAGAAGACATCACCCTAAGTAAAGAAACCATGGGAGAGCTGGGCTGCCCAAAACACTGGCTAGGCAGTCTCTCACTCTCGAGTGTCTTCTCTGTGACTTGAGCAACAAAAACACCCAAAGCTTGGGCGATGTGCTGAACCATGTCATCAGAGTCGAGGTGGCCAGCCAAGAAGCCTGGTCTGCTAAATGGAAAAGGGCTAAAGTGGCATTAAAAGATATTTTGTATCCTACCTAGAATTTAATTTCTTGGCGATCTTACAATTTCAATTATTTATAATTGTTCCTGTAATGTTCCATTTGCTTTAAAATGGATATAAAGGCCAGAACCAACATGCATAATTTCATCACAAGCAGCTGCAGCGCCAGCTCTGCCGTGGGCCTCCCTCACAACACTGCGGCCTAGACAGGAGAGGGCTGTGGAGGGATCTCAAGTCATTTTTGACATTGCAGGTGTTGCGTAAGACCAATTCTTTCATTTTGGTAAATTCTGAGACAGTATATTCAAAGATGGAGGGGGGACTTTCTTCTCTGTATTTTAACACCTGATATATAATCCAATTATACAATGTGTTTAAGTCAAACCTCACTGCTTGTAGAGATAAGGGAGTTGTTAAATAAACCCATGGCAATGGGTTTACTGTCATCAATGGATGACGACCATGATTTTACCATCTTTCTTGTAGATGGAATAATGCTGATCAGCACCTATGCCAGCCCTGGGCAATGGACAGGACACTCAGTGCTCAACAGACCTTCATGCTCTGCCTGCTCTGCTCTGTGACCAGCCCACTCTCACATTACATTAAAGGAATGTGAGGGCTCTCAGTCCGATTCCCATGTTTCACAGAAGAAGCTGAGGCCCAGTGCGAGGGACTGAAGTACTTGCACGAGGTCCTCCATTTGGTAAGTGATTCGATTCTGAATTCAGAGCCATACTTCATGACTCCCAAACCAGTGCTACTTCTATTGTACTATACACTTCTCTCAGGTGAGAATGAAGACACATTAAATTCAAACACACACACACCCACACCACTCATAGTATAGAATCTAAGCCATGTCTGACTGATAAGTACCAAATGGGGACCAACTGGATACTAGACAAAGGCACATGTGTGCGCGGTTGCTTGTGTATGTGTTTTATGTGGGCAGGTAGGGGACACACTGCCGAAAACACTGTAGGGTCTTGTCTCTGTGACTTAAGCAGTAATAACACTGAAAGCTTAGGCTACATGTTGGAGAGTATTACAATTCATTGGTTTCACTTTTCTAGAGATACTTCTCATAAAGGCTCAGTTCCTTGAAATCAATGGGACGCGACAGTTTCTTTATTTAAAGTTTGCCCTGTAATAGCCAGGACGTGGAAGCAACCTAGATGCCCATCAGCAGAAGAATGGATAAGAAAGCTATGGTACATATACACAATGGAATATTACTCAGCCATTAAAAAGAATACATATGAATCAGTTCTAATGAGATGGATAAAACTGGAGCCCATTATACAGAGTGAAGTAAGCCAGAAAGATAAAGACCAATACAGTATACTAATGCATATATATGGAATTTAGAAAGATGGTAACAATAACCCTATATGCAAGACAGAAAAAGAGAAACAGATGTATAGAACAGACTTTTGGACTCTATGGGAGAAGGCGAGGGTGGGATGATCTGAGAGAACAGCATTGAAACATGTATATTATCAAGGGTGAAACAGATCGCCAGTCCAGGTTGGATGCATGAGACAAGTGCTCGGGGCTGGTACACTGGGATGACCCAGAGGGATGGGATGGGGAGGGAGGTGGGAGGGGGGTTCAGGATGGGGAACACGTGTAAATCCATGGCTGATTCATGTCAATGTATGGCAAAAACCACTACAATTTTGTAAAGTAATTAGCCTCCAACTAATAAAAATAAATAAAAAAAAATAATAAAGTTTGCCCTAGGACACAAAACTTGGGTCTTGGAGTCTGGAATTATGGTTTCTACAGTGACCTTGGTTGAGCTAATTACTTAACCTCTCCGAGTCTATCTTCTCCTCTTTAATCTCGGAGAATAATGTGTGCCTTACTTTGTCATAAGGCTTTTCTGAGGATCAAATATGTATGAAAGTGCTTTCTAAACTGTAAAGTACATATAGGTACAGGTATTACTAGTCCCAGTATTACAATATAAGAAAGATCATGCAGAATTTAATGAGGCATGCTGGCTCTCAGGAAAAATGTGAAGTAGACTAGGTGGGCTGTAGCTCTCCATCACCTACTCCCACCCATTCCTGATGCCCCAGGTCCTCCAGCTCCTCAACAGAAAAATTGCCTGGCAGATAACAGAGGAAACATTGCTGGACCCCAACCAAATGACCGCCCAGGTCAGGCTGCCTGCCCATCCAGATAACTCTAGCCTCACCTGTGAAAGGTTAGCTCTTCAACTGTGGTTGCTGTACCTTTCTCTCCTTCACAAGCTGGGTAGGTAACAGGCTATTAGACTAGGACAGAAGAAGAGTCATCTCTGAGAAGCAAGGGATAGCAGGAAAAAAAGAGAAGTTACATGAGAACATGCTTTGACCTACACAAGGAAAGATAGGAGCTTGAATGAAGTGGCTCGTTGTACGCACATCACCTGATTACGATGAGTGCAGTGTGGAGAATGCTCACCATAAGCCTTGGACTTTATCTGTGACGCCCTGAGAAAATGTAACCAAATGAGTTTTGGCTTAAAATTCTTTCTGACAGCTTTGAGTCCATTAGAAATACGTTAAATGTCAGTGAGAATTTGCCACAGCATGTTGTCTTGCCAAGAGGAAATTTGTTAAATCAGGACATACATTTTAAAATTCTCCACAAAATCATTTCGGTAACTTATTTTCCATTTATTGCTATGTAGAACACTTACACTTTGAGAGAAAGCACTTATTATAAACACAACACACACTTTTCTCTTCTTTTTTTCCTTTTTGTCTTGATGAGAAAGTTGGATCTGGAAAAGTCAGTGTGGTTCTCTCCCTATTTTCTTCTTAGTATAAGTCACAAAACTATGGCCACAATATCAAGAAGAAGTCACTGTCTTAGATAAGTGGCTACTTTTTATTTTGATTTTTTTCACCAAAAGGTGCTGAGATCAGGATATTATCCTAATTTTAATTTAAAAAAAGAAGTGAAAGAGAGAAGAAAATTGGTGTCTACTGAGAAGTACTACACCAAACTTGGCATCCTATTTTATTTCATTCTTAGAACAATTCTGTAGGGGAGTATGTCTATATGCATTTAACAGATATGGCTCAAAAAAATCAGATAATTCTGCTAAGACTATAAAGCTAACAAGGAACAGAAATGGGATTCTAACTCAGATGATTTCCTATTAGTCAGTGGTAAAAAAAAAAAGAAGCAAACAAACTCTTTAGATTTTTTTCAAGTTTGTTATATGTTGGGGGTGAGAGAAGGGGAGTGGGTGAGAGAACAGATGAATCAAGATTAACCACGAGTTGACAACTGTTGAAGCTGCATGATGGGTTTCCTTATAGAATTCTGCCTGCTTTTTTGTGTTTGAAAACTTCCAAAGAGTAAGATAAAACAAAACAAAAAGAGCTACTTAAAGGACACTGACAACATAGAAAATATTACATATAAATAATCTTTTGTTGTTTTTAGAAAAGATGATAAAGTTTTACAAAAAGGAGGAAGATTTAATCTTCAGTCCTTGAGATGTTTATCCAAGTGTACCTGGGCAGTGATTATCCATGACCTACAGCCTAAACTCTTCTTCTCAGAATGGAACTCATTCTACTACGTAGGGTATATCTTGGACAAGGGGCTCTTTCAGAGATTCCAGTTACTACTTGAATTATTTCTGCTAACTAGACTGGAGATTTATATTTCAGAATATCAGAAATGCTACTCATGTTATTTTCCCCCTCCCCATTTGTAAGGTTTTCTAACATTATTGAGAATTACAAGAAGACAGTGAATCTCAGAATGGGAGAAAATATTTTACTGCAGAAAAATATGGCATTGCTTAACTTGAAAGGTTAACTTTCACTGAGACAGTGATAAAAGCTTTTATAGAAAGGACAAATGTGTAAAATTACCTCCATTGCTGTGGGCTATTCTCAGGGCTTCCAAAGAAGTTGCAGGAGTTACTTCTAGCTGGCAGATCATTACTTTGGCTCTGCTAATGGCACTGGCTGCTTTCCTCAGGTCTTCTGTATTCAAAAGTAAATTTGCTCCAGCTACTATAACGATGATATTCTGGCCTATAAAGAATTTCTAGATGTTTATATTAAAAATCAAGCAAAATCAAGCAACAACATCCTGCAGTGTTACATTCACCCTTAGAAAATCATTATATACAAAAATGTGTTATAAGTATGAATTTTAATATTTCTAAGACATTCAGGTTAAATTTTGTATTCCCCATGGATAGTCTTTTATATCTCTGTAGGAATCATATTATTCTGATAATCATGAGCAAAATCTCAAAAAAAAAAAAGATTTCCCTTTCAGTTTCTTATGTACACAGAATGTTAGCTGATAAATTATATATAACATACTTAAAATAGTTTCTCTTATGGGAAATGGCTGATACAATGTATATGGTAAAGATTCTGAATCCTAAATGACAGATGTCATAACGATGAGTATAAACAGGAAGAAGCTTGCTTAATGCTAAAAACTAATGCTCTCTAGTATGCAGTCAGTTCACATGTATGTCTCAGGGTATTCTGAAAAGTGATTTCTGTAAATCAAAACACATTTTATAATACTGAACAGATAAAGTCTGTACTAGGTAAGTAGGGAGACAGTGATATCTGGCCTGTACTGTGCTAGGTCAAACAGAAGCAGGACTGAGGAATCTTGCATGCTCATCACTTGGAGCCACTCTCTACAGTCCAACCCAAGTCGGGGAGGGGTGGTGGTGCATTTTCTCTGTCAGGTGAACTCTCCAGAGCAGTGCTGTCCCTTAGGGTAGTCATGAGTACAAGCCACATGTGGTGACTGAGCCCTTGAAATGTGGCTTGTCCCAACTGAGATGAGCTTCAGTTGCACAATACATAGCAGATTTCAAAGACTGAGTAGTAAGAAAAGAAGGTAACATATCTCATTAATTTTAAAGAACATTTTGATTGCATGTTGAAAGGATAATATTTTGGATTAAGTCAATATATTAAGATTAATTTTACCTGGTCCTTTTTACTTTTTAAAATGTGACTATAAAGGTGGCTCAGTGGTAAAAAGTCTGCCTGCCAATGTAGAAGATGTGGCTTCGATCCCTGGGTCAGGAAGATCCCTGGGAGGAGGAAATGTCAACCCACTCCAGTATTCTTGCCTGGGAAATCCCACGGACAGAAGAACCTGGCGGGCTACAGTCTATGGGGTCACAAAGAGTCAGACAAAGAGTCAGACTTAGCGACTAAACAACAACAAAGGAAAATGTAAATTTATGGATATCATTTGCATTATAGTCTATAGGACAGCCTGACTCAGAGGGATGGGCTGTAGCACTCTTCTGTGCTCTAGGCTGTTTGTGCTAATTGTGTATAGACATGACCTAAAATCTCTTCCGACTACAGAACACGTGCTAGTCTGTCATCTTACCACAGGTATGTGTGTTGACCAAGGAAGACTTGATAACATGGGGATGGTTCAGGGTAAACCCAATCTCAGTACTGGAAAAATTCAAAGTACCTGCATCCTGGAAGACAGCATACCTCCTCTCCCCTCTCCTCCAGTGGCTTCATTCTCTCGGCCACAGTCCACTGCTGCTCTGTGTTGCTGACGGGTTTGGCCTGGCTTTGGCTGATGTGCAACAAAGCCCGAGCCTATAGCTGTCTGGTGGACACTGTCATATGGCTAGCTCACTCATACCTCAAATTTAACTTGTCAGAACCACTACTCACCCCTCCACTTAAAGATGCTGCTTGTGGCCTCTCTGGGTATCTGTGTTAGCTCTTACCCCATATGCTGTAAACCAGACTAAGTCTACTGTAATAGGCAGCCCATACACAATATTAAACTATATCTTTGCATGGAAAACGTGGTATTGTGTCACCCAGATAAGGAAGAAACAGAACTTGATGATATCCCTGGAAACCGCCCCCCCCCCACTACTGAAAAAGAGGATTCAGACAGGGAATGAGCTGTTGTTGGCAGTGATAATTACATAAGATATGGCTTAAAGTAATGGACACAGACTGTTGTTAGAATGAAAACTTTGGTCTACTGTTTTTAAGTGGAATATATTTTTGGGGGGTTGTTACTGCAACTTCGAGATCACTAAAGTAGACTAAAAATACCATAATTTCTGTGATAAATGATTTTGTGAAACTGCATTATAAATAAAAGACATATTGGGATAGTTCAGTTCAGTCAAATCCTAATTTAATATAGTATACTCTGACTCCTCACAGTGCAGTAGGTTCTTCTGTCCTAGGAGCTCCATGAAATGCTTGGCCCTTCTGAACATTGTGTGTGTGTGTATGTGCCCAGTCATGTCTGACTCTCTGTGACCCTATGGACTGTAGCCTGCCAGGCTCCTCTGTCCATGGAATTTTCCAGGCAAGAATACTGGAGTAGGTTGCCATTTCCTACTCTGGGAGATCTTCCCGACCCAGGGATCGAACCCTTGTCTCCTGCATTGGCAGGTGGATTCTTTACCACTAGCACCATTCAGAGGGTGGTGGGAAGCCCTCTGAAGATTAACTCTGATTTAAAAAAATCTTATGTAGGTGTTTTTATACTTCAAATAGTTGGCAGAAATTCTAAAAACTTTCCTTGAGGGTAAAGAGAAGTTACTGGTTTTTTTGCGGCATGCGGGATCTTTGTTCCCCAACCAGGAATTGAACCTGCACCCTCTGCAGTGTAAGCATGGATTCTTAACCACTGGACCATCAGGGAAGTCCTGGAAAGTTACTGTTTTTAAAAGACACATTTCAGCTATTGTAAGGTCCTGTGACAGATATCGTTGTATATATAGACTTTTGAGATTTGATTGCTGTTTAAAGAGTAGACGAAATTGAACACTAACAACAAGTTATAAGCAATTGGTTGCTGCCATTTGCTCAGTAAATATTCTATAAATATGATTCATCAACTTTCCTTTGCACCTATCTATTTACATGTATTTACTTATAACTGAAGTGACAGATGAATACTTAACTACTTTTAGAGACAAATATCAATTCTGGGTTCACATGAAGGGTAATGGGATGCTACAGAATATAAGTATAATTTTGAGGCAACTATATCACTTCATTTGTATTGGACGGACAGTTTTGTATTTGAGCGATCAACTTGGGAAGTATAAATAAAGGGAAACATATATATTTACATTGGAAAGACCATACATTAGGCCTTGGAGTGGTGGGTATGGTAAGAGATCCACAGGAATAGAGTAAAAAATGGATGTTTCTGCTCTAGTTCTAGAAACGATACTCCAATGTGCAAAACATATACCTTCATTATCGACAATGATAGAAGCAGCTCCTGTCGCAGCATCTTTAGTCTGATATGTAAATTCTAAAAGAAAAAAGAAATCATCACGTATGTACAGCCTGGCAGGGATAATCTATTTTTTAACAATTTCAATGCAACACTAATCCTTGGAAAAACTTTTTAACCTTTAACCATCTGGAATGATAAAAAAGAAATAAGTAATTAGTGCTAATTTATACCCATCACCTACACAATGAGGAACACACAAGTCTTCACACTTAGTTGTGCCTTTTTTCTACATTAGTGGCAGCCCAGCAAACCACCCCCGCTTCCAATTCCTTCAGATTATTCACATTTGTACATGTGCATTTTCCTAGACCACCATATTTCTTTTCTTCAGTGAAAGAAATGACAGACTTGAGATGAAAGACTAAAGGTCAAACTCATAAAATGAACTTGTTTGATTCTCTTCATTTTCATAAGCTTTGCATCTCATCAAGGATTATGGTCTGGCGTGTAAATGGAAATGTTGATCAGGCAGCCTTTGGCAGCAGCAAAGAGCCCTGAACTGGAGCCAAAGACCTGCATTCTAGTCCTAGCTCTGGCTCCAGCTTAGCTGTGTGCTCTTGGACACATTCAGAACCAATCTGGCCTTCAGTTTTCTCTCTTGTAAAATGATGGTATCAGCATCAGTGGTTTCTCAGATCATTTCCAGCTATGACATTCAATGACTTTTCTTAAAATATCTTCTGTGAATGCAGCACCTGTTTTCTCTTGTCACCTACTTTTGAAACATTTCTATGAGATGAAGGTTTGTAACCTCCTACCATTTTATTCCCATCTGGAGAAATGTATATGAAAGAAGTAACCAAAGGGTAGTCAAGCAAGACTAGACAAAGCTGAGCATAAAAATTCTCTGGCCACCAGGGGAGGATCTAATAACTCTAATCTACATTCGACTTTTCTTATAACCAGATTCCAGAAGAAAGTTATAAAAACTAACTTTAAGAAAGACGAAATTTTACCTGTAGAAATATCATTCTGTTTTAAGTTTTCTATATAATCATTGCCAAAGGAATCTTTGCCAACCTGTACCAAAGAAATGATGAACATTAGATGTTTTACACTTAGTAAAATGCTACAATGTAGTTTTTAGAATACTTAGCATTTTAAAAGGGCATATCTGCACGGTACTTTATAAACATTAACTAATTAATCTTCTTAATGTAAGATGCTAGACTTGATTTCAACCCAAAGAATTTTTATATATTAATGTTCCATTTATATCCTGCCTAAAATGTGAAGCATTTAATGACTGTCACAAGTTCCATAGCTTCATTCTCACTTTGATCTGTTCACACGAAAATTCCTATTGTGACAGAGCTGTCCACCATCAACAATCCTCAATATTTATGAAGAATCTCAGTTATTCATACTATATATCTGTACTATCTATAGTATATACTGATATACTATAAATCACTATACATGAAGACAACTTTGGAATGACCTGCCTGGTGTTTTAGAATCTTCTTTATCTTCTCCTCTGATCCTGACATGGGGGGCAAAGAGGAGGGAATTTAAAAAGCCCTAGCTAACTTGGATAAGTTGGTACAGTTGAATTCTGTTGTTTAGCATCCTAGCATGCATTCTGGGAATGATACTTCTGTTTTTCCTTTGGACTCTTCTAGTCATAGACAAAATGAGTAAGGTGGCCTATTTGTTACAATTAGTCAATCTGTATTGACACATCATTATCACTTTAACTCCACAGCTTACATTCCGGTCCACTTGGGTATTGTACAATCTTTGGGTTTTGACAAGTGTATGACATGTACCCACCATTATAGTCTCATACAGAATTTGTTGTTGTTCAGTCACTAAGTTGTGTCCAGCTCTGTGCAACCCCATGGATTGTATCACACCAGGCTCTTCCGTCCTCCACTATTTCCTGGAATTTGTTCAAATTCATGTCCACAGAGTCAGTGATGCTATCTAACGATCTCATCTTCTGTCACCCTCTTCTCTTTTTGCCTTTAGGCTTTCCCAGCATCAGGGTCTTTTCCAATGAGTACACTCTTGCTCTTTGCATCAGAATATATATATAAAGCTATATACCTTATTCCTTTCATAAGAACAATATAGTCAACTGGGAGCATATCTATGCCTAGGTTCCAATGTTTATTGTATTGAAATGTGGACAAAAAGCAATGGAGATCTGAGTCCTATTTAAAAAGGACTTAAAAAGTCCTTTTATTTGTGCATTGCAGAGTTGCACAGATGACTTGTGCAATGTTTTGTTGTTGTTGTTCAGTTGCTAAGTCATGTCTGACTCTTTGTGACCCCATGGACTGCAGATGCCAAGCGCCTTTGGCCTCCATCATCTCCCAGACTTTGCCCCAATTCATGTCTGTTGAGTTGGTGATGCTATCTAACCATCTTATCCTCTGCTGCCCCCTTCTCCTTTTGCCTTCAGTCTTTCCCAGCATGAAGGTCTTTTCCAGTGAGTCAGCTCTTTGCATCAGGTGGCCATAAAAGAATGCCATCTTCCCTATTTCCTCTCCCACAAAATGTCTTACACATTCATTTATTCTTCTGAATTTACTTTAAAAAAGGATGAGAGAAATGAACATCTCCCAATCTCCTTTGTTTACTTCTGACTCAAACGTAAGCCTCCTCCCCAGCAACTGGAAGTTGATAACCATAAGACCACTGACAAAATGTGGTCCACTGGAGAAGGCAATGGCAAACCACTTCAGTATTCTTGCCTTGAGAACCCCATGAACAGGCAAAAAGATATGACACTGAAAAGATGAACTCCCCAGGTCGGTAGGTGCCCAATATACTACTGGAGAAGAGTGAAGAAATGACTCCAGAAAGAATGAAGAGATGGAGCCAAAGCAAAAACAATGCCCAGTTGTGGATGTGACTGGTGATGGAAGTAAAGTCAGATGCTGTAAAGAACAATATTGCATAGGAACCTGAAATGTTAGGTCCATGAATCAAGGTAAATTGGAAATGGTCAAACAGGAGATGGCAAGAGTGAACATTAACGTTTTAGGAATCAGTGAACTAAAATGGACTAGAATGAGTGAATTTAACTCAGATGACCATTATATCTACTATTGTGGGCAAGAATCCCTTAGAAGAAATGGAGTAGCCCTCATAGTCAACAAAAGAGTCTGAAATGCAGTACTTGGGTGCAACCCCCAATACGATAGAATGATCTCTGTTTATTTCCAAGGCAAACACCATTCAATATCACAGTAATCCAAGTCTATGCCCCAACCGGTAATGCTGAAAAAGTTGAAGTTAAACGGTTCTATGAAGACCTATAAGACCTTCTAGAACTAACACCCAAAAAAGATGCCCTTGACATTATAGGGGTCTGGAATGCAAAAGCAGGAAGTCAAGAGATACCTGGAGTAACAGGCAAGTTTGACCTTGGAGTACAAAATAAAGCAGGGCAAAGGCTAACAGAGTTTTGCCAAGAGAACTTATTGGTCATAGCAAACACCCTCTTCCAACAACACAAGAGAGAACTCTACACATGGACATAACCAGATGGTCAATACCGAATCAGATTGATTATATTCTTTGCAGCCAAAGATGGAGAAGCTCCATACAGTCAGAAGAAACAACAGCAGGAGCTGACTGTGGCTCAGATCATGAACTTCTTATTACCAAATTCAGACTTAAATTAAAGAAAGTGGGGAAAACTACTAGACTATTCAGGTGTGACCTTAATCAAATCCCTTACGATTATACAGTGGAAGTGACAAATAGATTCAAGGGATTGGATCTGATAGACAGAATGCCTGAAGAACTATGGACAGAGGTTCATGACATTGTACAGGAGACAGTGATCAAGACCATCCCCAAGGAAAAGAAATGCAAAAAGGCAAAATGGTTGTCTGAGGAAGCCTTAAAATAGCTAAGATAAGAGGAGAAGCTAAAGGCAAAGGAGGAAAGGAAAGATATACCTATTTGAATGCAGAGTTCCAAAGAACAGCATGGAGATATAAGAAAGCCTTCCTCAGTAATCAATGCAAAGAAATAGAGGAAAACAATAGACTGGGAAAGACTAGAGATCTCTTCAAGAAAATTAGAGATACCAAGGGAACATTTCATGCAAAGATGAGCACAATAAAGGACAGAAATGGTATGGACCTAATAGAAGCAGAAGATATTAAGAAGAGATGCTAAGAATACACAAAGAACTATACAAAAAAGATCTTCATGACCCAGATAACCATGATGGAGTCATCACTCACCTAGAGCCAGACATCCTGGAATGAGAAGTCAAGTGGGGCTTAGGAAGCATCACTACAAACAAAGCTAGTGGAGGTTATGGAATTTCAGTTGAGCTATTTCAGATCCTAAAAGGTGATGATGTTAAAGTGCTGCACTCAATATGTCAGCAAATTTGGAAAACTCAGCAGCGGCCACAGGACTGGAAAAGATCAGTTTTCATTTGTCATTTTGGCAATGCCAAAGAATGTTCAAACTACTGCACAATTGCACTCATCTCACACTCTAGCAAACTAATGCTTTAAAATTCTCCAAGCCAGGCTTCAACAGTATGTGAACCACAAACTTCCAGATGTTCAAGCTGGATTTAGAAAAGGCAGAGGAATCAGAGGTCAAATTGCCAACATCTGTTGGATCATAAAAAAAGCAAGAGAGTTCCGGAAGAACATCTATTTCTGCTTTATTGACTATGCCAAAGCCTTTGATTGTGTGGATTACAACAAACTGTAGAAAATTCTTTAAGAGATGGGAATACCAGGCCTCCTTACCTGCCTCCTGAGAAATCTGTATGCAGCTCAAGAAGAAACAATTAGACCCAGACATGGAACAACAGACTGGTTCCAAATTGGGAAAGGAATACATCAAGGCTGTATATTGTCACCCTGCTTATTTAACTTATGTGCACAGTAGATCATGCAAAATGTTGGGCTGGATGAAGTACAACCTGGAATCAAGAGTGCTGGGAGAAATATGAATAACATCAGATATGCAGATGACACCACCTTTATGGGAGAAAGTGAAGAACTGAAGAACCTCTTGGCGAAAGTGAGAGTGAGAGAGTTGGCTTAAAACTCAACATTCAGAAAACTAAGATCATGGCATCTGGTCCCATCACTTCATGGCAAATAGATGGGGAAACAATGGAAACAATGACAGACTTTATTTTTTGGGGCTCCAAAATCACTGCAGATGATGACTGCAGCCATGAAGTTAAAGGACTCTTGCTACTTGGGAAAAAAACTGTGACCAACCTAGACAGCATATTTAAAGGCAGAGACATCACTTTGCCCACAAAGGTCCGTCTAGTCAAAGCTATGGTTTTTCCAGTAGTCATGTATGGATGTAAGAGTTGGACGGTGAAGAAAGCTGAGCCCCGAAGAATTGATGCTTTTGAACTGTGGTGTTGGAGAAGACTCTTGGGCATCCCTTGGACTGCAAGGAGATCAAACCAGTCAATCCTAAAGGAAATGAATCCTGAGTATTCATTGGAAGGACTGATGCTGAAGCTAAAACTTCAATACTTCGGCCACCTGATGTGAAGAACTGACTCATTGGAAAAGACCCTGATCCTGGGAAAAATTAAAGGCAGGAGGAGAAGGGGATGACAGAGGATGAGGTGGTTGGATGGCATCACCGACTGGATGGACCTGAGTTTGAGTAAACTCTGGGAGTTGGTGATGAACAGAACAGCTTGGTGTGCTGCAGTCCACAGGGTCACAAAGAATCAGACATGACTGAGTGACTGAACTGAACTAAACTGAACCAGAAGTCGGAGGAATAGAAGCCAAGTAAAGGAGTCATTTGGGCTACTCTGGTAGCTCAGACAGTAAAGCGTCTACCTACAATGCGGGAGACCTGGGTTCGATCCCTGGGTCGGGAAGATCCCCTGGAGAAGGAAATGGCAACCCACTCCAGTACTCTTGCCTGGAAAATCCCATGGACTGAGGATCCTGGTAGTCTACAGTCCATGGGGTCGCAAAGAGTCGGACATGACTGAGTGACTTCACTTTCACTTTCAAAGGAGTCATTCATTGCCCATCACTGACAGCTAAGTGAAAGTACCTTGAAAACCACCGTGAATGCTACAAGGGCAAGACCCCTGGAATAATGACAGTTACAAAGGAATCCTCATGGGCATTGTTGGAAGCTTTCCCATTTTCCCTTCACACTTTGGCTGTCAAATGTGTGAAAACTTTAAATGTGGCCATGAGGCAAAATGGCGCTTGTGAGAATCAGTGCATCTGGAACTGAATTTCAGTTCTGCTATTATCCTAATTAAAATGCTTTACAGTTTGCTGTAAACTGTTCCACCTGACCCAGGCTGTAGGGTGGGACTTGTATGAGTTATCTCAGGCAGGTAGGAAGCCAAGATTTCTCAGCCTGAGGATGCCCAGGTTATACCCCAGACCAATTAAACCAGCCCCTGTGGCCGGTGGGACAGTGGCAAGGTCCCCAGGTGATTACAATGTGTGGCCTCCAGTCAAGGCTGCTGGTTGCATTGTTAGAGCTGGGAGAGTGTCTGGAAAGCTGTGTCTGAGTGGAAGTGAAGAGCGGGAGCATAGTCCTGCTTGGTTTCCATTGGGAGGTCAGCTCAGTGGGAGTCTGAAGGGACCTGCAGAATCTGCTGGGGGCAAGGGGCCCATCAGGGTCCAACACTGGCATTAAGGTACTGTAAAATCCGAAAGCTTTCTTTGGCTTGTGTTTGTTGACTCCAGACTGATTTTGACATGGCCCAGGCTTGCTTCCCCTTGCTTATATTCCTCCGAAACTCACAGTTGGCAAAATAGTAGGATTTCTGTTTTTCAGAGTGGTTAGTAGAGGCACTCCTAACTTGAATGGTCAGTGTTTGTGTTAAAAACATGCTGTGAGTACAATATATTTATGCCTATTTCCTTGCCTTCTACTTACAAGAACTCAGAAGTCCTTTCGTCTCTCCTCTACCTAATCAAACCTCACCTGTTTTTCAAGCATCAACTTAAGGCTTACCTTCTCGATTCTAGCCCTTGTTATTCCTTTCATTTCCAGAACTCCTACAGCATTCCTCATGGATACCATATAATTAAACACTTAATTGAATACCATCTTATCATGTTTGCCCAGTCCTAAAGTCTCATCTTCCTAAAAGCTTACTGGAGACTCTAGCTTAGCATATATTTATCCCTCCCCCAGTCCTGTGCACTAAAGGTGTTCTGTAAGTATTTGATTGTCTTAATTGCTTGTCTGTTCATTTTCCTTGAATCTAGCTTATCATTCTTAAAAGGGACATGACTTACAGGCATCCAGACTATGCTGATTATGGCTACAGGAAGCTTCTAGCCAAGGTTTTTCTTTGAACAGCCTTCTTGAAGGCACCCTCACATTCTTTTGGTTGCAGCAGTGAAATACTTTCAGGAAGAAAGATTCTGGGAAAACCACATAGTCTGAGGTAGCCTGTGTCAGGCTGTTGCAGGTGAAAGAAGCCAAGTCAGCAGCAACTAGGGACAACCACTCACACATAAGCCAAGGTAACTTACGGAACCCAGGTGCTCTTCAGGAAATCCCAGGTTTCAGCCCTACCTGAACATTGTAGAATGGAACTTTCTGCAATCATGAAATGTTCTATATCTGTGCTGCCCAATACAGACACTTGAAAATGTAGCCAGCATGACTGAGGAACTCATTTTTTTTCTTTATTTTTAATTGAAGGATAATTACAATGTTGTGTTGGTTTCTGCCATACATCAAAATGGATCAGCTATAGGTATACATATGTCCAATCCTCTGGAGCCTCCCTGCTACCTCCCTCCCCATCCCACCCCACTAGGTTGTCACAGAGCCCTGTCTGAGTTCCCTGGGTCATACTGCCAATTCCCACTGGCTATCTATTTTACAAATGTTACTGTATATGCTTCCATGCTACCTCCATTTGTTCCACCCCCTCCTTCCCACCCTCTGTCCCCCTGTGTCCAGAAGTCTATTCTCTTATGTTTGCATCTCCATTGCTGCCTTGCAGATAGGTTCATCAGTATCATCTTTCTAGATTCCATACATAAGTGTTAATATATGATATTTATTTTTCTCTTTCTGATGAAGAACTCAATTTTTAATTTCACTTGAATTACGTTGAGATATAAATAGCCAAATGTGGCCAGTGGCTAGTGTATTGGACAGTGCGGCTGTGGAGGGATGTGAATTAGGATCATGGAAAAGTAAAGGGCTGGATGGTGTTGGGAACAAGAGCAGTTCTTCATGCTGAGGGCACTGAGGTGCTTCATTCACTCCGAGGACTGGAAATATCTCTCTGCATTGAGGGAGGGCCACTTAGCGGCTTCCACAGTCCATAGCTATATGACCAGTGATGAGGAGAGTAACTGCGGTTAGTGCGGTCATGATAACCAACACTGTCAAATGGGTGAGGAATGATGGGCTGCTTAGAATCCTTGAATGGCAGAAAATATCTAGTAATTGCACCCATCAACATATACTTGAGGTAAATGAAACAGGGGACCAAGATAGCATACCCAGGGACACATGAAATGATATATACTGCTAAAAAAATGATCACATGTATTAAAACAGGTTCCTGAGTTTCAAAGTTAGAATACATGAAGATACAATTAACAGTAAATCTAAGTTGAACATAATTTAATCTTTGTGATTCAAGAGATTTTGTGGCTTTTCAGTGCCTGAGGGTCACAATGAACAGCATGTTGAAGAGACTATAAGCTGCATTTGTTGTCACATAACAAAACTCAGCAGTTGCTTTTTTTTGGAGGAAAACCCTCATAGTAATTTTGTAACTTGTCATTTGTGGCTTTATCATAAAAGATGAAAGAAGAATACATAAAATTCCAGTTTATGCTGTCTGGTTGTTTAAATCCTAGATAAATGGGTGTTTACCCTTACTGAATGATGGCTTTTAACATGCAAAGTTAATGTTTCAATCTACATTATCAGGCCTGCTTATCTGAGAGTGGTGGTGGGTTTGTGATAATCCAACTGTTTCTTCCATTCTTCCTATATGAGTCATGTTGGTTAGGGTCATAGGATCCTAGTGTTTGAACATGCATTTCTATCAATACAGCCAACTAATTTTAGCCAGTTGTCTTTCAACAGAGTTCAGAAAAGAGATTTCACTTCATTATGTATATTATCTATAAAGGCCTGGTGACTTAGGTTTTGATCTTTGAAGATTAAAATCTCAGTGCACAATCAGTGGATTGTCCCACAGTAATCTAACATAGAGGGCTTCTCAGGTGACACTAGTGGTAAAGAACCCGCCTGCCAATGCAGAAGACTTATATAAGAGACTTAGGTTTGATCCCTGGGTCAGAAGATCCCCTGGAGGAGGGCATGGCTACCCACTCCAGTATTCTTGCCTAGAGAATCCCATGGACAGAGGAGACTGGTGGGCTACAGTCCATAGGGTCGCAAAGAGCTGGACATAACTGAAGCAACTTAGCACACGATCTAACATTTAGAAGGGTACTTTTATGGCTAACGTGATGGATACATTGCTTTTCAAGTTTTTTATGGTCAAGGATCAGGTTTCTGTTTTTTTTTTTCCTTTTTTTCATTTTCTATACATTATGAACTAATAATTTTTAAAATATAACAGTAAAATAAAAATACGAGTCATATAAAATACAAGGCCTAATTTATTACTGTTATATTCAATAGCTATAACGGTACCTTCAGATTGCTGAAAATGCTCCTAACTGCTTACTCTCAAGTTTCTGTACTGTCCTAATCAGTGACAGGTTGCCCTGAGGACCAGATTTTGAGTAGAACTGCTCTAACTTACTGCCTCTGTCACAGACCTTTATGCCTTTAAAAAATAAAAAATTTTTATATTTGAGCACAGTGATTAAAAAATGTTGGGTTAGTTTCAGGTGTACATCAAAGCGTTCAGTGTATACACATACATGTATCTATTCAAATTCTTTTCCCATTTAGGTTATTACAGAATACTGAGCAGAGTTCTCTGTGCTGTGCAGTAGGTCCTTGTTGGTTATCTATTTTAAATATAGTAGTGTGCATATGAATCTGACCATCCTTAAGAGAAAATAGATTATTGATAGTTATATGACAGTTTATATGACTTATATGACAGTTTAGACTATCCCATTGTGTGAAGGAGGCGAGACCAGGTAATTTGTGAAGGTCCTCCCTGTTTGCTGATTTGCTGCGTGGGTTGTCAGGGTCCACACCTGCTCATGGCTTCTTTCTACCCTTGGGAAGCAAGGACCCTGGGCTCATGCTGGGTCATTGAACCTTGAGCTGTTTATCCTACCATGGTCCTCCTGAGCTGCTGGTTTTTGATGTTTAGACATAACTTCCTTCTAACATTTGGCTTCAGTGGAATGGAGGAAGAGGAAATACTTAAATCAGGTGAGGTCCGATGCAATGTGTCCTAACAGGCTTTTTGCCCTGACAAGTAGACCTTCATTTTCTATATCTGCCTGAATTTTTAATGTCAAAACATCACCTCCAATTATCCTTGGACCATGACCTTGGCCATGACTCAGTTGAGTACTGACTGCACAACTCTTAACTTGTGGAAGTCTTTCATTACACATGTATCACTGTACCCATGTTGATGGATTCTTGTTTAGCCGCCCTCATCACAACTGACAGACATTTCTCCTGAGTTCAGTGTAAGCTGTACCTGTGTCATCAAACAGTGTTCCTTCGTCAGAACTCGAATCTGAGCTTGTTGCAAGGCCGTAGTAGAGAGGTTAATGTTGCTAAGAAAGCCATAGAACATTTTCTACCTGTTTTTCTTTTGCTTCATCTGTTCATTTTTATCTTGAGTAATTTAATGATTTTGGTTTTCTACTTGGAATTTGTTATCTTTAAGAAACTGCTATAAGGCAGTTAGGTTAATTTGCTCAATAAAAATATACCTCACAATTGAATGAAATATTATGATTAATGGTTAACAATAACTCTTATTACAAAGGATATTTTATTTTTATTTTTAAGAAGCCTAAGAATACGATGCAATTTGTTTAAGCTTAAATAAATCTACATCTAAAGGTCCCTCAGGGTTTCTAAGCAAAGTAAACTTGTACAGGTTTTAGATGAGGCCATGTTTCCATGTCCTTTCAGTACAGACAATCAGGGTAAATTTCACTGTGGGGCTAAACAACAGACGACTAGATCAGGCACTGTAGACATAAAGAACTTTCAGAATGGTACAGGTGCTCACATAACCATCACACACAGACCAGAATAAAACAAACAGCACCACTGTTTAATCAACCTTCTTACTGGAGCATTTCCCAAAATACAGCCCTCTGTCTTCCATTCTGCTCACCTCCACTCCTATGGTTTAATGATTCATTTCCAAAGTTCCATTCCACAATTCAAATGTTTCTATTTTGCATTTCTCTTTGCCTTAAGTTCAACAGACCTAAAATAAAACCAACCTCAAAATCTTTGAGTTGGATGAGATTGCAGGGGACATCCATTTTTTACTTTAATGGGCTACAGGAATAGCTTTTATAAAGCCTCCAACAGGGGGTTCTCTAAACTCTCCTTTCATATCTCCAACTCTAGGGGACTCCCCTCTGCCCAGGGTACCCATTTTTGGTAACTTTCTTCCAATACCAGTACTAATTCTCTGTCCAGGTTTCCCAGCCAGGAAATGATACCATCCTCTTTTCACTTCCCAAGCCCCACTTAAATCCTACACCATCTGATTGTTCCCCAAACCCCCAATTCTAATCAGGTATAGGATGGGTCAGGCCTAATACTTTTAATCAGCTCCTTCTCCCAGTCCCATAATTCTTAGCACATAATAGGTCATCAATAATTAATTACTAATTGATATTTTAAAAATATTAAAGAGCTCAGCCTTAGCAAGTGAAGGTTTCTTAATTTGAATTTTGTGCTTCATGTGATGTTTTTGACCAAATAGCCAGGTAAGAATTATATCATCAATTAGAATAAAGATATAGTTCCTTAGCAGATGAAGTGATAATTGTATACTTTATACATCATTTAAAGACTCCTGTGGAGAGAAAAGTGCTGTATACAATGGGAAATGACATTTCAGAGAAATTTTGGTAAAATCTACCCAGCTCACAGGAGAGAGATTATTCTTTTAAATTTCTCCTGTTTTTCTTATCCTCTACTGTGCAGACCCTAGCTAGCTTTCCTAAAGCAAATAAATGACTTTTCCCGTTATACCAATAATGCTAGCTAGCATCTTAAAATTTCATTAAAGATGCAAAAATGGAAACTTTGGCAGCCAATTTTGTTTTATTTTTAATAATTTCAGTAGAATGGCTAGAAACAGGATTTCCATATTTTACATGTCTTTTCTTAATATACCTGAAAACAGAACTAAAGATCAGTATGTGCAGTTCATTAAGGCCCAGATTCCATTCTGATCTGAGATATAGCATTAGAAGAAAACAGCTTAGAGGTGAGGAAACCACCAGTTATTAGACCAAGTTTCCAAAAGCCATGCTGCTGGAGTGAAACTTGCTAAAAACAAGATGATTCATGCCGTTGTTTAGAAGCTGGACCACAGGAACCCAACAGAGTAGGCTAATTCCCCTCACTTCTCACATTCCAGTTATAAACTTGTTAAATTCAGGGAATGCAGCATTAAGTTATTTGAGGATTGCTACTTCCCAGAGGATTCAGTGGGTAGAAACTAATACAAAGGACAAGGAAGATTACTCTCTCCTATTTAAATCTTTAAAAACAATGAGCCTCTCAAAGGCCCATACAGCTACTTAAACATGCATGTACATGTACGTGTTTATAGCAGCACTGTTCACAACAGCCAAAAGGTGGGAACAGCCCATCAACAGATACATGGATAAACAGACTGGTATATACAATGGAATATTATTCAGCCACAAAAGGAATAAAAGTACTGATACATGTTATAAGGTAGATGAACCTTGAAAACATTATGCTCAGTAAAAGAAGCCAGACACAAAATGTCACATATCATATGATTCCATTTATAGGAAATATCCAGAATAGATAAATCCATAGAGACAGAAGGCAGACTGGTGGTTGCCAGGGGCTGAGGGGAGGGGGAATGGGGAGAAACTGCTTAATGGGTAAGAAGTTTTACTTTGAAATGATGGAAATGTTCTGGAACTAGATAGATATGGTGGTTGTATAACACTGTGAATATACTAAATGCCACTGAATTGCTCATTTTAAATAGTTTATAAAAAAAACGAGCTCATGTCTTAACCAGGTTCTTGCCTCTAGAACCCTCTTCACTGTACTTTATGCTTACCTTGCATACCATGGATGTCTTTGCTCCAAGCCTAGCAGCTTGGACACACTGGTTGGCACCTTTCCCTCCAAAGCCAATAAAAAACTTATGTCCATGGATGGTTTCTCCAGTTTTTGGCAGACGAGAAGTAAGGCTATAATTTAAAAGAAAAAGAGGGGAAAAAAGCACATTGGTAACTGCAGTCAATTTGAGTTTTTCAGAAGACAGAGGGAAGTTTATCTGATGGAGCCCTGGTCTTAGCAGCCAGAACTGCAAACAGGAGCAAAAAAAATTCTCTTTTCCTTGAAGATAATATTCAGTAGTTTGTATCACTATCAAGAAGTCATCTGTTTGACAAAATTCCTCGCTCTCAAACTGCTGTAGCTCTACTTCAGGGCACAACTCTTAAGAGTCTGTACTGCCTCAGGGTTGTTATGGGTGCCTCTGTTTTCCTTCTCGTGGACCTCTAAGAGGGAAGTAACTTCATATTCCCCCTTCCCAGTGCCCAACACAGAACTTTATTCACAGTGGGACTTAATAAATGGGACCAAGTTAATGTGTTCTGTACAGGTTTATCTAGTCACTTACAAGAAGGAGGAAGTGTGCTATAATTCTGGTAACCATGTGCAGGACCTAAGGAGAAGAGGGAAGTTGCAAATCCAGGCAGGGAAGAATCTTATTTGTTTCCTTGGGGGTGGGGTGGAAGTAGGGTATTTAGATGGCAGGATTAGGTTTTAGTCCTAGTCCATCTTGTATACCATCCATTTCATGCACTGACTCAAAAAGAGCATTAATCAAAAAAAAAAAAAAAAAAAAAAAAAAAAAAAAAAAAAAAAAAAAAAAAAAAAAAGAAGGATTCTAAAGATCTTAGTTTAAAATTTTTACTATAGAAAATTCCAAACATAAAACTATAGAAAATGTTATAATGACTTCCCCTAGCCCCATGTACCTATCACCCAGATTCAATTATTGTCAACTCAAAGCCAATCTTCTTTCAGTTTGTACCTTCTCTGACGTCTCCAAGTGCTAAGGAGTTTTACTGACATGTTACTGCCTAGTGAGGATGGTATTAAGTGAGGCAGAAAGCGTAAAAGACTTTCTCTAGGATAACATTAAAGATGTAAGATGTGAGGAAACAGTACCTTTGAAGAATAGACAACTTTAAAAGGAGAAAGAGTTCTGGGTATAGGGACAAGTAGAGAAGATAGACTCCAGTGGCATGAGGACTGCTCAGCTGGCCACAAAGAAGTGGGCCAAGGGCTGTGCGCGTGTGTGCTAGGTCGCTTTAGTCATGTCCAACTCTTTGCGACCCTACAGACCGTAGCCCACCAGGCTCCTTTGTCCATGGGGTTCTCCAGGCAAGAATATTGGAGTGGGTTGCCATGCTCTCTTCCAGGGGATCTTCCCAACCCAGGGATTGAACCTGGGTCTCCTACATTAGCAGGTGAATCCTTTACTACTAGGGCCTGGAGCCAGTGGGGAGAGAGAGCAGGCATTAACTAGGTTTAGACAAGAAAGAAAGGCCAAGAGATAAGTCCACAATAAGTCAACTGAGAACCTACTCTGCTTTAGCAGGTTAGAAATTTATATTCATTTCCCACATAGGCTGCAAGCTAACAGAAGACAGTATCTTACTGTATTAGAGTAACAGAACAGTGCAGTTCCTCCAGGTCCCTAACAGCCTATTTGCAATGGGATGACATATGACTGATGCCAGGAACACATGATCATGTCAATAAAAACCAAGTTTGACCCATGAACCTCCCTTATGAAGTTATAAAAGTCTCAATAAATTGGGCTAAAACATTGCTTGGTTCCCTAGCAATGCCCTGTCAAATATGGTTATTTGAGATTCAAAAGAGACTCATCAATAATTTGAAAACATCCCACTCTACTCCTCCCCTTTTCAATTCTATTTTTATCTTGGACTCTAAATGCATTTATAGTACCGATGGAAAAAATATACATCTACAAGGTTCACTTCTGAAAAAGGTACTCAATCAAGAGAAAAATGCTCTTAATGTAATGTTATTATCCTGTCATTTAATTTAGCAATGACAAGTGATGATGAGAGTTTGATTTGCATCAGAAATCTTAAGCACTTTAGGATTCTGTTATGAACAGGCAATGATGAGTAATCTGTGTGATTGAGTAACTGTGTGAATTCTTGGCTTATTGATGCTGCTACAAACAACATTCATAACAACCTTAAAAAGAAAAAAGTATCCAATGTGGCTAAAAACAGGCCGAAATAACTTAATTAGTAAGACTGTCACTAAAGAAACTTATGACTTCCA
Organism: Cervus canadensis; assembly: GCF_019320065.1. Taxonomy (NCBI): domain Eukaryota; kingdom Metazoa; phylum Chordata; class Mammalia; order Artiodactyla; family Cervidae; genus Cervus; species Cervus canadensis. The sequence continues at coordinate 68,142,695 of NC_057390.1, read as the reverse complement.
CTATATTTATACTTAGATCTGGGTCACAATTCACTGGTTTGAATTAAGTGTATTTTTTATTATCAACTGTGGGAAATCATGAAAAACATATCACCAGATTATTATTGGGATGTACGTGTTTGTGGGGGAGGAGTGAAGTCAACGGTACAGCGTGTATGTGTTTGACGTGGGAGCAGATGGCTGAGATTTAAACTTATTTCTAAACAACTTATACTAACACAAGCACTGTACTGATTTAGCCATCACTTAAATTTCTCACTCCTTTGGAATGCTACTATTTTCTTTTCTGCCTGCATCTCTGTTCTACTCTTATCTCTTCCTCCCCTCAGTTGTCACCTTTTCCAGCACGAGGACAGGGACCAATGTCTGTACCATCTTATCCCCATTTGCTGACTGGATGAACCTTTGTAAGAGTCTCCTCTTGTCTCCGAAGGGCAGCAGAATATGCCACCCCAAAATACAACTGTAGGAGTTGAGGACATGCCACTGCAAAATGTGCTGCTTTGGCATGTTATCTGGAGTTGTGGGCACTTGAAAACCAGCAGATGCAGGGAGAGGTTTGCCCTGAACTCCCTTATCTGCCTATAGGAACTCAGCTGCCATCAACCCCCTTCCTGGAGTTTGATCAACCAGACGGGATGGACTCTTGTCACAGGAAAGGAGAAGTCAATACCATGCCTAGAGAGCCTTTCTCACAGACTGTCACACCTCCCATCTATTTTTCTAAGGACCATCGGTTCATTTCAGTTCAGTTGCTCAGTTGTGTCCGAATCTTTGTGACCCCATGAACTGCAGCACGCCAGGCCTCCCTGTCCATCACCAACTCCCGGAGTTTACTCAAACCCATGTCCATTGAGTCGGTGATGCCATCCAACCATCTCATCCTCCGTCGTCCCCTCTCCTCCTGCCCTCAATCTTTTTTTTTTTTTTTTTTTTTTTTTCTCCTGCCCTCAATCTTTCCCAGCATCAGGGTCTTTTCAAATGAGTCAGATCTTCGCATCAGGTGGCTAAAGTATTGGAGTTTCAGCTTCGACATCAGTCCTTCCAATGAACACCCAGGACTGCCATCAGTCTGTCCTAAAAATCATTTACTCTCCCCTAAGGGTTCTACCAGGCTTTCCAGGTAACTCAGTGGTAAAGAATACACCTGTCAATGCAGGAGACGTGGGTTTGATCCCTGGTCCATGAAGATCCCCTGGAGGAGGAAATGGCAACCCACTTCAGCATTCTTGCCTGGAAAATTCCATGGACAGAGGAGCCTGGTGGGCTACAGTCCATGGGGTCGCAAAAGAGTCAGACATGATGTAGAGACTAAAAACAATGAAGAGACCTACCACTCCCCTCTCCCTTCCCTATTAAGATGTTATTTAATCCCAAATTCTAAGTCACCTTGTAGATTCATTTCTTCCCCTGGATATCTCCCATGTATATCTGAGGGATACATGTTACTGAATTTCTGTTTTCCTCTTGCTAATCTGTCTTTCACTACAGGGGTCTCAGTCAAGAACTGAGAAAGGTAGAGGGAAGGTGAGTATTTCCTCACCTACATCTCTTTTCCATGTCTCCCTTGTATGGCATCCTTTGTTTCTTCTTATTTGAAGATGTGGAGGTGTTGACGAATGGGGAAGAGGAGGCTGGGATGACTGTTCAATTGTCTGGCAATAACAATTCCATGTTTTACAAGACCTTGTCCACTGCATTCCCAATATCGGCAGCATTCCTTTTCTATTAATATGAGCAAGAACTGTAACTATCATTCTTACATTCAGACATTAATTCAACAAATGTTAAATCAGTGTTTTCCAATGAACTTCCTACAGGGCAAAATCAGCTTGCTGACAAGATAAAATCTAACCATGATGCAAATAACAGAGGAGTGAAAAAAACATGTTACAGAATAAGATTAGTATAACCTGATTCATGTTTCTTAAAAGGAAAAAGATAATATGTATATATCCTCATATGATATGCAAATGTATAGAAAATGAAATGTTAATGACAGATATCCATGAGAAAGACGGGAGTGGGGAGCAAAAGTACACGGAACTGTATGTACCAAGAATATCTTTGTGTTTTGAGGGAAGCCACTTGTAACTATTTCAGATTTATCTGGCCTCCCTGCATCCCAGCACCAGTTGCCTGTAGCTGGCTTCTTGCAGGTGCAACCTAACAGAACCTTGCCTTGGGCGACCCCCTCACCATTTCAGGGTTTCTGTTTCTGTTTCTGTTCTGGGCTGTCCTGCAGGACAGAGAAATCTGTTAAAATACATCAAGTATCTTGGTATAGACGCTTCTGCTTCTTGGCTTTACTTTCTCTGGCTCTTGCTTCCTGGATTATAGTCCAGCATAGAGGACATGCACTCAAGCCTTTGTTTTATCGATCTGCTTTCTGCTGAACCCAGATTAAGGCAGTTTATTGCTGATTTATTATTTTTTTTAAAAGTGAATGAGTTAAAGAGTGGAAAGTGGACTGGAGAGCAACTAGAAACTTAATTACAAATGGGCAGAAGACTTTCTGAATTAAAGATCCTAATTTACTTTGAATTAGGTTTTTCTATCTTTTTCTTTTCTTTATTAAAGCCATGAAATTAAGGTCAGGTTCATGAAAGAACCTGCACAAAGTACTGTCCTCTGTATGAAAGCATCACCATGATTCTTCCCAATTCTAACATGAGCTCTCAGTAGGGTGTCAAAGACTGTACTCAAATAAGTACTCAAAGGAAAAAAAAAAAAAAGGGAAGTAGTACTGGTAGAAATATGGGCATCCCAGGTTGCTCAGTGGTAAATAATCTGCCTGCCAATGTAGGAGACTGGGGTTCAATTCCTGGGTGGGGAACATTCTCTGGAGGAGGAAATGGCAACCCACTCCGGTATTCTTGCCTAGAGAATTCCATGGGCAGAGCAGCCTGGCAGGCTACAGTCCACAGAGTCACAGAGTTGAACACCACTGAGCACACACTGGCAGAAATACCCTGTTGCTACCATTTAAAATTTTAAATAGTACAAATTTCTGAATGAAGGAGAAAACCAGTTATAAGAAATATATTTGAATTTAAAACAAATTTGTAGCTTTAAAGTGTCATGATATTTCAAAGTTGGACAGAAGGAACAACCAATAAATGTTTAGAGGTGGCCCCCCAGTCTCCTGGGCCATGAGAGGCCATGCAGTTAGAGCTTAGTTGTACAAGGCAGGCGTGAGCCACTTACAGACTTGCATTACCTTTGACAGCTTTTCCCTCTTTGAACCAGATTCTTCTCTTGCAAAACAGGTTTAATAATACTTGTCAACTCCTTAAATGCCTGGGTTTTGTACTCTGAGTTATTTCACTGACAGGTATTATCAGAACAACTTATCAATTGCTTTTAACTTCTTGACAATGACGTCCCTGTTAAAGATTCTCACAGATGATTCATACTGAAGGAAGGAATGACCTGGTGAAACAGGGATGAGAAGCCTTTTGACCAAAGAGGTCACACTGATATTGACTCCAGCCAAAAGTCAAAGGATGTGTTGCTTTTTGGCTTTTGAATTCCATCCTTTCTTCTTTTAGGCTGCAAGCTTCTGATACATGGTACACCCCTGTAACAGGGGATTGTACCATTCGTTTTTACCCAGTTAACATTCATTATGCTCATTTATTATTCCTACAGCCTGTATTTTTCACCCATATCTATTCTTCTCAGCATTTGTGTATGTCACATTTACAAGCATAAGAATAATTCCCAAACCAAGCTGGTGACAGCTATTTCTACCCTTGTAAAAAGAACTTAGCCTCGAAACTAAAACTTCATTTTGTGGAGCCTAACCTTACATTTGCAGACATACACTTAAGATTTATTTAAAGAAATGAAACATGAATTAGGCTTTAAATGCATCTTAACTGATTTCCATTTCTAACTCTTTTCCTGGCTAAACAAGCCTGTGGCTAAAAAGTCATTTTGTCTGAAGATACAGCTACTCTTGAATTTATAGAATAGATAAACAATATTCTAGTCAGAAGTGGCCAGCGTTTCAGCGTGTCATATACTTGACCCTTATTTATTTAAATTTTGCTTATGTGTGAAAAAGCATGCTATGTAGGCACTGGAAGAGCCAGTAAAGCTTTAGCATGTCATGGTCTTCTTCCATGTTATGGTCTTCCATGGCATTTCATTCACTACTCTGCTCAAATGTTACCTCCTCGGAGAGGCCTTCCCAGACCACGTTACAGGTGAGATACCTGTACCTAACTGAATTTTTGTGAAGTATTCATTCATTCATTCTGACAAGAAGCACTGAGTATGTGAACCAGATCCAGGCTTTTAATTACTCATAATTGTGTTAGTTCTCTGTGTACCAATCCCCCTTGGGGTGAGGTGATGAGAGAAACCTTTAAATAATGAATTTTGGGAGCTGATGCAGGACAACCGCCACAGCTGCTGCTCCTCCTGCCGTCTAGGGTGGGATGGGCAGAGAGCGAGGGTGGGAGGGAGGGATGGGGAAGAAGAACATGACCTACTGACCTCTGCTCTGCAGTGTAAACCAATCCTCTTAGGGGAAAGGAAGGGTAGGCCTCTAGGTTTATAACCCCTAGAATGTAAATAAATGTATCCAAGGAAAAGTCTAAATATCTCCAGAGGTCTCTGACTTTTAGGCTTTGTTTGGCATTCAAAAACATTCTTTAATCCAAGTGCCAACAGACTTTCTCAGAAAGTCCTGATCGCACAGCAACGTGAAAACATTTATGGAGAACTGCTTCCCAACAATTTTCTTCATAGCAACACCATTGCCCAACATTACAGCACTCACTTCTCTCCTCTTGCCCTAGTTTCTTCTGAATTCATTGTACTCTGTTTCTTCTTCACTATACTTCCCTGGTGGCTCAGTGGTAAAAGAATCCGTGTGCCAGTGCAGGAGACACAGAAGACCTGAGTTCAGTCCCTGGGTTGGGAAGACACTCTGGAGAAGGAAATGGCAACCCACTCCAGTATTCTTGCCTGGAGAATTCCATGGACAGAGGAGCCTGGTGGGCTATAGCCCATGGGGTCACAAAGAGTCGGACACGATTGAGGGAGTAACAGTGATGTGTTATTGACTCTCTTTTTCTATTTTTTAAGAAGTGACTGATCTAGGGTTTACAATATGCACTTTAACTTGGTTTATTTCCCAATGTTACTACTTTACTTATAAATGTAATTTACAGTAGTATTCTTCCATTTCCCCTTCTTAACCTTTGTGCTATTATTGGCATACATTTTACTTTGACATGATATAAATCTTACAATATTGTGTTATTTTTATTTAAATTGTCAACTGCCTTTTAAAGAAATTAAGAAATGAAGAAAATAACTCATTGCACTTACCCAAAGATTTACCACTTCTGGGGCTTTTCATGCCTTTGAGTGCATCTGAATTTCCATCCAGTATTATTTTAGTTTCCCCTAAAGAACTTCCTTCAGTATTTACTGTAGTGCAGGTTTCTAGTAAGAAATTCTCTTGACTATTGTTTTTGTATTTATTTCCCCATCATATTTGAAGGATATAGGATTTTATGTTGACAGTTTATTTTTCCAGTACTTGAAAGATTTCTTTTTTTTTTTTTCCCCCCCTGGTTTGCATTGTTTCCCACAAGAAGTCTGCAATCAATTTTTGTTCCCGTTATGTAATGTGTATTTTTCTCTTTGGATACTTTTAGGAGTTTCTGTTTATAATTGGTTTGCAGGAATTTGATTACAGTGTCCTTTGCTATGGTTTATATTGTTTATTCTTCTTGGGGTTCATTGAAATTCTTAGATCTATGTGTTTATATTTTTTATAACATTTGAAAAAAATTCAGTCATTATTTCTTCAAATATTTTTGTGCCTCTCCCACTGTTTTTCTTCTTAGATTCCATTTACATACATGATACACTGCTTGTCTCACATCATAGAAGCTTTGTTCATTCTGCTCAGTCATTTTTTTCCCTCTGTGCTTCAGTTTCAGTTCAGTTCAGTTTAGTCGGTCAGTTGTGTCCGACTCTTTGCCACCCCATGAATCGCAGCACTCCAGGCCTCCCTGTCCATCACCAACTCCCGGAGTTTACTCAAACTCATGTCCATCGAGTTGGTGATGCCATCCAGCCATCTCATCCTCTGCCGTCCCCTTCTCCTCCTGCCCCCAATCCCTCCCAGCTTCAGGGTCTTTTCCAATGAGTCAACTCTGCATGAGGTGGCCAAAGTATTGGAGTTTCAGCTTCAACGTCAGTCCTTCCAATGAACACCCAGGACTGATCTCCTTTAGGATGGACTGGTTGGATCTGCTTGCAGTCCAAGGGACTCTCAAGAGTCTTCTCCAACACCACAGTTCAAAAGCATCAATTTTTCGGTGCTCAGTTCTCTTCACAGTCCAACTCTCACATCCATACATGACCACTGGAAAAACCATAGCCTTGACTAGACAGACCTTTGTTGACAAAGTAATGTCTCTGCTTTTTAATATGCTATCTAGGTTGGTCATAACTTTCCTTCCAAGGAGTAAGTGTCTTTTAATTTCATGGCTGCAATCACCATCTGCAGTGATTTTGCAGCCCAGAAAAATAAAGTCAGCCACTGTTTCCACTGTTTCCCCATGTATTTCCTATGAAGTGATGGGACCAGATGCCATGATCTTAGTTTTCTGAATGTTGAGCTTTAAGCCAACTTTTTCACTCTCCTCTTTCACTTTCACCAAGAGGCTTTTTAGTTCCTCTTCACTTTCTGCCATAAGGGTGGTGTCATCTGCATATCTGAGATGCAGATAAATAACCTCAGATATGCAGATACTTCAGTTTAGATAATCTCTATTCTGTCTTTGAGCACAGTGATCTGTTCATAAACCCCTCCAGTGAATTTTTCATTTCAGATATTACATCTTTCATTTCTTAAACCTCCATTTGCTTTCTTGATACATCTTCCACTTTTCTCCTCAGTATATTCATGTTCCTCTTTAAATCACTGAGCATATTTATAAGGGCTCTTTTAAAATCCCTTTCTGCTAATTCCATTATCCTTGTTGTTTCTGTGTTGGTTTTGACTTTTATTTCTTGGTTATTGATAACATTTTCTTGATCTTGCACATGTACAGTAACTTTTGAGTGAATGGTGAACATTGCAACTATTATGTCAATGAGTATCTTAATTTTGTTGTATTTTCCCAAAGGGTTGAACTTTGTTTTTTCAGGCAGCTAAGTTGTGAGTCTGTTTGATCCTTTGAGGATTGTTTTTAAGAGTTGTTACAGTGAGTATAGAGTAGCCTTTACTTCAGGACAAGTTTACCCCTTTTCCTAAATCCAATAAATGGTCCTTATTGGGTCTCTACTGAATGCTCCAGGGGTTCAACAATGTCTCTGGCTGGACAGAACTCAACACCTCCCATTCCTATATAATCTCTGGGACATGTTCAGTTTAGAGCTCTCCAGTAGGAGCCCAGTTTTGTGGCATTTCTTTTTTTTTAAACATTTATTTGGCTGTGCCAGGTTTTAGTTGTGGCACACAGCATCCTTAGTTGGGGCATGTGGGATCTAGTTCCCTGACTGGGGATCAAACCTGGGCTCCCTGCATTGGGAGTACAGTGTCTTAGCCACTGGACCAACAAGGAAGTCCCCAGTTTTGTGGAGTTTCTATGTATGTCCATTGAGGATTTAGTAATAGAATCTAAGGGACTCCGATGCAGATTTCTGGACCTTTCTCTGGTTAGTTTCCTCCTTCCCAGTATGTGTTGCCATAAATTCTAGCCACTGTAGTCTTCCTAAATTATAAACTCGGTTTTCTCAGCTCATGAGAAAATGCTACCATGCTTTCCTTGAACTCCTTCTCTTTGTGCCATGGTCGGTAACATGCTTCCGGGGCTCATTCTATTTGTTTCATTAGTCTTCTGGATAATACTCCTGTTTGTCCAGTATCAGAAACAGTTGCTTCATATGTTATGTCCCATTTTCTAGTAGTTTACAGTGGTAAGATAAAGTCTAGTATTATTTATTCTAATACAGCCAGAAGTAAGTATTTTTGAACGAATGGTCTGTACCGTAAAAGCTGCTTAGATAGTTCTTCCAATGTAAATTGAGTCCTCTTCCAATAGAGGACTGAGTACAGAAGGCACCAGGAGAGGCATATAGGTCAAAGATTAAAAACTTTAAAGTACCAGCTAATGTCAACTATTCCTTCTGAATATATATATATACATACATATGTATACATACACATATACATACACACATACATACATACGTACATACATATATATAGGTATATATATATATACACACATATATATGGCTTGCCAGGTGGCGCTAGTGGTAAAGAACCCACCTGCGAATGCCGGAGACATAAGAGATGCAGGCTTGATCCTCGGGTTGGGAAGATCCCCTGGAGGAAGGGACGGCAACCCACTCCAGTATTGTTGCCTGGAGAACCCCTTGGACAGAGGAGCCTGGTGGGCTACAGTCCAGAGTTGCAAAGAGTTGGACACTACTAATGTGACTGAGCACACAAACAGACACACATACACTTACATACCTCCTTACTCCCAGCTAAGAAAAGTCCTGGAGAAAGAAGAAAAGCTTGGATAGGTAGGTGCAGAATGAGCTAATTTTTGAACTACAAGTTGCAAGAGGAGAGGGCAGGAGAAATACATATATGTGTTTATGAGAGATCAGTAAGGGGGGACTGGACAAGACAGGATAGCAGAAAGGTATGTAGGATGAGGAAAGAAATACTGAGGCCAAAGCATTTATCAAAGTTCCTGATGAAAATGTTTTAATTCTTTGAAGAAGACAAGCAAAGTATGATAGTGACAAATAACTATAAAATCAATATTTTATTTTCTATTTTTCCAATTAATTATAGTACATTTTAAATTTCAAAATGACTTCTGTCACCACCATTGTAATTATCTGTAGGCTACTTCTTGCCATCTGCTGGTGTGTATGCTAAGTCACTTCATTCATGTCTGACTCTTTGTGAGTCTATGGACTGTGGCTCTCCAGGCTTCTCTGTCCATGGGATTCTCCGAGCAAGAATACTGGAGTGGGTTGCCATTTCCTTTTCCAGGGCATCTTCCCAACCCAGGGATTGAACCCATGTGTCCTGGGGCTCCTGCATTGAAGGCAGGTTCTTTACTGCTAAGCCACACATTCTTTACCGTCTCCTATGACTCCTGCATTGGCAGGTGGGTTCTTTACCACATGTGCCACCCGGGAAGTCCAGCTGTTAGGTGGATGAGCCTAAATTATAATTCTGGACTTAGAAATCCACTGCCATGGTCTTTAAACCACTCAATACTACTTTTTTTGACAATCAACTTTCAATTTTTTTAAATGAAAACTTAAAAAAAACCTACTCTCTTAGCAATATAGTATTATTTACTATAGTCACCTTGTTACACTACATCCTTACAATTTTTTTATAATGGGAAGTTTGTTCCTTTAGAGCCCATCCCATTTTGCTCACCTCTGAACCCCACCTCTGGCAACCAATAGCCAATTCTTTGTATTTATGAGCTTAGTTTTTAAATTGAAAAAATTTTTTACAGATCCCACATATAAGTGATATCAAAAGGTATTTGTCTGACTTATTTCACTTAGCATAATGGCATCCAGGTCTATTTATATTGTTGCAAATTTTAATTTTTTTCTTATGGCTGAATAATAATTCCATTGTATATATGTATAACCACATTTTCTTTAACTGTTCATACATCAATGGGCCCTTAGGTTGTTAGTTCTATTTTTAATTTTTTGAGGAACCTCCATTCTGTTTTTCAGAGTGGCTGCACCAATTTACATTCCCACCAACAGTGCACAATGGTTCCCTTTTCTCCAATGCTTATTTCTTGTCTTTTTGATAATGGCCACTCTAACAGGTGTGAGATGATAATATATTGTGCTTTTGATTTGCATTTTCTTCACGATTAGTGATCATCATTAGTGACTGAGCATCTTTTCATGTACCTGTGGATCATCTATAGGTCTTTGGAAAAATGTCTATTCAGAACTTCTGCCCATTTTTTAGTTATGTGTGTGTATATATATATATATATGCTATTGAATTGTGTGAGTTCTTTATATATTTTAGATATTTTTCCTCAATTTTGACTATAATACTGGACCTTCAGTAGCTATAACAGATATTTTTAACATTTTTATGAACATAGAAAACAGCAAGTTCTGTATTCAAAGAGACCTGTAGTTCATTGCATTCCTCTACTCCCTTTGACTGTGGCACCAAGTGATATTACACAGGAGAGCAGTGGCCTCCACACAATGTCATGATAGATAAGTGTTCATGTGGCTGCAGGACCTTTGCTGCGTCATGGGGGATCTTTCTGCTGTGCTGCACAGACTCTCCAGTTGTGAAACATGGGCTTAGTAGTTGCGGTGTGCAGGCTTAGTTGCTTCATGGAATGTGGAATCCTAGTTCCCTAACTAACCAGGAATCGAACCTGCACTCCCTGCATTGCAGGGCAGACTCTTTATTTTTTTATTAGTTGGAGGCTAATTACTTCACAACATTTCAGTGGGTTTTGTCATACATTGATATGAGTCAGCCATAGATTTACATGTATTCCCCATCCCGATCCCCCCTCCCACCTCCCTCTCCACCCGATTCCTCTGATTCTTTTTTATTTTTTTTATTTTTTTATTAGTTGGAGGCTAATTACTTCACAACATTTCAGTGGGTTTTGTCATACATTGATATGAGTCAGCCATAGATTTACACGTATTCCCCATCCCGATCCCCCCTCCCACCTCCCTCTCCACCCGATTCCTCTGATTCTTAACCAATGGATCACAAGAGAAGTCCTGATAAATGTTCATTCTTAAAATTTAACTTGTATTTTGAATCTCTTTGCATACCCTATTCCCTATGGTTGGAAATTTCTTTCCCCTGCTTCTTTTTGGAGCCAGTCTATATGCGTCCCTTAAAATTCAATTCAGTTATTACTCCCTCTTGGAGTCTGAATGTAACTGTGTGGGTTAGCTGCCCTGCCTCCACTCTCTAGCAGTCTATGCCTGCTATCTCTCATAGACTGTATCCCATCTGCTTCTGTATCACCCTGCCTAAGACTTTGCCCATACACACCAAGTGTCCAACAAACAGCTGTTAAGATATATGTACATCAATAGTGCCAGATACCATTTCTTGTTCTTTTTAAAAAATATTTATTTATTTGGCTGTGCTAGGTCTTAGTTGTGGCATGCACGGTCTTTGATCTTAATTGCAGCATGTGGGATCTTTGTTCCCTGACCAGGGATGGAACTGGGCCCCCTGAACTGGCAGCATGGAGTCTTAGCCACTGGACCACCAGGGAAGTCCTCAGATACCATTCTTTGAGTGCTTATAAGACAAATAGTGCACTAAGCATCTTATGACTGCTAAGTCACTTAATCCTTACAATAACCCCAAGACAAGGTTATTATTTTCATCTCCATTTCACAGATGAGAAGAATGAGAATTAGATTAAAAAACATACCCAAGTTCACCCAGTAAAAGACGGCAGAGCCAGAATTCAAACCAAGGTTGGTCTGACTCCAAAACCCATATAAGATATTATGTACAAATGTATTCAGTGTCCCTTGGAATTATTTATATTTCATGTTTTTATAATTTCTCACATAATTTTTGGTAGCTGTACTTTTGAAGAACATTGGAATTTTGCAAGCTGAACCAAGACGGTAAGGTGGGAAAACCAAATAATGGTGTTCTTTTCCTTAGAGTTCAGAAAGAATTAAGTTGATGGATCAAAGAAGAAATCCAGTGATATTTAGGAAGTAATGGATACTAAGTTATAACAACAACAAAAAGTTACAAGCATACCTCAGAGATATTTCTGATTCAGATCCCAACCAGCACAATAAAACAAATATTTCAATAAAATGAGTCACATGAATTTTTATTTCCCAGTGCATGTAAGTTACCTTTATATTATACTGTAGTCTATTAATGTGCAATAGCATTACATCTAAAAAAAACAGCATACCTACCTTAGTTAAAAATACTTCATTGCTAAAAAATGCTAACCATCATCTGAGCCTTCAGCGAGTCATAAGCTTTTAGCTGGTAGAGTGTCCTGTCTCGATGTTGATGGCTGCTGACTGATCAGGGTGAGATAGCTGTGGCAATTTCTTAAACTAGGACAACAATAAAGTTTGCCACATCAATTGACTCTTCCTTTCATGAACGATTTCTCTTTACAGTGTGCAGTGCTGTCTGATAGCATTTTACCTTCAGCAGAACTTCTTTCAAGTTTTGAGTCAATCCTTTCAAACCCTGCTGCTACTTTACCAACTAAGTTTATATAATATTCTAACCCCTTTGTTATTGTTTAAACAATCTTCATAGCATCTTTACCAGGAGTAGATTCCATCTCATGAAACCACTTTCTTTGCTCATCCACAAGCAGCAGCTCCTCATCTGTTCAAATTTTGTCATGAGATTGCAGCAATTCAGTCATATTTCAGGCTCCATTTCTAATTCTAGTTCTTTTTCTATTTCTACCACATCTGCATTGAAGTCTTAAACCCTCAAAGTCATTCGTTAGGTTTGGAATCAACTTCTTCCAAACTCCTGTTAATATTAATATTTTGACCTCTTCCTATGAATCACAAATGTTCTTAACAGCATCTAGAATGGTGAATCCTTTCCAGAAGATTTTAAATTAACTCTGCCCAAATTCATCAGAGGAGTCACTCTGGCAGGTTTAGCCTCATGGAATGTATTACTTAAATAATAAGATGTCAAAGTTGAGATTACTCCTTGATTCATGAGCTGCAGAATGGATGCTGTGTTAGCAGGCATCTCGAAACATTAATCTCTTTGTAAACAACATTAACCTCAGTGTACATATTCATCAGAGCTCTTGGGTGACCAGGTACACTGTCAATGAACACTAATATTTTGAAAGGATTTTTTCTTTTTTTTTTCCCCCTGAGCAGTAGGTCTCAATAGTGAGCTTAAATAAATGTTGCAAACAGATGTGCTGATATCCAGGCTTTGTTGTTCCATTTACAGAGCACAGGCAGAGTAGATTTAGCCTAATTCTTAAAAGACCTAGGATTTTCAGAACGGTACATGAGCACTGGCTTCAACTTTGAGTGGCCAGATGCATTAGCCCCTAACAAGAAAGTCAGCCTGCCCTTTGAAGCCAGGCATTGACTTCTCTCTAGCTATGCAAGTGCTAGATGGTATCTTCTAATATGCAGCTCCTTTGTCTGCACTGACAGTCTTCTGTTTAGTGTAGCCACCTTCTTATGATCTTAGCTAGATCTTCTGGATAACCTGCTGCAGCTTCTACATCAGCACTGGCTGCTTCACCTTGCACTTTGATGTTATGGAGATGGCTTCTTTCCTTAAATATCATGAACCAACCTCTCTGCTGGCTTCAAACGTTCCTTCTGCAGCTTCCTCACCTATCTCAGCCTTCACAGGATTGAAAAGATTAGGGCCTTGCTCTGGATTAGGTTTTGGTTTAAGGAAATATTGTAATTGGTTTGATCTTCCATCCAGACCACTAAAATTTTCTCCATATCAGCAATAAGACTGTTTTGCTTTCTTACTATTTTATGTGTTCACAGAGTGAACTTTTAATTTCCTTCAAGAACTCTTCCTTGGCAGTCAAAACTTGGGTAACTCTTTGACACAAGAGGACCATCTTTCAACCTCTCTCTGCTTTAGTCATGCCTTCCTCACTGAGCTTAATCATTTCCAGCTTTTGATTGGAGCCTGAAATATGAGAGAGAGGTGTGCGACCCTTTCACTTGAACACTTGGAGGCCACTATAGGGTTATTAACTGGCCTAATTTCAATATTGTTGGTTGTCTCAGGAAACAGGGAGGTGTGAGGAGAGGGAGAGAGACGGGGCAATGGCTGGTCAGTGGAGCAGTCAGAACACACAAAACATTTATCAAGTTTGAAGTCTTATATGGACATGATTCAGCAGCTAAAAACAATTACAATAGCAACATCAAAGATCCCTGATCACAGATCACAGTAACAAATACAACAATAGTGAAAAAGTTTGGAATACTGTAAGAGTTACGAAAATGTGACACAGAGACATGAAGTGTGCACATGCTGTTGAAAAAACGGCATTGACAGACTCTCTCCATGCAAGGTTGGTATAAAATTTCCATTTGTGAAAAACATATCTGTGAAGCACAATAAAATGATGTTATACCTGTACTGAAGAACTGCTTATAATCTTTATCAAGCCTGAAGGACTTTAGAGTTGAATTTCTTTAAGAGTTTTGGCAGAGTACAGTTGACCCTTGAACAACTAGCTTGAATTGTGTTGGTCCACTTATAGTCAGATTTTTTTTCACTAAATACGCACTATTGTGCCACATGACCTGTGGCTGGTTGAATCCACATATGTGGAACCATAGATATGGGCGGGGGGCGGTGACTTAACCCCTGCATTATTCAAGAGTCAACTGTACTTATTTGCAAACAGGTAACTGAAAATTTGGATTTGTTATTTCTCACTTGAAAAATGAAGATTTCTAATTTAGAAAAAATCAATATTATTGCTATCACAGTCTATGGATTATATAGCATTTTAAACCAGCGGTAAAGCTCCAGATGTAAAATATAATATGTAAGGTTCTTAAAAACTACTGCACAAGTTACTTTCTGCAATATTATGGAAGAATTGCATTCGAAAAAAATTTTGGCCACAGAGGAAAAGCCAGTATCTAAAATGTGATATATTTGGGAAACAAACTAAAAACAAAACAAAACACCTCCAAGCCCCAAAACACCCAAACCCCAAACAAAACCCCCAAGTTTTGTTTAGAAAGCAGATCGACCATATACATACAAAGATCATTTATACCTGCCTGCCTTCTGCAGATATACAAGAAATGCCCCAAGTCAAGCTAGTATTATAAAAACTGTGAAGAAAGTAAAGTAAGATAGATGGAGATATTTAAAGTGCTCACATGAAGATTTTAAGAAGATAATCAGTTGTCATAAGAACTTTGCACAATTCAAAGAAATCCTCCCCATGACCTTTGTTGTATGACCTTATTATACAACAAAAGGGTAACTCATCACCATGTGGAGAATACTAACAAGTGTTTGAAATTATATCCAATGAGGCAGATTTTGAGGTAGTATTCTTGCGTGGGAAATCTCATGGACAGAGAAGTTGGCGGGCCACAGTCCACGGGGTCACAAAAGAGGTGGACATGACTGAGCAACTGCACATAATTATGGAAGAAATACATTGGAATCATCTCAGACCTGTTTGGGATACTCAGTTCAACTGTCAGCACACATTAATTATGGTACTATATTCCAGGCTCTGTCTGGAGGTTCTGGGGACATCCACACCCTGTCCTCACCGAGCTTACAGTCCAGTGCTAACACTGTAAGCTCACTGTCACAATGGAGGAAGATCCAGCCACTTAACTAGGAGGTAACTATCCTTAGCAGAACTCATGTAATTCAAGAACTGGTATCCATTTTGTCACTGTTCTGTGACACAGTGTGTCAGGAGTTAACATTCTGTATTATCATAGCTGAGAGACTGTATAACCAGGTATTTGCTGTTGTTTAGTTGTTAGGTTGTGTCTGACTCTTTGTGACCCCATGGACTGCAGCACGCCAGGCTCCTCTGTCCATGAGATTTCCCATAACCATGTATGGTGCCACTTAAAAACTGATGTGCTCATCTGTACCAAGGATGACTCCCCAGGGTCAGGAATAACTCTACTCCCATTCTCTCAAAGGGTAATTTCTCCAAAAAATTGAGTGTGTTTTGCCACATTCACATGACTTCACAGTGCCTGGTTTTATTGATTAACCACTAATCTTTACCTTGGTGGCACATTAAAAATCTATGGTGGCAGGATGGGAGGGAGAAGGGAGGCTCAAGAGGGAGGGGACATATATATAATTATGGCTGATTCACGTTATTGTATAGCAGAAACCAACACAACATTGTAAAGCAGTTATCTTCCAATTAAAAAATAAAAACATATTTTTTCTCTCTGCAAAAAAAAAAAAAAGAAGAAGAAGATAACTGGGCTTTCCTAGTAGTTCAGACAGTAAAGCATCCCCTTGCAATGCAGGAGACCTGGGTTCGATCCCTGGGTCGGGAAGATCCCCTGGAGAAGGAAATGGCAACCCACTCAAGTATTCTTATCTGGAGAATCCCCATGGACAGAGGAACCTGGTGGGCTACAATCCATGGGGTCACAAAGATAATTGTAAAGGTGAATACTTTAGTTATTAAATACTTCTCTATCTTTATTGATCACATTAAAAAAAATCTATGGGAGGAATTTATTTAAAAAATATTGATGACTGGGCCCTATCCCTGGAAGTCTAGTTTAATTGATTCTAAGGGCAGCCAGTGTTGAGATCTTTTTCTTCTTCATTTCCATAGTGTCTTATGCTAGTCAATTTGACTTATGGAGTCAATTTTTTAGCTCTACTTTCACTTTTACTCTGTTAGTTCCTTTGCTAGAGAAAGAACTCTCTTTCATACTAGACTCCTCACAACTTTTTTTCCCCTCTGAACACTCTCATTTAAAATCTCAAAGGGAGGGCAACAGAATAATGGACAAGACACATGGAGAGGCAATTCTTGAAAGAAGAAATACAAACCAACAAACATCTGAGAAAAAACTCAATCTCACTAGTAGTAAAACAAGAGAACATTTATCACCTTTCAAACCAGCAGTGTGTTGGTTAGTTTTCTAGGAAATAGGTGTTTCTCACATTGCTGGTGGGAGTGTATTTCAGAACACTTTTTATGAAGGCAAATTGGAAATATATTATACAAAAATGTTATTTCCCTTGATCTAGAGATTCTGTATCAAGGAATTTTCCTAAGGAAAAGGAAACAAGTCCAAAAGATAAGAGTTCAAAGAAATTTATCAAAGCAAACAGATCAACTTACAGATATAAATTTAGGACACTCTATCTTCAAATATTACAGTGGTGAAACCATGCTGTTGCTTAGCGTGGGGTTAGTGGAGAAGATGTGAGGTTTACTGAGCTCATCTGCTCATCTGCTGCACAGACACCCCCTCCCCCACCAGGCGTACACTTGTAACATGTATGCATGCACAAGGGAGATACATAATTGCATAAGAGGACATAAAAGAGGGATCACTAGGCAGGACCTGCCTCTTGAGAAACCTGTTTGCAGGTCAGAAAGCAACAGTTACAACAGGACATGGAACAACAGACTGGTTCCAAATAGGAAAAGGAGTACGTCAAGGCTGTATATTGTCACCCTGCTTATTTAACTTATATGCAGAGTACATCATGAGAAACGCTGGGCTGGATGAAGCACAAGTTGGAATCAAGATTGCCGGGAGAAATATCAATAACCTCAGATATGCAGATAACTACCAACTGTGAAGAGAAAGTGAAGAAGAACTAAAGTGCCTCTTGATGAAAGTCAAAGAGGAGAGTAAAAAAGTTGGCTTAAAGCTCAACATTCAGAAAACTAAGATCATGGCATCTGGTCCCATCACTTCATGGAAAATAGATGGGGAAATAGTGGAAGCAGTGGCTGACTCTATTTTTATGGGCTCCAAAATTGCTGCAGATGGTGATTGCAGCCATGAAATTAAAAGACGCTTAGTACTTGGAAGGAAAGTTATGGCCAACCTAGACAGCATATTAAAAAGCAGAGACATTACTTTGTCAACAAAGGTCCGTCTAGTCAAGGCTATGGTTTTTCCAGTGGTCATGTATGGATGTGAGAGTTGGACTATAAAGAAAGCTGAGTGCTGAAGAATTGATGCTTTTGAACTGTGGTGTTGGAGAAGACTCTTGAGAGTCCCTTGGACTGCAAGGAGATCCAATCAGTCCATCCTAAAAGAGATCAGTCCTGGGTGTTCATTGGAAGGACTGATGTTGAAGCTGAAACTCCAATACTTTGGCCACTTGATGGGAAGAGCTGACTCATCTGAAAAGACCCTGATG
Source organism: Cervus canadensis (assembly GCF_019320065.1). NCBI lineage: Eukaryota > Metazoa > Chordata > Mammalia > Artiodactyla > Cervidae > Cervus > Cervus canadensis. Next base: position 68,124,757 of record NC_057390.1, on the reverse strand, counting down.
CTGGGAAAGATTGAGGGCAGGAGGAGAAGGGGACGACAGAGGATGAGATGGTTGGATGGCATCACCGACTCAATGGACATGGGTTTGGGTGGACTCCGGGAGTTGGTGATGGACAGGGAGGCCTGGAGTGCTGCAGCTCATGGGGTTCCAAAGAGTTGGACACTACTGAGCAACTGAACTGAACTGAACTAGGTAGGAGCTAAAAAAATAACAGACAAAAGAAAAAAATCTTACCCAGGTTTTATAAACTGGAATAGAAAAAGGAGGCTTAAACAGATAAGATGAAAAATAGGCAGTTTAAAAAGAAATGGAAGATAGGAAAGGAAAAGTACAACTGCTACGGAAAATAATATGATGGTTTCTCAAAAAATTAAACAGAATTACCATATGATCTAGCACTTCCAGGTACGTACCCAAAAGAACTGAAAACAAGGACTTGGAACAGATATTATACAGCCATGTTTCATAGTAGTATTATTTACAGTAGCAAAACTGGAAGCAATGCAGTGTCCATCGATGGATGAATGGATAGACAAAATGTGGTGTCTACACACTGGAATAGTATTCAGCCTTACAAAGGAAGGAAATTCTGATACATGCTAAAACATAGATAAACTTTAAAGATACCATGCTAAGTGAAATGCTAAGTGAAATAAGTCAGTCACAAAATGACAAATACTGTATGATTCCACTTACATGAGGTACAAAGAAAAGTCAAATTCATAAAGAAAAGTAGAATGGTGGTTGCCAGGGGCTGATGGGGGAGGGGTGATGGAGTTATTATTTAAATGAGGTCAAAGTTTAGGTTTGGGAAAATGAACAGTTTTTAATTATGGACCTTCTGAGTGAGTGGTTCTCAACCCTGATACATATTAAAATTATCAGAAAGTAATACAAAAAACCCCAAGGGGGATGCTCTGTCTAGCTGGAGGAAATCAACCAAGTAGGGCGGGTCAATTTTTAAACCATTTTAAAATTTTCCCTGCTGCGGCTAGGATGACAAAGACTGCTGTAGGCCAGAGGAAATAAAATATTGTGATTTTTCTATAACTTAAAAAAATAAGTCCTGGAGGTGGATGGTGATGATAGTTGAATGTACTTGATACCACTGAACTGTACACTTAAAGTGGTTAAAATAATTTTATGTCTAGGGTATTTTATCATAATTTAAAAAATCTGAAGGAAAAAAAACCCTCTAAAGGACAATATTAAGCCTTTTGATACAGGTAATTGCATTATTTGCTTTTTCTTCCTTGCAAGGAAACTGTTCCCTAGTAGCATTTTGAATTCCTTCTTATCTCTTGCAAATATATGTCAAACTGCTGAAATGCTACTCTAACCTTCACAATAATGTGTTAGTATCTGAGAGTCAAGAGAGGTAAATTTTAATCCGGACTCCAACCTTTACGGGTTGAAGCCAGATCACTGAAGTCTTCCCAAGTCTTGTTTCCAATAATTAAAATGAACAGGGTGGCAGACAAAAAAGAACTGGACTCAAAGTCTCTAGTTTCATGGTATTTAAGTTTCCAAACCACACTTTTGCTACATTACATATATCTTTGTTACATGGGTAGTTGAGGTTGTATAGTTTCTGTGTTTTTAAAAGTATTGGTATATTTACTATCTTAGTTTTATTATCTCCAATAAGCAGTTGTGAATTTCCTGAGCCAACTTTGTTATTAATTTCCCATTATAATTATAAAAGCACATCAGTGTTTTTTCTTAAATCTCAAAGTCAAATTTAGGATTCACTCCCTTCCACCCCCCGCCCCGCCCCCCCCAACTCCCCACCACCAGGAGATTTGACTGCTTTATAGTTACTTGATAACACTTATTTTTATTTTTTAAGGAGTAGAATCTTTTTCCCTGCTAAAAAGCATGAAACATGGAATTCTTTCGTTCCACCAAGTGCGATTCTTTCTAAGAACTCTACTTTCCAGGTCTTGTCAGTGTGGGAAAGCTAACAGGGCTTGCTCATAAAGGAACAGAGAGCAGAAGCTTGACTCATGCCCATTTTACTTAACAGATGTTTTGAAATCTTTTACTCCCTAAAGCTGAGCACTGAAAAATTGATGCTTTTGAACTGTGGTGTTGGAGAAGACTCTTGAGAGTCCCTTGGACTGCAAAGAGATCCAACCAGTCCATCCTAAAGGAGACCAGTCATGGGTGTTCATTGGAAGGACTGATGCTGAAGCTGAAACTCTAATACTTTGGCCACCTCATGCGAAGAGTTGACTCATTGGAAAAGACCCTGATGCTGGGAGGGATTAGGGGCGGGAGGAGAAGGGGATGACAGAGGATGAGATGGCTGGATGGCATCACCGACTCGATGGACATGAGTTTGAGTAAACTCTGGGAGTTGGTGAGGGACAGGGAGGCCTGGTGTGCTGCGATTTATGGGGTTGCAAAGAGTCGGACCCGACTGAGCGACTGAACTAACCTGAACTAAATTCAACTCCCCAAATATTTAACTTTTTTCCTCTTCTTTACTTTTCACTACTGTCTTAGTTAAGGTCCCTATCAACTTTTGTGAAGACCACTGCTTTCCCTTGGGTCTGTCTTCAAGGACAATATCTTTGATGACTTCCAAACATTGCCTTCTTTTACATCTGCCTTTGGCACTGAGAGCTATGGCACTGAGCAAGCTAAGTGAAATGCAAACCTGACTGTGTCGTTTCTATACTTTGAATCCTTCCCTGGCTCTCAGAGCCTACAAAGTAAGACCCAAGCACCTTAGCATGGCTGATGGGGCCTTTCACTGAAACCTTTTATGTGATGCTCAGTGTACAGTGAACAGCTAGTGGTTGCTGTCCCCGGCACAGCCATGCATGCCCACAGCCATGACTTCACTCCTGTGTGATCATCCCAACTGGCGAGGATGTTCTCCCTTTTCAAGAGGTGGCTGGGGAGGCATCTTATCCAGGAACATTCCTTTGTGCTCCCACAGAACCTGCAGGTACTGAGCATATCACACTACAATGATCTGCCTCTGTGTCTGCCTACTTCTTTGGTCTTCAAGTTCCTCAGGAACTTGTTACACTGTGGCCATATTTCACCAATTGCAGTATCCCCAGCACTTAGCTCAGTCTCAGCATTTTAACATTAGACATAAGTAATCACAACACTGGAGCACACTCATCACAAAGCCCACCTCATCGTGCTCTCCCCACCGTGCCGACACTAGGGCGTGAAGAGCTGGCCAAGGAATGGATCGCTAAGTGAAAGTCGCTTAGTTGTGTCCGACTCTTTGCGACCTCATGGACTATACAGTCCATGGAATTCTCTTGGCCAGAATACTGGAGTGGGTAGCCTTTTCATTCTCCAGGGGAATCTTCCCATCCCAGGGATCGAATCCAGATCTCCTGCATTGCAGGTGGATTCATTACCAGCTGAGCCACAAGGGAAGCCCAAGAATACTGAGGTGGGTAGCCTGTCCCTTCTCCCTGGGATCTTCCCGTCCCAGGAATCAAACCAGGGTCTCCTGCATTGCAAGCAGATTCTTTAACAACTGAGCTACCAGGGAAATCCTAAAGTATAATAATACCAAGCAATAGGTGCTCTTTGTCACACACAATTTACCTTTTAACATGTATTTTCTTTGAAGGGACCAAAATTCACAAATTTCCCATGCATAATTGCTTTTGAATTTAGAGAATTCAGTTGACAGAAACATGTTCAATGAAATATTAACTGAAAAACTGATTTGTAACTGATAAGCAACTTTCAAGGCCAATTTAAGGAGCAGAAAGAATAATGATTATATGATATTCTTCTCATATTGGGAATGCATGATACTTCTTGGACCAGCATTACTTTGGCTTTTACTTTCCTGAAAATGTGACTGCTAGGGAGATCTTTCTGTTCTAAATACAACAACTCAAGAAGCTTTTGTGGAAGGCAGGTTGCTGCAGCTGCTGCTGCTAAGTCGCTTCAGTAGTGTCCGACTCTGTGCAACCCCATAGGCGGCAGCCCACCAGGCTCCCCTGTCCCTGGGATTCTCCAGGCAAGAACACTGGAGTGGGAAGGTAGGTTAGAAGGTACTATAATTCGCCAAACACATATAACCTTTTCTAGGTATAATATAAAATTTTGGTCTTTTTTTTTTTGTAATCGAGGTCCAGCATTTCATTCACTTTGGATCTAAAGAGCTTCTAAATTCACTTCTGCCACCATCCAATTAAAATCTTTTGAGAATTAAGCAATCATTTCCTGACTTGCCAAGGATTAAATTTGGATGCTTGGTTGAACATGAGCCTTATCTCTCCAGCCATCACTTTTAATTGGAGCATGTAAAAGGATAACATAGGGTTTTAGTTGACATCATAGTCTATTACCATGGAAATGTAAACATGGATTTGTATTAAACTTGTCTCCAAGCAAGTTTTAGGGGTACAGAGAGACTGGGAGACAGGAGATAAATTATGTAAAACAGATCCTCTGAATGTTGGAGTGCCCCAGGAGCACAGACCGGGGTGATTTCATCTTGTCTCATGGCTTTAAATACCATCTATACACTGATGACTCTCAAATTTATATCTCCAGCTCGATCTTTCCTCTGAACTTGAAACTCATATATCTGTCTTCTTGACCGCTTCAGCTGGATGTCTGACAGGCCCCTCAAGTCTCACACATCCGGCCTGAGCTGCTAATACTGCCCTCTCCCTATGCAATTTGCTCTATCACCATCTCAGCACATGTCAGTTTCCCCTTCCACTTGCAGAGGGCATAGAACTGGGGTAATCCTTGACCTGTCTTGTATTCCTCCACAAATCCTGTCAGCTCTACCTTTAAAATATAATCAGAAGATGCTCACTTCTCCCTACTTGCACTGTTCAAACTACCGTCATTTCTTGCCTGGACTATTGTTAATTAACTCTGAACTGGTCTCCCTGTTTCTGTTCTTATGGGTCATATCATGTCACTTGTCTGCTCAAACCCTCCAATGGCTTTTCGTTTCATCCAGGGTAGGAACCACTGGCCTTTAACCATCAATTATCTTCTCCTCTCCCTTATTTTCTTCTTCAGCTACACTGGACTCCTGGTAGTTCACTGATCCTACGAAGTGTGCTTCTGCCTCTGGGCCTTTTCATATCCTCTTCTTCTGGTGATTTGTATGGCTTGCCTCCTTTCTTTCGGTAGGCCTTTACTCAAATCACTTTCTCGTTGAGGCTGTCTGTGGCTAATGATCTAAAATTACTATTTCCACCCCTGTTTCATGCTTTATTTTCCTCCTTAGCATTTCTGTAACAGGCTGTGAATTTTACATATTTCTACCGATATTGTTTGTTTCTGCCACTAGAATGTAAGCTCCAAGTGGCAGGGACCTTTGGCTGTGTTTTTCATTGCTGTATCCTCTGCCCTTAGGGAAGTGCAGAGGCACATGGTATAAAACCAATAAATATTCACTGAGTGAATAATTTAAAAAATGGGTGATACATGTCATAAGAAATAAAGACTAGTGAAGCATGATTAACTAGTGTCTAAAAAAATTCATCTGTTATTGGGTTTTCATGGGAATCTGTCTTTGGAGGAGCTCTGACTTAATTTTCCACAAGAACAGACTTGATTTCTCTTATCTTTGCAATTTGGAACTTCAGAGATGATTGTTCAAGAAGGAAGAGAATAATTAAATAAATACAGGTGGGTAGTAAATAATGTTCATTGTTTGCCATGTTGGATGAGCTAATGATTTTTAAAAATTATTAGCACACAGAGCTTACTATTCATAGTGGACTGAAATTAGAAATGAAAAAAGCTGCTCAATGATTGCATTAGCTGTGTCTGGCACACAGTAATGCAATATATAAAGTGAGTTAGACTTGGATACTATCCAAGAGGGCTTAGTTACTGAAGTAGTTTCATTTCTAAAGTGATTCTACAGTACAGGCATGGGTGTCCAGGTTGGTTATGGTTAAGCTTAGACAGAAACTAAGAAATAGTAATGGAGATCCTATCTTTAGACCTGAAAATGATAAATCTTTAGTTGTTATTCCTTGCCAACTTACAAAGTAAACACTTAATGAATGCAGAGACTATAAGCCCTTAAATGAACTGTAGATGAAAAGGGCAATAAATATGTGCCAGAGTTAGCGATACAATGATATAATGGAAAGATAAAGGTTGAGAAACCTGGGTTCCCACTGACTGGCTCTATGATTTGGGGTGAGTCACCTAACCTCTCTTAATTACCTCATCTGTAAAATGTGGAGGATGGACTGATAGGCTTCAGTGGTCCTCCAAGCTCTAAGTATTATAAGATTTTTTGACTTTAACCACTGTGGTAGGCAGAACTTTGCCCCACCCCCACCTCAAGAATGTCTACATCCTAATCCCCAGGACTTGTGAATATGTTATATTATATGGCAAGGGGGAATTAAGGCTGCTAATAAGCTACCTTAAAATAAGGAGATTATTCTGAATTACCCATTTGGGCCCAATGAAATCACAAGGGTACTTAAAATGCAGAAGATGGAGGCAGAAGAGTGAGTGTGAGAGTGAAGCTATGTGAGAAGGACTTCACCAACCATTACTGGATTTGAACATGGATGGGGAAACAATGGAAACAGTGGGAGACTTTTATTTTTGGGGGCTCCAAAATCACTGCAGATGGTGACTGCAGCCATGAAATTAAAAGACGTTTGCTCCTTGGAAGAAAAACTATGACCACCAGCCTAGACAGCATATTAAAAAGCAGAGACATTACTTTGCCAACAAAGGTCCGTCTGGTCAAAGCTATGGTTTTTCCAGTAGTCATATATGGATGTGAGAGCTGGACTATAAAGAAAGCTGAGTGCTGAAGAATTGATGCTTTTGAACTGTGGTGTTGGAGAAGACTCTTGAGAGTCTTCAAGGAGACCCAACCAGTCAATCCTAAAGGAAATCAGTCCTGAATATTCACTGGAATGACTGATGCTGAAGCTGAAACTCCAATGCTCTGGCTACCTGATGCGAAGAACTGACTCATTGGAAAAGACCCTAATGCTGGGTAAGGTTGAAGGCAGGAGGAGAAAGGGACGACAGAGGATGAGATGGCTGGATGGCATCACCAACTCAATGGACAAGGTTTGGGAGTTGGTGATGGACAGGAAAGCCTGGTGTGCTGCAGTCCATGGGGTCACAAAGAGTCAGACACGACTGAGTGACTGAGCCAGTCGCTGAACTGAAGAGGCCATAAGCCAGAATGTGAGCAGTCTCTAGAAGCCAGAAAAGGCAAGAAAACAGATTTCCCTTAGAGCCTCCAGAAAGGAATGCAGTTTTACAAAAGACTTGATTTTAGCCCAGTTAGACCTGTATCAGACTTCTGGACTTTCAGAATTATCAGTATTCAATTTGTATTGTTTAGGCCATTAGGTTTTTGGTAATTTGTTATGGAAGAGATAGGAAAATAATACAAGCAAAGTTGGACCCAAGTTTATTACAGACGCAGGCTTTTAAATAAAAATCCTATACTGAGGTATTCTGTAAAGATCTTCAGAGGTAGCAATAATCAGAAACCATGGGAAGCTTGTTAGAAAAATTGTGGGAGAGTGTATGTGTATGTGCATGTGCACACTCGTGCTAAGTCACTTGAGTCGTGTCAGACATTTTGTGACCCCATGGACTATAGCCGGCAGGCTTCTCTGTCCATGGGTTTCTCCATCCATGGGCTTCTCCAGGCAAGAATACTGGAGTGGGTGGCCATGCCCTCCTCCAGAGGATCTTCCTGACCCAGGGACTGAACCCTCATCTCTTACATCTCTTGCACTGGAAGGCAGGTTCTTTACCACCAGCACCAACTGGGAAATTTACTAGTGATTCATGTGAAGACTAGAAATCTGGGTATCTTATAAAGAAAAGAAAACGTCAAGAGAAGAGAGATCAAAGATTTTCCACAATGTAAGAGTTTCTTCTCTGGATCTCACTGTACTCATCTATAAGTACAGTGAAGGACTGGGATAAATAATCTCTAAATTTCTCTAGCTCTGAAATGAGCTTTTAAATCCTGACAGATGCTAACATGGGCATTTGAGACCCTCCCCTCCCCAAAGTTTGAAGAGTATTCATTTTAGAAAGTAACTATAATTATGTTTAATGTGTAATAGTCAAGCTTCACAGAAAGTTCTACTTAGTTTAATAAGGAGGGGGCTCTGAATTCTAACCCTGACATTCTTATTCAGGTTGAGTGCATGGGGAAATTGTTCAGCTTTCCTTCTCTTCTGTTACTTCCCCTATAGAAGTATGGTAAAATTTTAGCTAGATGGATTTTCTAAAGAATGAATTATTTCAGATGTCTCAAAGTTTAGTCCTTTATGTACTAACTACATTTTAAATATATTTGATGGAACTATATCTAAAGTAAAACTCATTCCCCATTTTTATATACAATTTAATGATTACCATATTCCCTTCTCTTGAAGAGTCATGACTAATAACATCAATCACTAGAGTGAGCTGTCGGACAGCAATGCTCTAGACAGCAGTTGGCAAACTATGGCCTGCAGGCTGTTTGTAAGATGTAGTTTTTTATATTCTGTACATGTTAAAAATAAGGTGGGGGGGGGAATATGTGACCTTAGACCCTATGTGGCTCAAAAAGTCTAAAATAAATATTATCTGGCTCTTTGGAGAAAGGTTTGCTGACTCCAGCTCTAGAGAAAGATGTGTAGGCCTCTTCATCAAATGTCCAAAACTAGACTGAACTTTGTTATGTCACTAAACAAAGTACATTCATCTTGGCACAAGGTAGCTCAAGTATTCGTGGAAAAATAAAGGCTCTGGGCAGTTTTTTTTTTCTTTTTTTTGGATGAGCTGCACAACTTGTGGGATGTTTAGTTCCTGAACAAGGACTCCAACCCCAGGCCCACATCAGTGAAAGTGCAAGAGTTCTGTCCACTGGAGTGCCAGAGAATTCTCCAGGATCTTGGCATTTAAAATTCTTCTGTTGCTTGTTACACGCTCCTCACTTTCAGGGTTTTTTTGTAATTTCTACCTGCCCCTTGCAGTCTCTTCCCCTCTCTAATCTCAGTCTGGAAATTTGATAACCTAGTTTATAAACATTATTAACAATGGAAGATTTAGTCCGTTATGTGAAGACCCTAAAACTAGTTTTTAAGTAGATCACAGGTGGTTTAGTGCAGGGATTTGGTGACTAATTTTGCTGGTCCCAAGGTCTTTTTATTTATTTCCAGGTTCTCAGCTGTCCTTTGAAAAGGCAAGGTGGCAGGACAGATAAGGTCTTACTGTAGTGTGATCATTTTTTATTTTTATAATATAAAAATAGCAGTATATCTGAAAAGCCACTCACCAAAAAATTAAACTCAAGCAATCTAAATGGTAGGATTTTCTTGGAACATGTTTTTTTTTTCTTTAAAATAAATAAACATTACTTTTACAATCAAAAAGGCGATTTCACTTAAAAAAAAATAGCTATCTTGGAAAGATCTCTCCATCCAATCTCACTGCCCTAACTCAACTATTTTCATCTAGCATATTTTGTTTATTCAATCACTTTTTAAAATGGTTGTATATACTGGGTTTTTAACTTGATTCACATTTGGTTTGCCATAGCTAACCTATGGTTACTCTAATACTGAAAAATAAGCTGTAAATATGAAATGCAAGAAAGCTGACAATCAATATGGTGAAAGATGACCGCCTAAAATTTTGGCGTCAGCTCCACCCATTTTCTACACATTCACACGTATAACACCCAACCTGGATAGTGTTACAGCTCAAAACACCTTCCTCCATTTAGTGTTGCAAACAACCCTGTTAAGTGGGCACATTCTCAGAGGTAAAATGACTCGGCTAAAGTCACTCGGCTAGCCAGGGAACAGGTTTAGCATCCTAGTGAAGAAAACAGGAGCAGGTCTTTGGAGGCGCTGCTAGTTAAAGGGGAGCTTTCACTACACGCTGGCTTTTATGTTCCCTCATCTGACAATGACCTTTACAAACTCAAACCTGCCTCTTCTACCCTATCGAGGCACGCGCAGCGGGCTGGGGAAATCTGTGGGTTAGTCGCCCAGTTGTGTCCGAGTCTTTGTGACCCCATAGACCGTAGCTCGCCAGGCTCCTCTGTCTATGCAATTCTCCAGGCAAGAATACTGGAGTGGGTAGCCATTCCCTTCTCCTGGGGAATCTTCCCGATCCAGGGATCGAATCCGGGTCTCCCGCACTGCGGGCAGATTCTTTACAGACTGAGTAGCTCACATCCAGACTCAACACTCCATCCCCAAAGCCCTAGGGCCAAGGCAGAGAGAAGAGAGCACAGTCCGCCCCTCGCTGGAGGCGCAGCCTCTGCACGATGGCCCCGAACTAACCTGACCAGGTCGGTCATGCAGGAGCCCACCACCACCACCGCCGCCTCCGCCACCTCCTCCTGCCACTGCCTCCCAGGGTCCCCAGACGCGGCCATTGCTCAGAGTCGGCAGTGTCCAACCTGGAGGCTGCCCTTTAACCTTTGCCCCACCCCGTAACCAGAGACGCTGCTCCCACGTTCCCTAACGACGCGGGCCTTCCGGACGCCCGGGTGGGTCGCCCACCTGGATGCCCGAAATAACCCCATTCACCAACTGTCCCTAGTTCCTCCAGGAATTGTCTTCCTGCACAGCCTCTCGTAGCAGAGGCATCCTACGAGTTCCACACTCCGCGCAGCTCGCCGCGCACGAGGTAGGCGCGGAGGCAGGAACTTTCAGGCACTCGGGGGACGCCCTTCCGAGCGCCCGGCCTGGCGCGGCCGGGGACGCGCACGCCGCCCGGCTCCAGGGCCGCCGAGGGGGCGGGGCGGGGCGGGACGTCCGGGGACGCGCACGCATCCGGCCCGCGGTGCGCGCGCAGGTTGGTGCGTCGGTCGGGGGCGCGCTCGGGTAACCTGTACCCCACGTAGTCGCCGGTTACCGATCCGACTTAAGTTCCAGGTACCTGGACTGGGGCTGGTGCGGGGAGGTTGGATCCCGAGTTGCACAGGTGGCGCTGAGGACCGTGGTTTTACATATGCCCAGGGCTCGCCTTCTCTTCTATAGAGAAGGCCCCTGTCCCAAAGATGCCCTACTCATTCCCGTCACGCTGGTCCCCTCAAGAACGAGCCCCCAAGGCCAGAGGCTGCTCTCTCTCCACACCTAGCCCGCCCCCGGTCCCTGATTAAGCTCAAGACTCTTTGCTTTTTCCTTGCTGATTAGGAGATCATACAGTTTGGGAGAAGGTGTCCCCTTTTAGAGCGGGGTGGTCATTCTTTGGGTTCGAGCTGGTTGTTTTTCTTGAATGCTGCCCCTTGGAGAAATTACTTCCCTTGTGTACTTCCCTCGTGCGCCGTATGACGTCGACGTGACGCAGCAGGACGCCACCCCTTTCCGTTCCATGACGTAAGCTGGGCACGTGTTTCCGTGTTTGTCATCCCATCTTAATTGCGAGAAGGTAGATGATGCTTTAGACGTGTTTGTATTCCCCAGACTGCCCATCGAAATACCTCATGTGACCCTATCTTGAGGCAGCAAAGCTCTGTAAATTGTAAAGCTCTGTAAATTGTATTTCTGCATTTCCTTCTGTATGTTACACGTCAAAATCAGGAAATAGAAATTTCGCAACTAGCTTTCAAGGGAAACGGGCCACAGTAAAATTTTGCCTATCTGGGATCGATTATTGTGCTTTTTTTGTGTAAAAAATACTACTGGGAGATCATCCCCCATCTGTGTACCCCGCTCAGAAGCCAAAGAACTGTCATTTTTAGCTATTCGGTGACCTCCGATTTTGGAGTCAGGTTTTCCCCCCACCCTCTCTTGTCTAGAGAAGTCACAGCAGCTGTGCTTGTAACATTTTAATGCTGCATAAAATCTTGCACTGTCAAAAGATAGTATTATGGCTGTTCAGGAAACAAAGACAAATTCATTCCTTCAGGTGTCATTCTAAGGTCATGACAGTTGCTGAATTGGATGGGGTGTTGTCACCTTAAGTATAGTTTGGTTTCTGGAGCAGGTTTGTTCCCCCTAGCATTTTACCTAGTGAATCACTTAGGCCAGCTTCAGCAGTAGGCCAACATTAGTCTAATTTGTTTCTAGTTGTCAAGCAACCATTAGTCTGAATTCATGACTTTTTTGTTCATTTTACTAGATGTATGCTTTAAAAAAAACAAATTCACTTTGATGCTTTTCTCTTTGGTGTTTATTTGAGAAGAAGATAGGCATAGTGGACTTTGAGGGAGATCTGGATTTGAATTCCAATGCTTCTGCTTGCTAGGTTTGTGACTTTGAGTAAGTTACTTAGTCTTGCTCAACATTAGTTTTCTTATCTTTGAAATGGGAACAATAATATTAAACAGAGGACGAGGTAGTTGTTGAGAAGTAAATGAAATTGAAGCTAGAGATGGGTAATATAGTGCCTGATATTCAGTAGATTTCGAGAATGTATTGGTTCTGTTTCCGTTTTTCATAGAAATGAGAGATGAAATAATAATAGGTATTGTGGGAAAATACATGGAAGAATAATTTTGTAGTGTAGGTAAGGTCCTTTTGCTTTTTTCCAAAATGAGTATTTCTGTTTTGCATATGATCTAGATAAGCATCCTTTCAAGAACTGTGACATCAATGAGCAGAAATAAAAGTGGAAATGTTGCAGAAATAGGAAAAAAATAAGACTTCAGTGATAATATGGTCTAGTATACTGTTCAAAGACAAATTATAAAAGTTATCTATGTCATTTGTAAAATGGGAATTCTAATATATGGCTTACCATCCAGAATTGTGGAGGTCAAGTGCACTAATGTTTATGGAAGCTCTTTATGATAAAGTATTATAAATGTACTTGATTTTTATGACTGATAATACAGTGCACTAGATGTTTATTCTTATTTTGTGATGACATATTGGAATGGTGGTGGGAAGCCATCTGTTAAGTGGTTAGGGGAGGACCTTGTTTTATATTTGTAGAAAAGATGATTTGAATACTAAAGTATAAAGCTTTTTCTACTTCAGAGGTACTTTTGGGTGTCAGCAGTATGTAGGGTCACAGTGGGTTTTTTTTTGTTATTATTTGTTTTTATGATTGTTATTTATTTTTTTGCCCTTTATTACTACTCTGAAATGTTTAAAATGAGTACAAGTTTTCAGCATTTAGCAGGGAGCTGTAAATCCTCATATGGCATAGTATATGAAAACCAGAATGAGCACATCATTTACTTGCAATTGTAACTTGCAGGAAATTAATTTGCTTTTGATGTGGGATTATCCTTTCAGATTGAGGAAGAAAATGATCATTTAAATTGACTTATTCACCTCTGAAAGTGGAGGCTTTCATTTAGAAATCTATTAAGAGGAATTCATGTATTCCCTCCTCCAGCCCCATGGGTTTCCAAGTAATTTAGAGATGATTTATTGGTTTTACTTTTGTATTTTCAAGTTTAAGAATTTCTTAGTGCCTTAGAATCAAAAACTTTTGGATCTATGATAGTTTGTGCTGCTTAGTATCTGGATAGGTGTGTGTTTTCATGATTTAATGGTTACATAGATTTTTGCTACATCTCAGATATGCTATTTTCTACCAGATTTTTTGAGGGCATAATATCTTTTCTTCATACCCAAATATTTCTCTAGCTCTTGTCTCCTTATTCATCTTTATTAAAAGATGCTTCTTGGTGCTTATGGTGTATTAGGTGCTTCTGTTAAACACTGGTGAGTCAAGACAGTTCTGCAGGGAAGAGATCAGTAAGCAGGTAATTATACTGTGGAGGGGAAATAAGAAAGAGGTGTGCCAGTAAATACACCTACAAGTAAATAACTTGTAAGTAATAATTGCAAGTAGGTTTGCTTCTTCTGAAATTTTGCAGTTTTATCAATCCAGTTCTTACTCTTTGTGGGGACAAGGTGGGGGGGACTCCTAACCTAGCAGTGTGTGTGTTTTGTGTGTCGGGGGAGAGGATTGTCAGTAAACCCTTCTTGAGAAGGAAGGACCTGCCAGTTGTAAGACAGAGTAGGACAGCTTTTAAGTAGAGTGTGGCAGCATAGAAACTGGCTTTGAAAAGGGGGAGGCAATTAGATTTCAAGGGGTTGCTGCTCCTCCTGAAAAGTCTGTGTCTTGAGTAGGTGAGCAATAGTGAGATAGGCTTTTGGAGGGTCACTGCAAGAGGCTGCCATAAGACAGGAGATGAGGTATCAAGCAGGAGACACTTCTGTGTACTGCACCAGTTTCCAGGAAGATTGTTATATCTAACAATTTGGATATTCTGATTTGGATATTCTGATCATCATTCTTTCCTTCTTCTTTCAGTGGTGATTTGCAAGGCAAGTTAAAATGTCTCCAGAAGTGGCCTTGAACCGAATTTCTCCAATGCTCTCTCCGTTCATATCTAGCGTGGTCCGTAATGGGAAAGTGGGACTGGATGCTACAAACTGTTTGAGGATAACTGACTTGAAATCGGGGTATGTACCAGAACCAATTCATCCATTTCCTCATAACAGACCTTTCTCACCAGGCTTGTTAAAGTCGAACACCACAGAAATTCATCAAGTCATGCCCTTATCATGTGTTAAATTGGTTTTGTCCAGTTCTTGACATTTTATGTTTCAGGTTATTTACTTGTGCTGTGGGCCATTGCTTCATGATCAGAATGGTGTGTGTGTGTGTGTGTGTGTGTATGTGTATGATTAAGGCATACCTCTTTGTTAACAGTGTGCTAGTGGTTTTTAGCTAGTGTGTTTTTCATCATTGACTTGTTTTCTTGTTCTGTGTTCTGCAATTCAGTATGCACTGTAAGAGTTGGGATTTGAGATTGTGAATCTGACATTATTTGATAGTCTCTCCTAATAGGAAAATTATAATTGCTAGCCCAAAATGAGTCATTTTTCACAATTAAGTTGAAACAGTAATATTTCATACCTAAAAATGTTGCATTAAAAAAACTCAATTTTTTATTTTGAAATAGATTTACTTAAAGAATAATTACAAAAATGCTACAGAAAATTAATGCTGTTACATGCTGATAATTGTTCTTTAAGTCTTATTTGAATTTTACCAGTTTTCCTGTTAATGTCCTTTTTTAGTCCAGAATCCAATCCATGATACAGATTGCATTTAGTTGTCATGTCTACTTTATCTTCCAAATCTGTGACAGTTTCTTGTCTTTCATTGTCTTCAGTGGTTTTGAAGCTTTTAAAGGTAGCATTGGTTAGTTACTTTGTAAAATATTGCTCAATATGGGTTTGTCTAATGTTTTCCCTTTATCAGAGTGAGAAATACTCACTCTGATACCCGCCCTCGGTGTTACAGAAGGGATGTATAATTTTCAGTACATCATTAAGATTGTGTGTATCAGGTTTTGCCACTGTGAAACTGATTTTCCCTTTGTGATTAGTAAGTACATTGTGCAGTGTGTTTGACATTGTGCAGATGTTCTGTTTCTCATCTTACTTTTGTCCGTTAATTTCAACCTCCATTAATGGTTCTTGCCTGCAATAATTGTTACTGTGGTTCTTGGATAAGAGTGATTTTTAATTTCCCTTTTCCTCCTACACTTAGTCATTTAATTCTTCTATAAAGAAGCATTACCCCTTCCCTGCCAATTATTTATTTGTTTATTTATATCAGTATGAATTTTGAGGCATTTATTTTATTTGAGTTATAATCCTTAATGAACTGTGTTCATTTATTTTATTTTTTTGCTCAGTTGTTCTAGCCTTTATCATTGGGAGCTCTGTCAAGTTGTCTTTTGAGCATATCCCTATCATTTTTCGAACATTTTCTTTCTAGAGATACTACATTCTTGATTAGTTCTTCTTTTAAAAGCTCTTTTATTTTTACTTTCTACAAATCTTGCTATTTTCTGACTAAGCTGAAGACCTGGATAAAACTGGTAAGATAGAGAAGACTAGGTTAGTTGGACATTTCGTTGGAATGGTAGGATGCTTTTTAAGTAATCATTGGGTATGGGTTTCTATTTGAGGTGATGAAAATGTTCTAAAATTAGTGGTAATGGTTACACGACTCTCTAAATATACTAAAAATGACTTATTTGTGCACCTGTAAAGGTGAATTTTATGGTTTGTGAATTCTCTCTCATTAAAGTTGTCACTAAAAAGACAAACCTGTGTACCCAGGTTATTTACTGGCTTGAATGGACAGGACATGGAAAAAGATCTTCCTTCTCCAGTTTGTCACAAATACTCTCCTCAGAGATATTGAAGACATGACAGGACTGATGGCAGAGGACTGGGAACTGGTTTATGTAAGGTGATATAAACACATAAACCTGAACTTCTTACTCTTTTGTTGGTATCCTGAGAGAACAGTTGGATTCATCCAGATAAAGTCACTTTACTTCTTCTTTGTAGACTCCCTCTTTGGTGCTCCCAAATTCCTGAATGTTTAGTTGAGTGTTCAGGTGCAGATAGTGGGTCTGATGATTAATTTGAAATGAATCGACTAGACCTGGCCCTGTCTGGACTAACTCTGTGAAAAATACTGGAAAGGGTGTTTAATGACTTTTAGTATTTATGGAGTTTACTTTAGATTTAGAAAAGAAATAAAATTATCTCTACCTACATTAACAAACCCGCTACAGATAAAATGATGTGAAAAGCCTCATTAATCTAGAGCATTATTGATGCCTTTTATGTAGTATTTAACTGAAAGATTCATGAAAGTTCTTTTGAAGCTCATTAACAATTCTTTCCTCAGTGTTTCAACCAAAGTATGAATTCCAGAAGTTTCTATAGCAAAACAATGACAGAGTTAGAGAAAATAATTTTTTTTTTTTGGTGTGTTGCTTTTAGCTTTTCCCTTTCTTTTAGACCAGCAGCCATCTGGTGGCTCAAACAAACGGTAGAGAATCTACCTGCAATGCAGGTGATCTGGGTTCAATCCTTGTGTTTGGAAGATCCCCTGGAAAAGAAGATAGCTACTCCCTCCAGTATTCTTGCCTGGAGAATTCCATAGACAGAGGAGCCTGGAGGGCTAGAGTCCATGGGGTCACAAAGAGTCGGACATGACTGAGTGACAGACAGTTTCACTTTTCAGTCCGTTATGAGAATTGGGATCCATGTTTGGAATTTCTCTTAACTCAAATGTTTAAAATGAGGAGACTGATTTTTATAGATCACAGGAGCCAGTATTGTTACCATATATAGCTACTTGTCCTTGAAGAGATGAGGTACCAGGGTTTCTGTATTCTAGGTATGATTCACAGAAGGACTAGATAGGCAAGAACCTATGCAAAGTAAGTTATTTTTTTTTAAATAGCAATTCACTTTTATTTCTCTTATGGCAACTAAATCTCTCTACCTTATGTAAGATTACGTGTGTTTCCAAACTCCATTGCTAGGCTGTCAGTGTCAAGGAGAGGATTCTTGTTTAAAATATTTTTATGCCTCTGTATAAAAACAAAAAATATTTTTATGCCTTGAGAAACCTGTATGCAGGTCAGGAAGTAACAGTTAGAACTGGACATGGAGCAACAGACTGGTTCCAAATAGGAAAAGGAGTACGTCAAGGCTGTGTATTGTCACCCTGCTTATTTAACTTATATGCAGAGTACATCATGAGAAACCCTGGGCTGGAGGAAGCATAAGCTGGAATCAGGATTGCCAGGAGAAATATCAATAACCTCAGATATGCAGATGACACCACCCTTATGGCAGAAAGTGAGGAAGAACTAGAGAGCCTCTTGATGAAAGTGAAGGAGGAGAGTGAAAAAGTTGGCTTAAAGCTCAACATTCAGAAAACTAAGATCATGGCATCCGGTCCCATCACTTCACGGCATATAGATGGGGAAACAGTGGACACAGTGGCTGACTTGATTTTTGGGGGGCTCCAAAATCACTGCAGATGGTGACTGCAGCCATGAAATGAAAACACGCTTACTACTTGGAAGGAAAGTTATGACCAACCTAGACAGCATATTAAAAAGCAGAGACATTACTTTGTCAACAAAGGTCTGTCTAGTCAAGGCTATGGTTTTTCCAGTGGTCATGTATGGATGTGAGAGTTGGACTATAAAGAAAGCTGAGCACAGAAGAATTGATGCTTTTGAACTGTGGTGTTGGAGAAGACTCTTGAGAGTCCCTTGGATTGCAAGGAGATCCAACCAGTCCATCCTACAGGAGGTCAGTCCTGGGTGTTCATTGGAAGGACTGATGTTGAAGCTGAAACTCCAATACTTTGGCCACCTGATGGAAAGAGCTGACTCATCTGAAAAGACCCTGATGCTGGGAAAGATTGAGGGCAGGAGAAAGGGACGACAGAGGATGAGATGGTTGGATGGCATCACCGACTCAATGGACATGGGTTTGGGTGGACTCCGGGAGTTGGTGATGGACAGGGAGGCCTGGAGTGCTGCAGTTCATGGGGTTGCGAAGAGTCAGACACAACTGAACGACTGAACTGAACTGAACTGAATGCCTCTGTAAGTTCTACCATGGTGTCTTTCTAATGTAGTAAGTAAAGGTTGAATGAATGAATGCATTAGCTGTTTTCCCAGAGAAGTTGCTCAGTTTGGGGATCAGAGTAGTTTGGACTTGGGATTCAGAACATGTTCATTGGTCTGAGAGTTGATCGCTTAAATTCTGTTATGCATAATCCTTTTAAATGACATTCCCTGACAAATGAGTTGGTTTTAGAGATTACGGTCAAGTGTGTTACAGTACTGGGCTTACTCTTCTAGGTGAAATTTATATTGAGACCTGGAGGGGCTGAATTTTTAATGTTAGGGAATTATTCCATGAGCCTACTGAACGTTTATTAGCTCTCTACCCTATGTTAATTTGATCACAAGCATGTGTTATTTGTAAGATGCCATATTTTGTCTTTTTTTAGTGATTTACTAATCTCGAAGATGTCTAAGTGTTCCACATCCTGGAATGATTCCTGAGAGGAAAGCAGGGGAGGACTCACTGCAACCTGTGGCAGCTGAGCCTTAATATCTTTTTTCAGCACATCACAGTGACTCAACCTTACTGGCACATGGCTGTGTTTGGGGCATCTGCTATGACATCTCATCCACCCACAACTACCTGTTGCATTTTTTGGGTCCATGTTCTGAATTTCATTACTTAGTTAAAAATAGATACTCAGTGTAGTTGATTACTAAATGGAACAGTTTTGAAAGATGAGTGCTGTCGGCTTTGAAGACTCATCTCAAATTGGCTGCTTTAGTCTCTGGCTGGCAGGCTGAGCCTCTGTCTTCAGCCTCGTGTCTAGAAGGGAGTTGCTGCCCTGAGAAAATGTTAGTTGCTCAGTCGTGTCTAACTCTTTGCGACCTCCAGGTTCCTCTGTCTATGGAATTCTCCAGGCAAGAATACTGAAGTGGGTAGCCATTCCCTCCTCCAGGGGATCTTGCCAACCCAGGGATTGAACCCAGTTCTCCTGCATTGCAGGCAGATTCTTTACCATCTGAGCCACCAGGGAAGCATCCCTGAGAGGCAATAGTTTAATTTTGAAGATGGGCAACTTTTAACAATTTAACTATCTAGCTGTTTACTTGGTCTTTCCATTTTACTTTTTCATACTCTTCTGTGATCTTTTTCCTTTTTCCCTGAGCATATTTTTATACTTTATTCATCATGTGTAAATGTATCCCTAAATAATATGTAGTATTGTTTTACATGTTTAAAAAGTTTATGCAAATGATACCATACTGGACGTATTCTTCTGCAACTTGCTTGTTTTGCTTAGTATTAAATTCATCAGATTTATTGATAATTATATTTAATGGTTCTCATTCTTTCATTGCACTGCTGTATCATATTCCATTATCTGAATATGCCTCCCATTTTTAAATTCACTCTCATGCTGACTGACTTGTATGTTATTTTAAATTTCTTTTGACAAAGCAAGCCGCCACGAACATTGTCCCACCTTTGCTCAAGAAGATATTTTGAGATGATTTTCTGGGGCAAAGGTTTTTGAATTGGGTATGTTTACCCATTTTTGGTTGTAAAATCAGTGGAATGAGTCACCCCAACATTTGAAAACTGAATGAGAAGAGAATGGAACTATCAGAATGTGTCACACTTAATAAGAATAAGCTCCTTTTTGTGAATTTTCCTTTGAGTTGTATGCTTGAACTGGGTCACAGTATAAAATGTGTGTGATGATCAAAAAAGTTTGAAAGCTACCCCTTTAGGGTATTCCTAGAAATGGAATTGCCAACTTTTAGGGTGTATGGTATTTTATTCCATTAGATATTGCCGATTGTATCAATTTCCTTCCACCAGAAATGAATGAGAGTTCTCGTTTTTCTATAGCCTTCACAATGCTCTGTGTTGTCAGACTTAATTTTTTGTGAAGCTGATGGATGTGAAGTGGTATCTCACTATGCTTTTAGTTTGTATTTCCCTGATTACTAATGTAGTGAAGAATCTTTTCCTTGATTTCTTCTTTTGGGAATACCTTTGCTCATCTTTTGGACTTCCCTGGTGGCTCAGATGGTAAAGAATTTTCCTGTCTGGGAGACCTGGGTTCGATCCCTGGGTTGGGAAGATCCCCTGGAGAAGGGAATGGTTACCCACTCCAGTATTCTGACCTGGAGAATTACATGGACAGAGGAGCCTGACAGGCTACAGTCCATGGGATCAAAAAGAGTAAGACACGACTGAGCGACTTTCACTTGCCCATCTTTTAAGTGGATTGTTTATATGTGTGTGTGAGTGTTTGTGTGTGTGTGTGTGTGTATACAGAGATCTTAAAATGTTGTTTATGTAGTTTGGATACTAATCTTTCAGCAGTTACATATATTACAATCTCCATTTAGTCTGTGGTTTACGTTCTTAATTTGGTACTACTGATATCTAGCAGTTTTAATTTAATGAAGTCATTCATCAACATTTTCCTTTTTAGATTTGTTCTCTTTGTGTGTGTGTATGTATTTGTAAGAGAGAGAAAAGAACCATTTCAGGAAATTCTGTCCTACTCAAAAGTTATATGTCTTTCTCTCAGAATTTTAAAGTTTTCCTTTTTGGGTCTTTAAACAGGAATTTATTTTTCTATAAAATACGTTGTAAGATAGGACTATAGTTTTTTTCCACTAATGGATAATCGGTTGTCCCAGCATCGTTTATTGACAAGCTCATCCTTTGCTTGTGGCTCTGTAATGCCGTGTCTCTTACTTTGTCAAGTGTACAGTGCACATGGATCTATTTCTAGGCTTCCTGTTCTGATCAGTCAACCTCCTTGTCCTTGTGCTATATTAACTATTACAACTTTATAGTATGTTGTGATAGCTGGTAGGAAAATTTCTCCTTATCCATCTGTTCTGATTCTTAACACTTGTCTTGCTTAACCATATATCCTAAATACTTTGTTTTATAACCTCATTTATTTTGTTTGTTTTTTGGCCACGCCATGTGGTTTGCAGGATCTTAGTAACCCAATCAGTGATTGAACCCAGGGCCATGGCAGTGAAAGTACTGGGTCCTAACCTCTGGAACTCCAGGGAAGTCCTTCATTGAAATGGTTGCATATGTAAAGAATCTGCCTGCAATGTGGAAGACCTGGGTTCAATCCCTGGGTCAGGAAGATCCCCTGGAGAAGAAAATGGCAACCCACTCCAGTATTCTGGTTTGGAGAATTCCATGAACAGAGGAGCCTGACAGGCTACAGTCCAAGGGGTCTCAAAGAGTTAGACATGACTGAGTGACTTTCACTTTCACTTTTTACTTTCATACTGTTCTTTAAGGATATACCGTAATTCACTGAACAAAACTCCTTCTTTTTGACTCACTGAGAAAGGAAAGGAAACTGACTTGGTGAGGGGCTAATTGAGAATTGACCATCAGGAAAGCTGTCTCTGAGGAAATGACATTTAAGGTGAATCATGAAAGATGCGAATAATTCAATGTGAAGAGCTGGGGAAGTTGTTGTAAAAGGGAAATATCATGTTCAGAGACAGGAGAAAGCTTCCATGTTCAAGGATCTGCAAGGCCACTGTGGTTGGACTATAGGGAGGGAGTGTGAGAGGGAAATAACGTGAGATTCTAAAGATAGTCAGGGGCTAGATTATGCAGAGTCTGGTGGGCTAAATTTGGGAACTTAGATTTTAAGCAGAGTGACATGATTTATTTATATTAAAAATATTACTGGTTGTTATATGGAAAATGGTTTGTGCGGGATAAGGTAGACTAGTTAGCTGTCCATTACAATAGACCAGGTGAGAGATAATAGAGTCTTGGAATATGGTGGTGCCAATGGAGATGGAAAGAAGTCAATGTATTTATAAGTTATTTAGAAGGTAAAATCAAGAGTATGTTGAATTTGGGTTTTGAGAGAGTCAGGAATGACTTCTTTGTTAGCTTGAGTGGGTAGGGTAGGTGGTCATGCCATCTGCTGACATGGGGAGGTGAGAAGATGGATGGAGGAACTGCTGTAATCTGGATTGATTGTTGTCTAGGTCTGCCAGGCAGCTCTCATTGTATCATGTATCATTCCCTTTACCTCTTTCCTGTGTTGAATCTCATATCTTACTTTCTTGTTTTACCCTCTAGCTTTGTTGGAGCAAGTACTCCAGTAGCATCCTAAGAAAGGGAGAAGAGGAGGTTCCTTTTTGAGTTCTTGAAAGTCTGGGAATGTCTTTATTCTACTTTAAACTTAATTTGGACAAGTACAAAAGTGTAGGTTGCAAGTTGAAATTTGGGAGCCTTGATCTGTAGTCTTGGGGACTTCTAACACATATTGTAATTTTATGGATGGAGTATTCTCTTTTCTGCAGGGATAGTAATTGTAGTTTTTTTTTGTTCAGTTGAGGTATAATTGACTAAATGTTTAAAAAACACTTCTTCTTTACCTTATAGTATCCCTGTTTTCTCTTTCATCTTGGTGGCTCTCCTTAAACTGATGATTCTTGGCTGTCCGTGTCTATTAAAGAGTGAGATTCTGAAATGTGAAACTGAAGCTCTTTGGGCATAGGTGGGCTTGTCAACTGCTGAGCCTCACTACAGTGTTACCAGGCAGTGTGGTGTTGTGGTTTATATTTATCTCCTATAAATTTGGTCTTCATCCACAGTTTGAGGCTCATAGCTCCCCAATTCCTTGGAGTTTCCTGAATGATAAGAGCAATGAGATAATATTTGGTCTCTTGTCCTCAGTTCCTGAACCTGCTTCAGGGAGGGTGATTATTCGTTCCCACTCAAGGTTGGGAGCTGGCCCCTTAGATCGTAGTTTTACAATACTGAGTATTCCTGCTATATAATTTTGAGTATACCTCTTCAGGAATATGGTCAATTTCTCTTCTTCACATCTGTTTTTGTATCTGTGAATAAAAGTGTGTGTTTTCTTCATTTTGTTCCTGCACATTTACTGTTAACTTATTCCTAGGTTGTTTATTCTTTGTGTGCTATCAGATAGAAATTCTTAGTGGTTTATTGGCATATATGAAAGCTATTACAGAAGTTAAAGTGGAATCAGGAGATGTATTGAAAAATTTAGTAATTCAGAAATCTATTATCAGAATACTGAAGAATGCTTAGGGGGAATTTGGAGAAAGGAAACATACCCATGACTGGAAGAGCTGAAGCATGTCTGGGGAGTGGGGCTGGGTGGGCACAAGTCAGAAGTCAGGGTGGTGGGACTGGAACCCTCTGAGCCATCTTTAGAGGTGTTGGGTAGCAGCATCATATAGTGGTGAGTATGCAGGCTTTTCAGCTGGTGAGGTCTGAGTTTGAATCCTGACTTTACCACTTAGCAGCTTGTGACCTTTGGCAATTTACATACCCTTTGCATGCTTTTTCTTACATAGGGATGATGGTAATAATTATCTTATTATGTACTTATGAGAAGCTTTGTTGAGCCCGAAGGTGCTGCTATGGGTTCCAGTGGGGCCGATGTGAACATTGTTGGCTGGGCAAATGGAGCTCCTGAAATGCCAGACTACATGGGTGATTGGCTTGAGGGCATCTACTGCCTCGCTACTGATAGGAATGCTGTGTGGAAGAACTTGATCCTCAGTTTGGGACTTTTTGATGTGGGAGTGTGGCTCGCCAGGAGTTTGAGTGACATTGATCTAATGGCACCTCAGTTTGGGGTGTGGCCAGAAAGGCACATAGAACCTCTGTGCTGCACTCGAACCTTCTAAAAACAGAGCCTCCATTCTGTGAGTGTCACAAGAACTTGCCCAGAGGGACAGCTTTCCTCCTCTGCCTGATGTCCTTTCTCTGCAGAGTCTCCTCAGAACCCCATTCCCTGGTCAGCAGTCAGGTTTCAGCTATAGAGTTGTTTTCTGTAAAGTTCTGTACATGGTTGCTAAGTTTCTGTAGGGAATTATCTTTGTTCCTGTCCTGTGGAATGACCTAATGGTATTTTAACAAATACTTGAGATAAAGACTACTCATAAAGATAAAAAGTGGTTATAGAGATGAAATGAGATAACTTATGTAAAGCACCTAGAGTAACTTGGTCATAGTGCTCAATAAATGGTAGCAACTGTTATATTACTATTGTTATGTTACATATATATATATATTTATCACCATTTATATGTATATATTTTCATAGTTTATATATTATATATATTTATTGTTTCACTGTATTATTGTCGTTTGGTAGTTGGTAGAGTCACATTGGCATTCCAGAATCAGGGACTGTGTGAAGAGTGAGTGTCCATGTGAGTGGTATAAAGGAGCTGTCTAATAAAACCCAGGTGATTTGAGCAAGCTAAGAACTCACACATGTATAACAGAGATCAGAAATCATAGAGCAGAAAAGCACAGGAAGGCCAGAGACTTTTGTTTCTAGGGTAACTTTCTATCTTGTTTTTTGGAGATCTATGGAGGGAGGAAAAAGTGTGGCTAACTGAGACCCAGCAGGGGGATATATTATTCATTTGGAACATTTGATTATGTTGAAGAATAAATGGGTGTGAAGATACAAGCTTTCTTTTTTTAAGCAGATGGAACCTAACAGTTTTAAACAGCTATTAGAGGCTGAACCGTTGCTTGCCCTGAGCAGAGACAGCAACAGTTTTTAGCAGAGGGTTAATAAGCCTGCCTGGCAAGGCCTGCTAAGATGGTGTGCAGGCTAGATTAGGGAGCTCTGTTGGAGGGTGGAGAGTTAGTGTGGGCAGTGGGTGGGTGGGGTTGTGGATATTAGAGCAGATCTTTGGCTAGGGTTCAGGGTGCTTA
Organism: Cervus canadensis; assembly: GCF_019320065.1. NCBI lineage: Eukaryota > Metazoa > Chordata > Mammalia > Artiodactyla > Cervidae > Cervus > Cervus canadensis. The sequence continues at coordinate 68,099,687 of NC_057390.1, read as the reverse complement.
TCTAGGTACCGAAGCATCTAGAAACCTAGGGAACAGTGCATGGTATTGATGTTTTGAGTGCTGTCACCATGTTCAGGTCATCCTCTAGGAGTTAGTCCTTGAGCTTTTTTAACCATTGGAAGCACAGGCTCTTCATCCTCCTCTGCCCCAGCCCCATACTCTTTACTTGTCTTAGACCCTTGTCCTGAGCAGTCTTCTTCTGATTATAATAGTATAATACAGTAATATAAATATGTTAATGAAACAGTTAATGGGTCCTTTTAACGTTTCAAAGGGCTGTCATTTATTTTATATTTTGTACTTAGGATTTTTGGGGGAAAAGTCAGAGTGGTGATATTGTCTTTGACCCAGTGAACTCTGCCATCACTAGCCTTGGGAACTTTTGCTAGGATTCCACAGTCTTTCCACAGAGTCTGGGGTGGTGAGTGCTAGGATGAATCTGAGTCTGGAGTTTTAGATGGTTGTCAGTCTTGGGCTTTTCGTGCCTTATAGTGACTTCATTTCAGGATGGCTTCATTTGGGGAAGGGGAATAAGTAGAGGGAAGTAGCCAATTTAATGTGCGAAGGAAAGAACAGAAGATTCATTTAGTCAGTTCCTGGCTCTACTTTGCATTGTTCAAGGGAACAAAAAAATCACTCCTACCCTTATTTTTGTCCTCTCTGTTCTGTGCAATTTTAAGGTAGTATTTTTTGACTAGTTTTTGTTTAATTAAAATGAAAAATTTGTAAGTTGCTTGATTACAGTGAGGCTCTTCCAATACATGATAATAGGCACATCAGTTTGTTTCAGAGCTCCAATTAACTGTTCCTATGCTATCACTTATAAAGGACCCCTTATATCCATGTAACACAGCCCCCTTTTTAAGCTTCCATGTTGTTTGAATTATCTTGCCTTTTGATGCCATGGTCTTGAGAAATAATTTTGTAATTTTCCTTTCCAGGGCCACATTTCCTGAGTCATTTAGTTATCTTTCTAATGGCATGTTATGAAAGTTGTTTTTCCCATTGACCTTGCTTCTCTTGACTTTTTGAAAAATGTATCCCTTTTGTTTTCTGAAAAGGTTTTTTATCTCAACCTTTGCTCTTGCCAACTTATTGATAAGAGATCTTGAATCAAGTGGAAGTTTTGGGAACCATTTTGATGTTCTACCATTAAGTAGATATACTGCCCTCAGAAAAATTGCTTGTTTCATCTGTAGACACATTTGTAGCCTCCTAAGACTTCTTCAGTTAAAAAGGATTATTTAAAAAATTTTCTGTTTCAGTAAAGTATTAACATGAAGGTTCAATTGGGGACTTAGCACATACTTTGTTTTTAATGTGGTGAAATATACATAACATACATTTGCCATTTTCACCATTTTTAAGTGTACAGTTCAGTGTCATTACATACTTTCACATTAAACAAGAGCTCCCCATTCCTTCCTTCCCTCAGCCTTGGCAGTCACCATTTTATTTTTTGTCTTTGAATCTTAGCACTTGAAGTACCTCATGTAAGTGAACTCAGGAAGAATCTGTCTTTTTGTATCTGGCTTATGTCACTTAGCATAATATCTTCAAATTTTATCCATGTCATACTATGTGTCAAATTTTTCTTTTCTTTTTCTGTTTTTTGGCTGCACCTTGAGGATCTTAGTTCTGTGGTTAGGGATAGAACCTGGGCCCTTAGCAGTGAGAGTGCAGAGTCCTTACCAGGGAATTCCCAAAATTTTCTTCATTTTTAAGACTGAATAATATTTCATTGCATGTATATGCCACATTTTGTTTATCTATTCTTTGATAGGTGGCCATTTAGGTTGCGTCTGCCTTTTGGCTGTTGTGAGTAATGCTGCTATAAACATGGGAGTACAAGCACCTGTTTGAGTCCCTGTTTTCAGTTTGGGAATACCCCCAGAAGTGGAAGTTCTGGATCACATGATAATTTATGTTGTCTCCATGCTGTTTTCCATAGTGTGCTTTCTGTTCAGTCACTCAGTCGTGTCTGACTCTTTACGATCCCATGGACTGTAACCTTCCAGGCTTCTCTGCCCATGGAATTTTCCAGGGAAAGAATAGTGGAGTGGGGCACCATTTCTTACTCCAGAGGATCTTCCCGACCCAGGGATCAAATGGGCATCTCTTGTGTCTCCTGCAATGGCAGGTGAATTCTTTACCGCTAGTGTCACCTGACTTTTCCACAGTGGCTGCTGCCCTTTACATTGCCCCTAGCAATGCACAGGATTCTAGTTTTTCCACACCCTCACCAACACTTGTTGTTTTTTTTTTTAAAAATTGTTTTTAAATAATATCCAAATGTATATGAAGTGGTATCTCATTATGGTTTTGATTTGCGTCTCCCCAGTGATGTTGAGTATCTTTTCATATGCTTATTGGCTGTTTTATATATCTTCTTTGGAGACATGTCTGTTCAAGTCCTTTGCCTATTTTCATTGATGTTGTCTAGGAGTTTTTTATGTATTCTAGATATCAAATTCCTTACCTTCTCCCACTCCACGGGTTGCCTTTTCACTCGGTTGACAGTATCCTTTGATGCATAAAGTTTTTACTTTTGTTGAAGTTGACCTTATCTGTTTTTTTCTTTTGTTGCCTGTCCTTTTGGTGTAATATCCAGGAATTTTTTTTTTTCTCTTTTAAACCAAGAAGTTATTGCAGAATCCAATGTCATGAAGCGTTCCCCCTGTGTTTTCTTCTAAGAGCTTTATCATCTTAGCTCTTGTAATTAGGTCTTTGATCCATTTTGACTTTTGAATTAAATATTTTAGGGTATGGTGTAAGATTAGGGTTCAACTTATGTTTTTTTTTTTGCCCATGCATATCCAGTTTTCCCAGTGCTGTTTGTTGAAAAGACAATCTTTTCCCCATTAAGTGCTTTTGGTACTATTGTTGAAAATCATTTGATTATATATTCAAGGGATTATTTCTGGGCTCTTTATTCTATTTAGTTGGTCTGTATGTCTATCTTTATGCCAGTACCACACTCTTGAGTATTATAGCTTTGTATTAAGTTTTGAAGTTGGAAAGTATGAGACCTTCAACTTTGTTCTCCTTTTTCAGGATTGTGTTGGGTGTTCGTGAATCCCTTGAGTTCCCATTTGAGTTTTAGGATAGCATTTTCTATTTCTGCAAAAAATGTCATTGAGATTTTGATAGAGATTGCATTGAATCTATAGATTGCTTTGGGTAATACCAATATTTTAACAATAGTAAGTCTTCAGTGAACATAGAATGCCTTTCTGTTTATCGGTGCCTTTAATCTCTCTCAGAAATGTTTTTTAGTTTTGAGTATTCAAGTCTTTTGCACCTTGGTTAAGTTTATTCCTAAGTATTTTATTCTTTTTGATACTGTTGTAAATGGGATTGTTTTTGTAATTTCCTTTCCAGATTATTTATTGTTAATATATGGAACTGTAACTGAATTTTGTGTGTTAATTATGTATTCTGCAACTTTAATTAATTTATTTATTAGTTCTAACAGCTTTTTTCTGGTGGAATCTTTAGGGTTTTCTAAATGTATGACCTTGTCATGTGCAAACAGAGGTATTTGCTTCTTTCTCAGTATGGATGCCTTTTATTTCTCTTTCTTGCCTAAGTGCTCTAGTTAGGACTTCCAGTACTATTTTGAATAGCCGTGGTGAAAGCAGGCATCCTTGTCTTGTTCCTGACCTTAGAGAAAAGGCTATCAGTCTTTCACCATTTTTTTTTTCCCCTTCAATTTATGCTTTGATTCAAGCCTTTGGCTGAGAAGGCAAAGTAAATTAAGTACTGTGAGGAAAGCTACAACAGTACTGAAGTTGTGAACTTATTCTTGAACTGTAAATTCTTATGAAACTAGCTTCTGTAAAGGAGCCTGCCACAAGATTTATTATTAGCTAGAATAATAGCAAGGGGAACACCCTCATAATTTTACAAATAGCTGAGGTTCTTAAAACTCAAAGAGGCTTTTTTTACCTTTTCATTCTGTGCAAGCATGTAGATTTGTGTCCACACTGTATTTTTAGCTTTATGGTGTAAATGTGTCTGAGTACATACTGTTCTGTGTAGGACTGAGGGATACAGTCAGGAAAAATAGAGGAGATCAACGTGTTGACAATTTGGGCTGTATAAGAGTGGCTTTTAGTGGACTTAGGTCTATAAAATAGTCACAACAATAGTAGCAACAATAGTAGCAATAATCCTGGCTAGGCAAATTAGGTATATAACCTCCTGCAACATCACATCACTGCATAAGGTGTAGATATTAGCATCCTCTTGTTACAGGTGAGGAAGCAGTCCTGAGAGGTCAAGGTGAGGGTCTCAGGCTGTTACATGGCAGAACCATGATTTGAAACTAAGTCTCTGATTTCATAGCCCTTTTGCTTTCCCCTGAATTTATTGTTTTTGTTTGATTTTAGTTCTGCCACATATCTTAAGTATGATTCTTTGTGGTCCCAAGAAAGTACCAGGTAATAAATGAAGGTACTGCATATATTTTCTTTGGTTGGTTAATTTGAACTCCGAGGTGATGTCACTTGTCTAGCCTTCTCCTTTCTTAGCTCTGTCTGTCTGTGCTTGCTTCTCTTTAAAGGCTGGAGAAGGCTGTGCTGAAATTGAATCAGGCCTTTGTGTCAGCGCCTCTTTAGAGGGAATGGAGAGCCATTTATCAATACACCTGCTTCTACCTAGAATAGAAGCCTTTTAATTGAGAATTAGTGACCTAGAAAATTCCTTGTTATTATTCCTTGTTATTATTACTGTATTAGTGTAGGCCAGGCTGGCATTGGTTAACTCAAGCAAGTTTATATTGAGCATATGCATGCTAAGTCCCTTCATCTGTGTCTGACTCTGTGTGACCCTATGGATTATAGCCCGCCAGGCTCCTCTGTCCATGGAATTTCTCAGGCAAGAATACTGGAATGGATTGCCGTTTCTTTCTCCAGGGGATCTTCCCAACCCAGGAATTGAACCCTTGTGTCTTGCGTCTCCTGTGGTGACAGGTGGGTCTTTGCCACTAGTGCCACCTAGGAAGCCCCAAAGTGTTAGTCGCTCAGTCGTGTCTGACTCTGCCACCTCATAGACTATAGCCCACTAGGCTCCTCTGTCCATGGGATTCTCCAGGCAAGAATACTAGAGTGGGTAGCCATTCTTTTCTCCAGGGGATCTTCCTCACCCAGGGATCAAACCCGGGGCTCCTGCATTACAGGCAGATTCTTTACCATCTGAGCCACCAGGGAAGCCCTCTTATACTGAGCAGTAAGGACAGTAATATGATAAGAGCTGTTACCATTAATAATGCTATCATTATAAGTGCTTTGAAAGATATTATCACATTTGATCCTTATAATAATCTCTTAAGGCAAATGAGGTAACTGAGATTCAAGTAAGTTAAGTGACTTGTTCAGGGTCATCTAGCTAGATGATACCATCAAAAGCAGGTCTTGCCTGTTTTTCTCCATTACAGGATCTGGCTTTTTGCTAATTTCAAGCACACACACACACACACACACACACACACACACACACACACACATACACACACTCACACACATATACTTGAAATAAATATATGTACACACACATGTATTTGTTGCCTCAGAGAAGGCAGGCTTCTCATCTGGCATCACAGTTATGTCCTCAGTGCCTAGAATAGGACCCAGCCCAGCAGAGGAGCATTAAGTATAAAGCTGGGAATCTGAGAGTAGAGTTCATGGTTCCAGGTTCAGAGCCATATCACAGTTGTCTCCTGGGGTAAACAAAGTAAGTCATTAGGACCTTGAGGTTCTAATGATCCATGAGGGCATCATGGATCAAAAAAGTGGCTAGTTGTTGCTACTGCTCGCTTCCCCTGGACATTAAAGTTTTAAGCTCATTGATTTAAAAAAACTTTTATTGAAGTATAGAATACATTCAGAAGACTACACTTAATCAAATGTGAATATAACTGAATTTTCACAAACTGAACACATTTGTATAATCAGCACCCCCTGAAACGGAACATTACCAGCTCTTTATACGTCCTCCTGGCATTCTTCCTTCCCCATCACACACACAACTACTATCTTGCCCTCTAAAAGCATAGATTAGTTTTGCTTTTTAAAAAAAATTTTTTTTTGGTATAAGTAGGATTTATATTCCACAAGGCACCATTTTGTGTCTGGTTTCTTTTGTTCAATGTTATGTTTGTAAGGTTCTACATTGTGGTGGATATATTGATTCTCCTGGCTGAGCAAGGAGTATTCCATTATTTGAACACATCAGTTATCTCTTTGACTGTTGGAGGATATTTGGGTAGCGCCTGGTTTCTGTATTTTTAAAAAAAGGATTATTTAATTTTTGGCTCTGCTGGGTCTTCCTTGCGACATGGACTTTTCTCTAGTTCAGTGACTGGGGGTGCTGACTAGTTGCTGTATATGGGCTTCTCTTTGCAGTGGCCTCTCCTGTTGTGGAGCACAGGCTGTAGCGCTAGTGGACCTCAGTAGTTGTGGCTCCCAGTCTCCAGAGCACAGGTTCAGTAGTTGTGGCGCTCAGGCTTAGTTGCTCCACTGCATGTGGGATCTTCCCGAACCAGGAATTGAACTGTGTCTCCTGCATTGGCAGGAGGATTCTTTACCACCATGCCACCAGGGAAGCTCCTAGTTTTTGTCTTTTGTGAATAGTGCTGATGTAGACATTGGGGCTTCCCTGGTGGCTCAGAGGGTAAAGCGTCTGCCTGCAATGCGGGAAACTTGGGCTCGATTCCTGGGTCGGGAAGATCCCCTGGAGAAGGAAATAGCAACCCACTCCAATCCCCTTGCCAGGAAAATCCCATGGACGGAGAAGCCTGGTAGGCTACAGTCCATGGGGTCGCAAAGAGTCAGACACGACTGAGCAACTTCACTTTCAGACATTCTGGTATATGTCTTTCGGTGAATGTATATAAACATGTTTGAATCCTCCAGATTTTAAATTAAGAACTGTTCATTAAGTAGAATAGATATTTAAAAATGATTTCCATTTCATATTGTATCTAAGTAAGGGAGGAGGTTATGGAGGGAAAAAAGAAGGGCTGGAAAGGAGGCAGAAGGACAGTATGGGGAGATAAAATTGGGAGAGGCAAAGATCAGAGAGAAGAAAGGGTAAAGAAAGCCAGAGGCCAGTATCCAGACACTGAGAGGGGCTTCTATGTACGGGGAGCCACTGAAACAGACCCCTGACCCAACCGTGAGCATGGACTTCAAGGTTACTTTACTTCTTATTTTTTTCAAGGAAATTTAAAAAAAAAAGCTTTTTAAATTATTTTTATTTGTAGGATAATTGGTTTATAATATTGTGTTGGTTTGCCATACATCAATATGAATCAGCCATAGGTATACTTATGCCCCCTTCCTCTTGAAATACATCTTTTTAGTCTCATCAACTCTTCTCAGAGGCTCTTTGATTTCCAGTCTGCCCATTTCCCTCCATCTACATTGTCAGCATCAACTCTTATCTAACTAGTCTCTTTATAAGTGCTCTAGGTCGTCTCTGTAATTCTCATCAATTTATTTTAAGTTAAAAATAAAAAATAGATGCTGTGACTCATTCAGAATTATTGAACAGCTTCCCTTTGCTCTTAGAATAAAATCTCCAAATGCTCATTGATTTGCCATGTGGTTGGGCGCCTCTCCCCTGTTCTGCCTTGTCTTATGTTGCTTTCCTCCTAGTTCCCTTCCCTGAGCTTCACTGACCTCTCTGTTCCCAGAAGGCCTCAGACCCTTTTCTAGGTGGGACTTTTGCTCACCTTCTTCCTTCTTCTGGATCATTCTTTCCCATTACCAATTGTCTGATTTTTGTAATGCTTCAGATTTATCTTGAGTACAGCTTCTTTTAGTTTCAGAGGAGTCCCCCAGCCCCTATCTGAATTAGATCTCCTGACTGTGTTCTTCTGTAACATGTTATTTTAGCACTTACTGCCATTTGAAATTATGTGCACAGCTGATTATTTAATGCTGTGTCTTGCCAGACTTTTAGCGCTATGAGGGCAGGCACCATGCCTGTTTTGTTCAAAACTTAAAACCCTGCAGATGGCACAAAGTAGGCACTCGGTAAATACTTGTTGAAGCTCTAAGTAACTGTGCTGTGAGCGGAGTCATCTCAGTGGCTCACCTCTGGGAAGTATTGCCTGTACTGCCAAAGTGCCACTAGAGGAATGTTGGTCAGGACCGAATGCCAAGTAGGTTAAGTGTCAGTCTACAGCATAACAGGTACTGTATGACTGTGTTACACCTGCGTGCGTGTGTAAACAGGTACTATATGACTGTGTATACTGGCATGCATGTGTGCGTCCTAAGTTGCTCAGTTGTGTCCAACTCTGTTCGACCCTGTAGTCGAACTGGTGTAGTCCACCAGGTTCCTCAGTCCATGCAATTCTCCAGGCAAGAGTGTACTGACATGGGTTGCCACGCCCTCTCCAGGGGATCTTCTTGACCCAGGCATTGAACCTGGGTCTCCTGCATTGCAGCCAGATTCTTTACTGCTGAGCCCTCAGGGAAGCCCATATGTATACCTCTGAATTTCTAAGTGTACAGAGGAAGATTTGGAAGCATATTAAACAAACTTTTTTCAGTGTTTAACTTAGGAAAGGGAAGGAGTGTGAGCAGTGAAAGGATTCTTGGTACCTTCATTTCCATATTATTGTAGTTTTTTTTTTAATAGTAAAAGATTTTTACTTGTGTTTATTTTGAAAAAGGTAGATTTGGCTTAAGAACAGTTTCTGCTGTAGGAGCCCAGTGGGATGAGACAGTAGCAGGAGGTATTTGTCTCAGTATTAGGAGAAAAGACAGACATTGGGATAGAAGATAGAAGAAATGGAACTTGAGGAAGAATGAAATTCCAGAAAAAGCGTATTTTTCACTTTGTGCTTTTCCTGGTGTAGGTTTATCATCAGGATTCATTGTCTGGGTATATATTTTATATTGTAATAATGACAGAACTTTGAATAGTATTCCTGGAAATAACATAAAATTTGTTTTATTGTGAATTGAACAGTGGATTTAGAGCTCTAAGTAGACAATATCTTTCTGTATATCTGCCTGTCTGTCTTTTACCATAAAGAAATGGGTGATAAATGTATTTAGCATTTGTGAATAGTACAAAGCTCTTGTTTCATTGGCTTTCTTTGTCTTCAGTAAATCCATGAGGAATGTTTTTGTAATCATACGTTAAAATTTATGCATATATATATTTAAAAACATGTGAGGACATAAGTCTCAGAGAGGTTAAGCAACTCATCCAGGGTTACTTAGCTGATAAGTGGTGGAGGATAGAACTGGATCCCAGGTCTTCTTTATCAGATGTTATTTATTTTTCAGGAAAGCATTGGCCAGAAAAAGATAAGAATCACTTATTAATATAGTATGCTGTGGAATGGGTGTTTAGGCCATCTACATTTGTGAAACATCTTTATATATGACACTAACAAAACCCATTTACTGGATAGATTTTAGAAATTGTTAGACAGTTGAGACTAAAACTTAAACATCAGAAAGAGGTCAGTATTTGAAGTTATTTAGAAAAGGCTATCTGAAATAATATTTTCTAGGCAATAAGTTACTACAAATGAGCTAGTTCTCAGCATTTAAATAATTTGACAAGAGTTTGTAGATGTCTACAAATCAAAAAGACTGTGGGGAGAGAATACAATTTTATAGTTGTAACTGGAGCAGAAATTAAAAATGTGTAGTTTTTTTTATTAAGACTGTCACTGATTCATTCTTTAACCTAAATCTCAGACTCTTTTGTAGTTCTTTTTTCTTTTTTTTGCTTTTTCCCATTATTCAGGTTATTGAACAGTTGGAAGCTTAAGTGATATTGCACATCTTAACTAAAAGTATGTAATTATTGGCATTCTGGAATAATTTCTTGTAGTACAGCCTTGTATATTTATTCAACTTTTCCTCAGAGTAGTATTGATCATATTTTTTATAATAAAAATATCTTTGGGAATTTTTTGTTATTGGCAGGTTTTTATAAGTACAGCTGTTCCCCTCCTCTCCTCACTTTATCCACGGGAGATACGTTCTAGAAACCCCCAGTGATGCCTGAAACTACAGATAGTATTGAACTCTACATATATGGTTTTCTTTCTCTACACACATATTTATGATAAAGTTTAATTTATAAATTAGTCACAATAAGAGGTTAACAACAATAATAAAATAGACCAGTTAGACAATGGGGCTTCCCGGGTAGCTGAAACCGTAAAGAATCTGCCTGCAATGCAGGAGACCTGGGTTGAATCCCTGGGCCTGGAATATCCCCTGGAGAAGGGCATGGCAGCCTACTCCAGTATTTTTGCCTGGAGAATTCCATGGACAGAGGAGCCTGGTCCTATAGTCCACGGACTCACAGAGTCAAACACGATTGCGCGACTAACAAACATACACAATTATAAAATATACTGTAAAAAGTTGATGCTTTTGAACTGTGGTGTTGGAGAAAGACTCTTGAGAGTTCCTTGGACTGCGAGGAGATCCAACCTGTCCATCCTAAAGGAAATGGGTCCTGAATATTCATTGGAAGGACTGATGCTCAAGCTGAAGCTCCCAATACTGTGGCCACCTGATGTGAAGAACTGACTCATTTGAAAAGACGCTGATACTGGGAAAGGTTGAAGGTGGAAGGAGAAGGGGACAACAGAGGATAAGATGGTTGGATGCTATCCCTGACTCAATGGACTTGAGTTTGAGTAAACTCTGGGAGTTGGTGATGGACAGGGAGGCCTGGAGTGCAGTCCATGGGGTCGCAAAGAGTCGGACATGACTGAGTGACTGAACTGAACTGAACTGAAAGTTAAGTGACTGCAGTGTCTCTCTCAGGATTTATTGTGACCACCCTTTTTCTTCTTAGGATGATGTGAGATGATAAAATGCCTGCATGACTTAGGTGAATTGAGGTGAATGACGTGGGAATTGTGACTTGGTGTTAGCTACTCACGACTTGACCATTTGTCAGAAGGAGGATCATCTGCTTTGAGTGATCCTGGATCATTGAATCCCGACGATGTCAGTGACTGGATGTCAGGAGCAGACTGCATTGATGGTTGGGGATTCCTTATGGGATGGCTAAAAATTTCATCCTGCTACTCAGAAAGGACATGAAACTTAAAACTTATGACTTGTATATTTTTGGAATTTCCCATTAATTCCTTTGGACTTTGACCATTGGTAACTGAAATCTTGGAAAGGGGAACTGCATTTAAGGGGGGACTTGTTGTTATTGTTGTTTAGTCGCTAAGTCATGGCTGACTCTTCTGTGACTCCGTGGACTGTAGCCCACCAGGCTCCTCTGTCAATGGGATTTCCTAGACAAGAATACTGGAGCGGATTGTCATTTCGTTCTCCATTAAGAGAGACTATATATGTATTATATCCATCTTTGTACTTATTTGTGTAAGAACTAAAAGAACATGTACGTCAGAAAAGAGTTCTGGGGACCAAAATAGTTCAAATAGAGAATTGAGAGTCTAGGTAGATTGACAGAATTGGAGATATCAGATCTTTAATCATGAGTACAGGATGCAGCAGGCTACTACTTCAGGTGTGGAGGCCTAGGATTTAGACTTGAGTGATAACTTTCTTTAGACTTTCTAAAACATTGTGACTTGCTGCCACAGATTCTGCTAGCAGTCATATTATAAGATTGGGTGATCCCCTTCAAACTGGATCTCAAATTACTTAATATCTTTTTAAAAGGAATGAATCCAAGAACATGTTGGAACTACATTTGGATACAAACGAAGTAGTGTTACAAATTCTGAGCAGTCAGATAGATAATCTGATGATAAATTATAAGCAGTGAGCTATATTGATATTACTGGCAATTTAGCAGGGATATCAAAAGAACACTTGGCAAGGAATAAATTAATAGTGTTTGTTACTATAGTGGGAAAACCAAAGTGAGTGGAGGGACTGGGGGACTTCAAAGTAAAGCAGTTTATCTATATAATCAAAGACCTTCGGCATTTAAATAAAGGATATTTAGCTAAATGTTTCTCAGTTGTCTTTGGTGACTAGAGTTTTAAAAAAGCTTCTAGTCTGTCACCAAGTCCTACTTTTATAAAATATAATAAAAAGGAATTAGTCAAAAAATGAAATTAAAAAAGACACATGAAATGCAAGGCCTGGCTTTTTTAATGTTAAACTCACCAGACTTAAAACTGCACTTTTAAATTGCTATAAAAATTTCCAAATTCTTACTCTCAGTATCTGTTCTTGTCTCATCATGTATTAGTAATGGTTTGTAGTCTAGTACTGGTCCGTGGGCCTCACTTTGAGTATCACTGTTCAGGGGGTTTCTGCATTCTAACAGTTTAAGAGCTGGCCTTTTCAGAATTCTGAGTGGTGAGACAGTGGTATACTAGTGATAAGTAATTGCTAGCTACACATGGGATAATCTGAGGTAATTTTTTTCCTTTTTAAACAAATACAGTAGAAAAATATGGTAGAAGGTTGTAAGAATGCAGACTTCTCTCAAAATTACTAAAGTTTTCAATTAGTGGGTCAGTGAAAACTGAGAGCATCCTTACTTTATTTATGCTTTCTGCATATAGACCAAAGAAGCATGACTTTTGAGTAAGGAGAGAATGTTTACAATACAGTTCTTTTTTGGGAGACCTTCTTACTTTGTTCCTGTACATTTTAAAGATAACTTTTTTTTTTTTTGCTTTTTGCCTGTTAAAGCTATGTATAGATTTATATTTTCTAAGTTGGTAAACATCTTAACACTATGTCAGTGACTTGGGTGGTAATTCAGTTTTTCTCTCCTTGTAACTGATGAAGGTTTTTATTGACTGGGCTAGGCACATTTAGTCAATTTTTATTATACTGTTTTTTGTTAAAATGTTAACATTTGCCATTTCAAGTTTGTTTAATGTAGTTCATGGTAGAATTCGTTTCTTTATAAAAACTTAATATAGTTGTAAAGAGAAAAGCAAATATCATATATTAATGCATATATGTGGAATCTAGAAAAATGGTACAGATGAAAGTATTTGCAGGGCAGAAATAGAGATGCAGATGTGGAAAGCGGTCGGGTGGACACGGAGGGGAGGAGAGGGAAATGAACTGGGAGGTTGGGGTTGATGCCTGTGCACTGCCCTGTGTAAAACAGATGGCTGGTGGGACCCCGCCGAACAGCACAGGGAGCTGAGCTATAGCAGAGCCGTGCTCTGTAATGACCGTGATGGTTGGTATAGCGGGCAGGGAGGGAGGTCTAATAGGGAGGGGCTGTGTGTATACATGTAGCTGATTCACTTTGTTGTACGGCAGAAACTTACATAATGTTGTAAAGCAACTATATTCCCCCCACTCCCTGCCAAAAAAAAAAAAACAACAACTTAATAAAGAACTGGTGTTGGCTTTTGAAGTCATATTATAGTTTAACATTACCTTAATCTAGTCTGGAGTTAACAGAATTTCAGGATTGGAGGCATTAAACCCTAACAGCCGCCATGTGATCTATTAGCCCCTTGTGATGCTTCCTTGCTAAATACCTAGTTCTCCAGTCACAGGGAAACTTGAGTCCCAAGGCCACTCATTGGGCACCTGGGCTGTTAGAAAGTGCTTTTGTGTCACTTCTGCTTATTGACACAGTAAGGAACAAACTTAATCAGTCCTCCATGTGACGGCACTTTGAATAAAGGAAGGCAGCTGTCATGTTTTGTATTTTTCTCTTCTGTAGACTGGCATATAGCCTTTGCTTATACCATATGATTTGTGTCCTTTTACCATTCTTGTTGGCTTTTCTGAAAGTGATCCAGTTGATCTCTCTGCTTCTTAAAGTGTAACACCTAGAACTGAGCGACTTGTTTGATGGATAGCTTTGACTGTTGTGTAGTATAGTACTGTTGTCTTCATTTTTCTGGAAGGTACATTCTTGGAGGTTGTTTTGGACAGAGCTTTGGTAGCAAACCATTTGGTAGGTTGTAATCCATTGGTATGTTATAAAATCATGTTAGTGGGTCTCGATCCACATTTTAAAAAATATCAAATAATATAGAGTTGAATAAAAAATTTCAGTGCATTTCATGTAGTATTATAGCTAAGTATTATAAAAAAAGTTTCAATTTATGTAGACACATACACACTCTTGTGTACTCTTGTATGTGTACATAAATACTCAGCACATGTGTGTGTACTGGGTGGTGGTATAAAGTGGTGACATGTAAGTTTCTTACTGTGCGTCAGAAACGTGTGAATGTCTCTGGTCTTGACTTGAGGCTTTCTTCCTTGCCTCTCTCTGAGGGCTGCTTCCGGTCTCTTCTGGCTCTGCCACCACGTAGATCTTCCAGCTGATACTCTTTGTTCTACCATGGGACCTGCTGTGCAACCCGAGGCGCATCCTGGGCTCCATTTGAATTGGCCCCTGGAGAAATAATTTCCCTGCTCTGATTCAGTCTCTGCACAGTGGGACTACTTCTGATAACTTTTGTCTGTAGACTAAAGAAGGCGTAGTAATGAGGGGGTACACTGAAGGTTTTTTTGGTGGTTGCTTTAAATTCTAAAAATTATTGCTCAAGTGAAATTAAGGCTTTAATGAAAATAATGTTTGAGATAGTCTTTCCTTCTCCATATTTTTGATTTTGCAGTTGTGCAAAACAGTTTTGCAGTACTTCTAACTGTGAGTACTTACTCTGTGCCAGAATCTAAGTACTTTATCTGTATCATGTCAATGGATCCTCATAACAACTCCATGGAGTGACTATCATCCCCATTTTACAGATGAGGAAATTGAGGAAGAGACAGACTATTTAACTCACACAAGGATTTACAATTCATGGTGTTTAACTTATATCCCAGCTGGCAATCTAAGGAAAAAATCCTCTAAAACAACCTAACAATGTAAAATACATGGATGGTGTGTTTATCCCATTGTGCTGTAGTTCTTGATAAACTTATATTAATATTACTAAATCTTTTCATAATCACTTAGAAGAATTTGAGAATTAAAATTTTTTTTTCTTTCATCTTTAGAAAGCACCTCTCACCAACAGTAGTGGGAATCCTTTAATGACACTGCAGTCTGTTAATTCTCCTGCTTCCCTTCTTCTCTGCTCTCCCATTCTATCCTCCATTTTTATCTCTACCTTGTTATCTGTCTCCACTGCAGTTCACTCTTCTACTTTTTGCTTGTTTTTTTTCTCTCTCTGTCCTCCTCTGTCCCTTGCCAGTTTCCTGTCTGTTCTTTTCTGTACCTTCCCTTTGCATTGTTCATGTTCACTCAGATTTATTAATTTTTTTTATTAGAAAAGCATATATTGAGCAGCTAGTAAGTGTGAACCACTGTGGAGATACAAACATAAATAAAACGAGTATCATGAAAAATCAGTAAGAGAAAGATCAAGGCTCTGCTAGTTCATTCCCTTGAGAATCTGAACCACTGGAGCCTGCCAAGATAAACACTCTGCAGTCCTTTCTTGTAAGGAGCAGGAATTGAGATTGAGATCTAGATACATAGGATATAAATGATATAGAATATAAAGCGGAGTTCCGAGAATAGGGAATGCATCCATTTAGGTCATGTTTGGGGTCAAGGATTGAAAATGGTGGCATAAAACTGTTATAGGAATATTTTTATTGAACAAATTAAAAGTGTTTAGTGTAAAAATTGCTTTTTCTAAATTTATGTTGTGTAATACATTAAATGTAGAGGAGTAGTATGTAAGTTGGCCTTGTCCCTGGGGATTTCTTATGCAATTTTCTTTTTTTTTTTTTTTAGTGTAAGAATTAACGGCTTTCCCACAGTTGGAATAAGAATCTGTTCAGGATGTTTATGTAACTTATTTTGACTTTGATATGACCTTGGAGTGTGCTTGTCATCTCTGGCTCCACTTGCTCACCTGTACTATATATGCAGTAGTTATCAGGTACCTCCTGTGTGTTGTCAGGTATGCTGCTGAGCACTAAGGGATCAAAGGTTTAATGTACTCTAGTTCATCATAGAGCTTTTATTCTAGCAGACTGTGTCTTTGGTTTTGCCCTTTTAAGGACACTTGCTGGTAGGTATTTTTCCTTCCTCTGTCTTGATCAGACCCAACTTATTCTTTGAGGCCAGTTATATTCCAGTGAACCTTCTTTGATTACTTCTGTTGTACATGGTTTCTCTGCTCCCTCAGCTTCTATTGTGTTTATTTTCTTTAACCACTAATTTGGTAATTAATCATGTTAATTGCTTTGTGACTTGTATCTATTGTTGTCTTAGTTGTTATTTAAGTTGTGCCTTGTTTGACTTTCACAGATTTGATTTTTGTCTTCTGATTACAGTTCGGGTTCTTGAGGAGAGAGACTCCTTTCTGTAACTTACAGCAGTGATCTTGTTCAATCATGCACCTCAAATAATTTGATTATGAACCCCTAATACGTGCAAGTTTATTTAATTATAAAGCATGCTTGTATAGTATAAAGCAAATATAAAAAGAATGATATATCCACTACTATATATAAAATAGATGATCAACAAGACCTACTATATAGCACAGGGAACTCTACTCTGTATTCTGTAATAACCTCTGTGGGAAAGAATCTAAAAAAGAATACTTGAAACTAACAATACACTGTAAATCAACTATACTCCAATATAAAGTAAAAATTATAAAATGGAATAAACATTACTGTAAATATAATTTATATAATTGAAAAATTATTTTTGGCTGTGCTGTGCAAAATGCAGGATCTTAGTTTCCCTACTAGGGGTGAAACCTGCGCCCCCTTGCAGCAGAAGCATGGTCTTAACCACTGGACCAAGAGGAAAGTCCCAGGTGTAGCACTTTATATTCATGTTCAACAAATACTTATAATTTGATTTGGAGTAAAGAAACATGTATTCCCAGTTACAAATTTTTAGAAAACTTTCTGGCTCCATAAGAGTTAAGAAAAATTCAATTAAGGAGGAGATGAAGATTATGAACATAAACTATTTCAAAATGACTTGGTATCATGGAAAGGAAAATGTGAAGTTGCATATGCAGGTGGCCGTGGTGATCCACTGGCAATAGAAAATCCAGCTCAGGTTCCTGTGATCATACTGAGCCTAGACATGGTACACATTCATAGCAGTGGTCAAACTGAGTGTGCATTGTAGTCTCCTGGAGGGCTTTGTTAAACCATAGATGGCTTAAAACATATTCTTGCAACTTAATGAATATTAAAACATGAACGTCTTGAGTTACCACTACCCATATCAAGAAATAAAATGTTTGGCAATGCCCCAGAAACTCCTTATGTGCCTCTTCCCAGTCACCACCCCATTCTTCCCTCATTTGTAGACCACTGTTCTGACTTTTGTAGTCATCGCTTTCCACTTTCTTTGTACTATTTTTATCAGTATACAAACACTATAGTTTTTTTCTCTGATTTTGACCTTCATTTTTTTTAAAGTAATATATTTATTTATTTATTTATTTTTATTAGTTGGAGGCTAATTACTTTACAATATTGTAGTGGTTTTTGCCATACATTGACATGAATCAGCCATGGATTTACATGTGTTACCCATCCCGATCCCCCTCCCACCTCCCTCCCCATCCCATCCCTCTGGGTCTTCCCAGTGCACCAGCCCTGAGCACTTGTCTTATGCATCCAACCTGGGCTGGTGATCTGTTTCACCCTTGATAGTATACTTGTTTCAATGCTATTCTCTCAGATCATCCCACCCTCCCCTTCTCCCATAGAGTGCAAAAGTCTGTTCTATGCATCCGTGTCTCTTTTTCTGTTTTGCACATAGGGTTATCGTTACCATCTTTCTAAATTCCATATATATGCGTTAGTATACTGTATTGGTCTTTATCTTTCTGGCTTACTTCACTCTGTATAATGGGCTCCAGTTTCATCCATCTCATTAGAACTGATTCAAATGAATTCTTTTTAATGGCTGAGTAATATTCCATTGTGTATATGTACCACAGCTTCCTTTTCCATTTGTCTGCTGATGGGCATCTAGGTTGCTTCCATGTCCTGGCTATTATAAACAGTGCTGCGATGAACATTGGGGTACACGTGTCTCTTTCAGATCTGGTTTCCTCAGTGTGTATGCCCAGAAGTGGGATTGCTGGGTCATATGGCAGTTCTATTTCCAGTTTTTTAAGGAATCTCCACACTGTTCTCCATAGTGGCTGTACTAGTTTGCATTCCCACCAACAGTGTAAGAGTACCTCATTGAGGTTTTGATTTGCATTTCTCTGATAATGAGTGATGTTGAGCATCTTTTCATGTGTTTGTTAGCCATATGTATGTCTTCTTTAGAGAAATGTCTGTTTAGGTCTTTGGCCCATTTTTTGATTGGATCATTTATTTTTCTGGAATTGAGGAGTTGCTTGTATATATTTGTTCTGTATAGTTGCTCTGCAGGAGTTGCTTGTATATGTTTGAGATTAATCCTTCGTCTGTTTCTTCATTTGCTATTATTTTCTCCCATTCTGAAGGCTGTCTTTTCACCTTGCTTATAGTTTCCTTTGTTGTGCAAAAGCCAGCAATCTATAGATTCAATGCAATCCCTATCAAGCTACCAACAGTATTCTTCACAGAACTAGAACAAATAATTTCACAATTTGTATGGGAATACAAAAAACCTCGAATAGCCAAAGCAGTCTTGAGAAAGAAGAATGGAACTGGAGGAATCAACCTGCCTGACTTCAGGCTCTACTACAAAGTCACAGTCATCAAGACAGTATGGTACTGGCACAAAGACAGAAATATAGATCAATGGAACAAAATAGAAAGCCCAGAGATAAATCCACGTACCTACAGACACCTTATCTTCGACAAAGGAGGCAAGGATATACAATGGAAAAAAAGACAACCTCTTTAACAAGTGGTGCTGGGCAAACTAGTCAACCACTTGTAAAAGAATGAAACTAGAACACTTTCTAACACCATACACAAAAATAAACTCAAAATGGATTAAATATCTAAATGTAAGACCAGAAACTATAAAACTCCTAGAGGAGAACATAAATCACACTCTCTGACCTAAATCACAGCAAGATCCTCTATGACCCACCTCCCAGAATATTGGAAGTAAAAGCAAAAATAAACAAATGGGACCTAATTAAACTTAAAAGCTTTTGATTTTGAACTTCAAATAAATGGAAACACACAGTATGTATTCTCTCTTTAAGCAATATGTTTGTGAGGTTTATCCACCTTGTTGCATGTAGGTATGGTTTATTTATTTTATTGCTATACAATATTTCTTTGAGAAAAAAAATTTCTTTTGATGATCACATCCTAATTTATCTTCCTAGCTTCTTGAGCTTCCCTGTTAGCTCAACTGGTAAAGAATCTGCCTGCAATGCAGGAAATCCTAGTTCGATTCCTGGGTCGGGAAGATTCCCCTGGAGAAGGTATAGGCTACCCGCTCCAGTATTCCTGCCTGTAGAATCCCATGGACAGAGGAGCCGGGTGAGCTACAGTACATGGGGTCACAAAGACTTGTACATGACTGAGTGACTAAGCACATCCTGTAGCTAATAGGCATTTATATGGTTGTTCAGTTTGAAATTCTAGTTTAGTTGTTCAGTTTGGGGCTATTTTCAAAGATTGCTGCTGTTATTGACATAATATTCTTTGGTGAGGGCTTACCTGGTGGCCCAATGGTAAAGAATCTACCTGCCAGTGTAGGAGATATAGGTTCAATCCTTGAGTTGGGAAGATCCCCTAGAGAAGGAAATGGCAACCCACTTCAGTATTCTTGCCTGGGAAATCCCATGGACAGAGGAGCCTGGTGGGCTACAGTCCATGGTGTCACAGAAGAGTTGGACACAACTTAGTGACTGAACAACAAATTCTTTGGTGAAGTATATGTACATATATCAATTGGGATCATTTTAGGAGTAAAATTGCTAGATCACAGGGTTGTATATATATTTAGCTTTAATAAATACTGTCCAGTGGGTTTTTAAAGTGGCTGTACCAATTTATACTTCTGCCAGCAGAGTATAAGAGTTCTCGTTTGTCTTCATCCTTGTCAGTACTTGGTTGAGATTTTAATTTTAACTACCCTGATGGGTGTGTTGTGGTAGCTTATTGTGGGTTTAAGTTGTTATTTTCCTGGTGACTAATTGAGTTAAGCACATTTTCATATGTTTATTGACCATTTGGATCCCCTTTTATGAAGTGCCCCTTTGGATCTGCTAACTTAGTTGCCTTTTTCTTACCGACTATACAGGAGTTCTTTATTTATTCTGCATATGAGCTTTAATCAATTTTGTATGTTGTATCATTTCCCACTCTGAGGGTTGTCTTTCACTGCCTTATGTGTGTGCTAAGTCGCTTCAGTCATGTCCAATTCTTTGAGACCTTATGGACTGTAACCCACCAGACTCCTCTGTCCATGGGATTCTCTAGGCAAGAATACTGGAGTGGGTTGCCATGCCCTCCTCCAGGGGCTCTTCCAGACCCAGGGATTGAACCCACATCTCTTATGTCTCCTGCATTGTCAGGCAGGTTCTTTATCACTCACACCACCTTCACTCCCTTAATGGTATTTTTTGATGAACAGATCTGTAATAATATTAATGTGATCCTATTTACCCATCTTTTCCTTTATAGTTAGTGCTTTTGGGGAACTTTTGTTCACCCCAAGTTCTTTTTTTAAAGGTTTTGATTTTGTATTGGAACATAGCTGGTTAACAATGTTGTAATAGTTTCAGATGGACAGCAAAGGAACTCAGCCATGCATATACATGTATCCATTCTCCCCCAAACTCCCCTCCTATCCAGGCTGCCAGGTGACATTGAGCCAAGTTCCCTGTGCTTTAGAGTAGGTCCTTGTTTGTTCACCCCAAGTTCTTGAAGATATTCTTCCATTATCTCCCTCCATCCCAGGTTGTCTTCTAAAAATATTTTTCTTTTTTCTCTTTTTTTACATTCAGAGCTTCAATCCACTTGGACTTGATTTTTGTGGAATGTTATGAGGGTAGGCATTGGGTTTCATATTTTTCACTATAAGTATCAATATGTCCAGCTGACCCAGCATCATTTATTGAAAACAATTTTTTTCCCTCACTTCTGTGTAGAGCTACCTTTGTCAGAAATCAAGTGTTCAGGTATGTGAGGGTCTTTCTCTGGACTCTCTCTTCTGTTTCTCTGTTCCTTTTGCCTATCTTTGTACCAATATCAGTACTTTCATGTTTTATAATAATTTTTGTTAGCCAATAGAGCAGGTTCTCCTACGAGTTTTTTTCTTATAGTGGTAAAATATCACACAAACTTTACCATTTTAATCACTTTAAGTTTACGTTCAGTAGCATTAAGTATATTCATGTTATTGTGCAGTCATTGTCAGCATCTATCTCTGTAACTTTTTCATCTAGCAAAATTGCAACTCTGTACTCAGTAAACACTCTTTCCCTTCTTCTCTAAGCCCCTGGCAGCCATCATTCTCTTTTTGGTCTCTTTGAATTTGACTACTCTGTGTACCACATAGTTGGAATCATATAGTATTTGACCTTTTGTGGCTGGCTTGTTTACTTACTGTTGCATTTTCAAGGTTAATCCATATTGTAGCATGTGTCAAAATTTCTTTCTTAAGGCTACTGAATAACATTCCATTATGTGTGTAGACTACATTTTGTTTATCCATTCATCAGTTGATGGACCCTTGGATTGTTTCCACCTTTTGGCTATTATAAATAACTCTTTCAAGTTTTTCTTCATCAAGAGAATCTGGTCTATTCTTAGTTCTTAATATTCCATTTACATTTTAGATTCTGCCATTCAGGTTCCAGATCAACTTAAGAACTGTTGTCTTTTCATTGTGTTTCTTTTAATTTGTGAACATGGTATCTATGTTCTTTTTTTGGTTTTATTTTCTTCTTAGTAATAGCTTTTCTATATAGTGCTCTTGTGCACCTTTTGTGACATTTATTTCTATATATTTGATTGTTTGATGTTTTTAATAGCATCTTTCTAAAAGCTTTTGTTTTTTAACTGTTGATGGTATATCGATATACATATACAGTATACAGTTGATTTTGTGTGTGTTCTTTGTCTAGCAGCTTTGCTAAACTTGAATGTCATTTCCAGTGATAGATGTGAAGATTTTAAAATGCTTTCTACATAAGGTCATATTACCTACAAATGAGTATAGTTTTATTTCTTCCTTTCCAATGTTTATACCCTTATTTCCTCATACTTCAAACTTTGTACTAGCCAGGATTTCCATTTCAATATTAAGTAAAAGTGGTAACAAAGGATATCCTTGTTTCATTCTCTGTCTCAGAGGGAAAAATTTAACATTTTGTTACTAGCATGATGTTGCTGTAAGTTTTTTATAGATGGCCTTTACCATATTAAGGAAGTTTCTTTTTTATCCTTGTTTTCAAAGAGTGTGAAAAAAATCATGAATGGATATTTAATTTTATCAAACACTTATCCGGAACTTATTAAGATAATCCTCTTAATTTTCTTTTCTGTTCTGTTAACAGAGTGAATTAAATGCATATATTAGAAAAGAAGAAAGGTTGAACAGTAATGAGCTAAGCGTCTATCTCAAAAAGTTAAAGGATTTCCCCTTGCCTACTTAACTGTTAAAAATAGTATTTGAGCCCATTATTCCTACTGAAACGATATTATAATGTAAACCACGTTTTTGCTATAGAACACCTACTAAGATTTAAAAATATTTCCCACTCTAAAGTAGAGTTGAAACCTCTCACTTGTAAATGGAGATACAGCGGAGAAACTGAGAATAACAGTTGATGCCACATGAACTGGCAAACATGTGTTTTTGAATATTTTAATTTTATAATTTTTAAAACATTCTGGGCTGAGTCACTTATTTTGGTAATGGCATTTTGAATTCCTATGCTATGAATTAAATCCCTCACTTTCTAGTAGGGTTCAGAAATAGATTTTAGACTTTAGAGATGTAGAGGATGTACTTGGTATATTAGGAACATCATATGTCATCAAGCGGGTAGTTCCAGTCACCTGGATAATCATCTGAAACATCTACCTCAGTGTGATTTTGCTGCTTTCTTTTACCAGTTTTAATCCATGAGTCTTCTTGTAGAAAGGCCTAAGACTTGCTCTAGTGGGTTTTGATGTAGTCAACTAGTTGCACCATAATTTCCTTCCAAGACTGAAGGTGAAAGATTCTGTGAATCAGAAGTTCAGATACCTCCACAGATAAAATGCCCATTTTATAGATTATTTAGATAGCTGTTAAGATATCCTACTTCAGCCTTCTAGCTTCTTTACTGCTGAATTTCAGTCTGGAAACCATGATAATTTTGAAAGTGCTTTAGTCTGAGTGGAATTTTTGATGTTAGAGTTAATTCAGAGAAAATTAACTCTGTAAAATGAAACTGTGCTGAATATCAACTCACAATAATTCACTCTAATTTATGACTTAATAGTTATTTAAAATGCAGTTATTGGTCTCTGAGCCTGTTTTTGCTTCATACTCACCTGGCATTTTAGGTTGCCAAAGCTGAAGACTTCCTTCTTAGCTGATGTTAAATATTGTTGGTTAAGCACACACGTCATTATCAAGAAAACAGGAAGCTATGTAGGAGAACATGCCAAATGGTGAATTAATAGAGTAAAGGAAACTGACGTTTACTCAGGGAAGGAACCCTAGACTCATCTGCTTTGTTCTTTTTAGGTGGCTTGAAGAATAGAAATGGTTTGTCATTACTTTTTTCCAGAAAGTATGTCAAATAATAGGTTTAGCTTTAAACTGGAAAGCATATATTTTGCATTGTCTTAAAAATGCTGATGTCTTAAAGATTGTAGAATATCTTCATTTAACTTTGTTAAATCAAGATTAATTCTTGGCTGTTACTCAGATCGTGTAAAGTGTTGTGAAATTGCCTATCTTTTCTTCTTTATAGTGAAACTCTCCTAATTTGAGTATGATCTCAGTAATTAGGAACTCAAGTAATGATTTGAAAAGGATTCAAATCTAAATTTACATTTCACTATTATTTAAAGACTTTGCTGAATAAATCAAGAGTGTCAACACTGCAGCACAGATTTAATCAAATACATTTGTTGAGAAGAGTTACAATTCACATTTTTCACTAATTCTGATGGTTTTCTCTTTAATTATTGAGAGATGATTTAGTTTGGTGGTTAAGAAAATGGGCCTCAAAAAAGAAAAGAAAATGGGCCTTGGAGCTAGACATCCTGGGCTTGGATCCCAGCTCTGTCACTTACTAGCAAATTACATAGCTTCCATTTGCCTCAGTTTCCTCATCTGTAAAATGGAGACAATAATAGTACCTATTGCTGAAGGTTGCTGTGGGCTTAAATAGTTTAATTAAAGAACTTAGTGACCTTTGCACAGTAAACGCCCAATAAATGTTAGCTGCTATTGTTATTATTTATTTTGAAAATAGAGTAATTTTAGGTTATGACTTTAAATTCTGAGTTGCATGGACAATTCTTCAAAGGGAGGACCTTCCACAAATAGTCACTTTTAACTTTCTCAGAGGTGAGGATGAGAACGGCTTCCCAATTCTAGTTAAATCCTCGGTTCTTGCAGGAAAAAAGCACTAGACTGGGAATCAAGTTTTATGCAAACCTTTCATTCAGCAAACCTTTACCTCCGTGCATAGTTGTTGGACTCTCCGTGTCCTGGACATAAGTGCTGCTGGATTCTGAAGATTAGAGATGATTTAAAGATGCTTAGGTCAGGGAGACTAAGATGGACTAGAGTGCCTTGGAAGTGGTTTCCAATCTGTTGTCGTCTATAAAATGATAATTTTTGAGTTTAGTTGATGATTTCAGTCATCAGTGCTGGGTTTGTAGCACTGTGCTGGATTGTTGTACTAAGACATTTTGAAAATGGTAAACCAGTTCTTGGCACCAAGAATCTTAGAACTGGTAGGAAAAACAAACCACAGTTAGAAAATAGATCAAAGATAATATTGAGAGTCATGTGATTAGATGGGAAATAGGAGATTGTAGGGATGATAGTTTGAGAAGGTTATTATGCTTAGCATTTTATAACGTCAGTGGTTAGCTCCAAGTTCTTAATAAGGTACCAGAGTAAACTGCCTATTTGATGTTAACTTGAGAGGAACCTTCTCTTTCTCAGAGTACATCATGAGGAATGTTGGGCTGGAAGAAGCACAAGCTGGAATCAAGATTGCCAGGAAAAATATCATTAACCTTAGATATGTAGATGACACCACCCTTATGGCAGAAAGTGAAGAAGAACTAAAGAGCCTCTTGATGAAAGTGAAAGAGGAGAGTGAAACAGTTGGCTTAAAGCTCAACATTCAGAAAACTAAGATCATGGCATCCGGTCCCATCACTTCACGGCATATAGATGGGGAAACAGTGGACACAGTGGCTGACTTGGTTTTTGGGGGGCTCCAAAATCACTGCAGATGGTGACTGCAGCCATGAAATTAAAAGATACTTGCTTCTTGGAGGGAAAGTTATGACTAACCTAGATAGCATATTAAAAAGCAGAGACATGTTGGCTTTGTCAACAAAAGTCCGTCTAGTCAAGGCTGTGGTTTTTCCAGTAGTCATGTATGGATGTGAGAGTTGGATTATAGAGAAAGCTGAGTGCCAAAGAATTGATGCTTTTGAACTGTGGTGTTGGAAAGACTCTTGAGAGTCCCTTGGACTGCAAGGAGATCCAACCAGTCCATCCTAAAGGAAATCAGTCCTGAATATTCATTGGAAGGACTGATGTTGAAGCTGAAGCTCCAATACTTTGGCTACCTCATGCGAAGAGCTGACTCATTTGAAAAGACCTTGATGCTGGGAAAGATTGAGGGCAGGAGGAGAAGGTGATGACAGAGGATGACATGGTTAGATGGCATCACTGACTCAATGAATGTGAGTTTGAGTAAACTTCGGGAGTTGGTGATGGACAGGGAGGCCTGGCATGCTGCAGTCCATGGGGTTGCAAAGAGTTGGATACGACTGAGCGACCAAACTGAACTGAACTGAAGCGTCACTTGGGAATTCCTACATGCACAACCTTTCTAAAAGGGAGCTCAACACCCTTTGTTTTCTTACCTGTTAGACTTTAAAATAGTGAATCTCCAGTATAATGAGGTAATTAGAATTTAGTGGAAGGTACATTTTTAGAGCATGGTTCATCCCCAGACCCTTTATATGTTATGATGGTAAGATGATATCTTTTTGTTCTTGTCATTGCTGTATTCCCAGCATCTAGCGCAATGCTTGATGTGTAGTCAACACTCAAGAAATATAGTTGAGAGGGAATCCCTCAATGGTCCAGTGGTTAGGCCTCTATACTTTCATTGCTGAGGGCCTGGGTTCAGTTCCTGGTCAGAGAACTAAGATCCCATGAGCCTCCACTTGGTGTGGCCGAAAATGAATAAAAAGTAAGAAAACAAAAATATAGTTGAAAGGCAAATTTGAAGTTACATTTGAATCGTCAGCAATTTCTAAGTCATCAAAAATTACTTTATTATTAAAAGATATTGGTCTTTTTAAATTTTAGATCTAACTATGTTAGGGCAAGTTGCCATTATGCAAATATAATTTTAATGAAGTTAGTAGCTTCTTACTTACTAGCTTTTTCATACTTGGGTCAGGAAATGCCTTTTTAGGAGTACTTGCCCTACACAAGGACTAATACTGCATTCTCTGTTACTGCATTTGACTACAACTTCATGGAAGACCTTACACCAGAGTTGCCCTTCCAAGCCATTCCTAAACCCTGACATGTGAGAAACTGTGAGAGATAATAAATATTAGAAATGTCATGTTTTGTGATGGCATAATATAAAGAGTTTCATACATCTCATTTGAAGACTGTTCATCAGTAAATCACCCTGTCGTATTTCCTTTTGAAAAGGAGTGAAGCACTTTAGAAGAAAAAGATAAATGAAGCCATCATAACCAAGTTTCCTGAGTCAAAATGTAAAAGAATATGTTTAGCTTTAAAATATTTAATTGTAGAATGGTTCATGTTCATTATTAATCAAAACAATGCAGAAGGTCATTGAAGAAAGTTCTAAGGATCACCCTAAATCCTACTACATTTTGGTGATGCTCTTTTTGAAATCTGTTTTTGTACATAGACATAAGCACACTTAGATCTTTCTTTTCTTTTTTTTTGACAGGAAATAGCATTTATTGGTGAGCGTGATTAAGGAGGGAACAGAGCTGATGCTCATGAGTGCAGGGCCCTCCATTTGTCCAGGGGACCACGATTAGGGATGTATTTGACCCCACAGCCGTCCGGGATGAGTCGCTTTTCTGCCACCATGTTCTCAGATTCATCCGCATTGAACTTGGTAAATCCCCACTTCTTGGAGATGTGGATCTTCTGACAGCCAGGGAACTTGAACTTGGCCCGGCGGAGGGCTTCAATCACATGCTCCTTGTTCTGCAGCTTGGTGCAGATGGACATTATGACCTGGCCAATGTGGACCCTGGCCACTGTGCCCTGGGGCTTTCCAAAGGCACCGCGCATACCTGTCTGGAGTCTAGATTGAGAAACAGCAGGCCAGTCATGAATGCCCACTAGGAAGAGTTGTCTCCAAGGTCCCTTAGGGCTCCCTGTACAGGCAACAGGTTGCATACACTACCAAGGAGGCTGCTGTTTGCAGCCATTGCACACAGATCTTTCTTTTCCATACGTGGAACCTTTCTTTTTATCTGTGTTTTTCAGTATTTTTTAACCCAAACCTTTTTTTTTATTAATTGAAAAACTATTGGCCTCCTTGAGTATGATTTGAAATTTCACAGTAAATTAAATAACATGACCAAAACCAGTTTTAGACTGAGGTAATTTAAAAAGGGGAAACAGTTTAATCTTAAACGAACCATTAGGTAAGATGACATTGGCTTGTTTCCCATCAAGCTGTTTATCCTAAGAAATATGGAAGACCGCATAACAAGATATTTTAAGTAATTTGCTTAACGTTTCCTTGGAGGAGGAGCTGAGTGCTGTTTAGGAGGGGGAGGCAGCTTAGCCTTTCTTCTCTGCTCCTTGAACAGCTTGGTTCTTGGCCCCAAATTTGTGTATACCTCTCAGCCAGACTGAAGCCCTGCAGTTAACTGGAGACTAGCTGATGTAACCCATGTATAGTCCTGCTTGAGGACTGTTACCCCTGCCATCATCCCCACTTCAAGTAAGTGATCTTTCCAACATCAGACAGGGCTCTTTTTTGATGAGTTTTTCTTCGATCTTCTTTTTTGTGTGTGTGCAGCTTTAGTGGCTCTTTTAGATTGTCTGGCCCTCCCACAGACCTGCCTCTGTTTCCAGGAAGAATTGGCTGTCAGCTGACTTTCAGCTCTTGACTTCCCTTCTCCCTCAGCTTGCTTCTCTCCTAGTTGTCCCTGTTGAGTAAATCCTCTTATCTCCATCGCCCCTGCTGTTTCCCCAGCCCAAGGGCCCAGCATCTTTCTTGCCTGTAATGGATTCTTCTTTGGTTTCCTGGTTTCTGGTTCACCTTTTCATAGTCCCCTTTTCCATATAGTGTACTGGATAATCTTTTAAAAACTTAGACTCAGATAACAATACTCTTCCTAAAACCCTCCTTTGTACTCAGAATAAAATCTGAATTAATCGCCACCACTTCCGTGGCTCTGCGTGGTCTGTCCCTTGTGTATCTCTTGTCCTGATCTTTTGCTGTTCTGATCTCCTGCAGTCACTCTGCTCTAGCTGCACTGCCCAGACTTAGCAAGATTCCTTCCCGCAGAAATACCCAAGTTGTTCCTGCCTTCACGCCTTTGCACCAGCGGTTTCCTCTGCCTGGAATGCTCTTCACCAGAACTGTGCATAGTTGGCCCCTTTGCGTTATTCAGGTTTCGGATTTCACCACCTCCAAGGGTCGTTTCCAGTCTTCCAGCATCGTGTGGCTCCCGTTTTATTGCAGCTCACTGTTTTATTTTCTTCATCACATTTAGCAATCTTAAACTATCTTTGTACATTTGTCTCTCTCTCTCTCTCTTTTTAATCATTTTTCCTTCCCTTGCCAGAATGTAAGTATCATGAGACTGTAGCTCTTGTCTATCTTGTCCACCCTGTATTCCTAAGACGTGGAACAATGTTCAGTCAGTCTTATCTAAGTGAAAAGAATCAGTGAGTGAATCAATCCGATGGAGAAATGTATTTTTTCTGCCCTGAGGTGGCTGGAACCAGCCATTCAAGTAGAAAGGGAGGAAGGTGAAAGGGCAGAGCACAAAGACACTTTCCTAGTCCTGGTTTAAGCATAAAGTGAATAATATAGAGTATGGCACCACAGTGACTGTAATTATTTCAAAATTTAATTCACATTGTAGAAGGATGAGTTTATTCAAATTAGAATCAGATTAATCTTGAGGATTTCCTGTACTATTAATAACTTCAGTCATTAAGTGATGTAGGTGATTTGATCTTCAGGCCTCCAAAGACACTTGATTGTATGCTTATTTGTTAAATTATTTAAAAACATGGTTGAATATAATGTAAGAGAAAAAAATTCTTAGTGTTGCTTGTAGAGTAATTTCTGTCATTAGATTATACTTCATATTTTATAATGTTAGTGTTTAAGTGTTTTCCATGAGTGTTTTCAAAGAACTACTATGTTGTAGGCTAGAAAAGATACTATAAGAGAGATATTTTAGTACCTTCAATAAAATGTGCCCCAAAGAATTTTTTATGTTGAAAGGTAAAGGAGACTGTGATCTTAAAACTTGTAAAAAAAAATTAAAGTAAGTTACTCTGTAATTATTAGTGCAGCTTTGTTGTTTAGTTTATAAGCTAATGTTTTTATTGGCCCCTAAGGATAAAGAGGAATACTCGACCTGGTGTGCGTACTCAGTCACTCAGTCTGGTTTATGCTAAATACATTAAAATTTGTCTACTTTTCTCTTTCACATTCACAGAGTTTTGGGAAAAAGTAATAGTAAATCTAATATGAGCTCTGAGTTAGTGTTTTTAGAGTCAGCACTTCTCAAATTTAGTTTCAAATGCCGGTTGCCTTTCACAGTGGCCATCTAGGGAAGTGGTACGTTTGTTCCAACAGTGCTTCCTTTCCTTAAACCACTTATGCAGGTTCTTTTTCAGAAATGTTTCATAGGCAGTTTTAGAGTTATGAAAAAATTTAGCCTTCTTACTGTACCAATGAAAAGCTTTGCTTATTTTTTTGACTAAACGAAGACATACAACTTCCTCAACTGACTTCATATTAATATTTTATTAATTTATGAAGCCAATATTGCTGTTACACAGTTGAAGTTATGACTCAGAAGATCATGAGAGATAGCTTACAAAGTAAATCTGTGTAAAGAACAAAGAACATTGTATAACTTTACGAAGTAATAGATTTAAAAAAAAACAACAAGCTGTTGAGACCTGGGTGACTAACTCACCCCCCCTCCCTTTTAAATTTGCATTTTATCTGAAACTGAGTGCAGAGCATTGTGCTCTGCTACAGATGTAAGTTATGGGGTGCCAAATCTAGAGGAAGCGCCTTGTTTTCAGGGAAAGAGAGAAAACCATCTGGTACCAGAAAAAGGCCAAAAGTGGGCTCTTTTTAGTACTAACTGAGTGAAAACTAAGAGTCTATATATAAAATATGACCATAAAACTGTGCTTCTTTTACAATTCTTGGCATCAAAGACTATAGACCTGTTTTGGATCATGTACCTGTTTTCAAAGTTGAGATACACTTCTTTGAGAGAAGTAGCTGAAGCAATGTTGGTATTTAATGTTAGAAGGCATATAGGTTTTATTGTGAGATAAATGAATTATTTCTTTGAGCACAGGTCTTATTTTGTCTTAGCCTCCATGACCATTAAGCACTTTTATTTTGGTCTATAAGTCAGTGTTTTAATCTTTGGTCTGTAAGGTTACTTTTAATTAACTTTATTAAATATAAATATGTGGGGTTTTGAGAAATGCTTTTCTTTTCTTTCTTTTTTAAAAAGCTGCACGTCATTGACTCCTGGACCCAACTGTGACCGATTTAAGTTGCATATACCATATGCTGGAGAGACATTAAAATGTAAGTAAATGATGACTGTTTTACTGAAAATGTAGATTACAGTGCTAGCTATTGGACTTTGTGCTTTAGTGTTTTTATTTCTGGCTTTTAAATGTTATCTCATAAGATATCAATCAGATATCTTATGGATTTACCACTTTTTGAAAATTTGTCTTTCAGTCCTAGTTCTAGTCAAAGTAAGACAGTTGGCAGACAGTAAGTTGTGGTCCAGTAGACATGCACGTGTTTTATCTTTTATAGCAAAGATCAGAAATATAAATGACTATAAGGCCAGACTGGTAACATGAATGAGGGACATAGGCTAGGGGTGACAAATTGGAGCACTCAACCCAGTTTTGAGTGGTTACCCTTACTGATTTATTGAGAAAAGGTGGAAATCTGTATTTTTATTTGAATTCTCTCAGTTTTAGACATTGGCCACTTCTTGAAAATTACAGTGTGAGCCAGCATTAGGTAGGCCAAACCAAATGTGTGTATGGGCTGCCTTGAGCTCTTGAAACTCTGGTTTGTGACCTTGGTGAATAATATGCAAGACCTCCTGTTGGATTTAGTCCACCATCTGCAGCACTTGCCTAGGTTGCGTCAGCACTTCTCTGCCGTAATCACCAGGACTAAAGCTGTAGCCTGTGATGATGGAGATGATGATCGCTTTGGTTGGTTAGTATCAGTACTCTCATCAGAAATTTTCCCTTGAACTGAACAGGGTATGAAAGTCTGACTTTTCTTACAAAGAGGAATAAAGAACAAAGATATTGAAGGTGGGACAGATGGGTAAGCAGTACCTTTCAGACCATGGATTGTGTGTTTTGCCATTTTAGGCCAGAAAAGGCCACATCTTAATATTTGTAGAATCACTCTATATTAATTTACCGATTGCAACATGAACTGAAAAATTTGTGACGTGCTGACCTGTTAACCTTTTATTGTTAGTTCATTCTCTAGAAACCATTAAAATAGAAAAGAATTTCACCTGACTGAGATAGTAGGACATATCGGATTGCTACTTTTTTGGGGAAAAATATTATTAAGTAAATTTGAAAGAAATGGTCAAAGTAAATCATTCACATGGGGAAAAATGTAAGTAGTTCAGACATTTTCTAATATATGAAAGCAGTGGTCCTCTGTCCCATTTCTCTCCAATCCTAGACCTATGTCTCAAAGGAACCACTTAAAACCTTAAAAAAAAATGGTTTCAGTGTCCAGTTCTCCTGGGGATGACCTCCATATACCTAAGCAATACGCTCATGCCTCTCTTTCTTGGCTTACTAGTTTTAGATGTTGCTGCCTTTTGACTTCCTGCACTGATGCATGAGGTATCAGCCTGTTTTCATTGTACCGGTTCTCTCTCTTGTCATCTTCATCTTATAAAGTTGCATTGTTGTAATTATATCACCAGTATTGGTTCCTGTATTGGGAAACAAGGGAACAGTGAGAGACTTTATTTTCTTGGGCTCCAAAATCACTGCAGATGGTGACTGCAGCCATGAAATTAAAAGATGCTTGCTCCTTGGAAGAAAGGCTTATGACCAACCTAGACAGCATATTAAAAAGCAGAGACATTACTTTGCAAATGCAGGTCTGTCTAGTCAAAGCTGTGGTTTTTCTTGTAGTCATGTATGGATGTGAGAGTTGGACTATAAAGAAAGCTTTCACCGAAGAATGGATGCGTTTGAACTGTGCTGTTGGAGAAGACTCTTGAGAGTCCCTTGGACTGCAAGGAGATCCAACCAGTCCATCCTAGAGGAAATCAGTCCTGAATATTCATTGGAAGGACTGATACTGACGCTGAAACTGCAATACTTTGGCCACCTCATGTGAAGAACTGACTCATTGGAAAAGACCCTGATGCTGGGAAAGACTGAAAGCAGAAGAGGGTGACAGAGGATGAGATGGTTGGGTGGCATCACTGACTCAATGGACATGAGTTTGAGTAAACTCCGGGAGTTGGTGATGGACAGGGAAGCCTGGCATGCTGCAATCCATGGGGTCTCAAAGAGTCAGACACGACTGAGAGACTGAATTGAACTGATTGGTTACCCTGTAGCTTCAGTTTTTTTTTTTTTTTTGAAAGATTATTTGATGTGGACCACTTTTAAAGTCTTTTTAAAGTCTACAGTTTTGCTTCTCTTTTTTTTATGTTTTGATTTTTTGGTCCCAAGGCATGTGGGATCTTAGTTCCCCGACCATGGGTGGAACCCCCACTCCTTGCATTGGAAGGCAAAGTCCTAACCATTGGACTGCCAGGGAAGTTCCTTTTTTTTTTTTTCCAAAGACTCATTTAAAGCATTGTATTGTATAGTTGAATGAACAGCTCCTAAAAATTCTTAGTAAGTGCCTGGCACACAGTTACCGCTGTTGTTTCTTAAGCAAAATTTCTGTGCAATAATGATGCTCACTTAGTGTGCTTTTCTTTAGTTTCACATTAGCCTAAAGAATCCCGTGGACAGAGGAGCCTGGTGGGCTATGGTCCATAGGGTCGTGCAGAGGCTGATACGGCTGAAGCAACTTAGCATGCTTGCATGCATTGGAGAAGGAACTGGCGACCCACTCCAGTATTCTTGCCTGGAGAATCCCAGGGACAGAGGAGCCTGGTGGGCTGCCGTCTATGGGGTCGCACAGAGCCGGACTTAGCAGCAGCAGCAGCAGCAGCAGCCAGAGACGGTGTCTTTTGGCTCCTCACTTTGTAAGATGATGATATTAACCCCTGTCCTCCTTCACCTCCCAATTTTTGTCTTCTATTATTTTCCTTTTGCATTGTCAAAGTTGATAACTTATTGTCTGTTCTAAATCTGTAATTGCCGTCTGTGCTTTGTCTGTAAATTGCTTGACTGATTACCTTACAGGCCTGCTCCTGCAGTTATCACTGTAGGATTCACCTTTATTCTCTTGGGTTTGACCTTGCTTTAAAAAATTACCTGAAAAACTCTCAAATTGATACCCTTTGAGGTGCCTCAGTGCTTCAATATGGAGGCCAAACTAAAACCTCTTTAGATTTCCAGATGGAAATTGTTTTTTAATATCTGTTGACATTAAAATATGATAGTCATCAAAATAAATGAAACCAACTGCATAAATTTTGAAACAAGTTACTGCTCTCTGATAGTATGAACTAGAAAAATTTATATAAATAAAATCAAAACAGATGAACAAACCCTTCAAATACCTAGTTAAAATTCAAGTAAAGATCCATTGAACTTATTGGACTGGTGTTTTGTGACTCTGCCCACCTAATATCAGTGATTGTATAGCAAGGTTATTTTGCTTTCCTTAATTTGCGCAACTTTTAGGCCATGGCAATTAAAGTTTCTCTCTTTGTCACTGTACTTATTTAAATTATTTCAAAATTAAATCTCTTTACAGTATTTTATACAGTTTATCCCTTGGTATCGACAGGATTGGTTCCAGAAGCCCCTGAAGATACCAAAATCCATGGATACTCAAGTCCCTTAGATAAAATGACATGGTACATTCGGTCCTCCATACTCGTGGGTTGCACATGAATATGGAGGGCTGACAGTAAACGTTTCTAAGCGGAGTTTGTTGAATCATGATGCATCAGTGGTAGTGGTAATGTAAACAGCTTCTTTATCTAACAGTTCTCATTGAAAACTTGTGGTATGTGATTTAAACTATACTTTTAACTAAGGCTGAATCAAAGTATTTGGAGTTTACTTATTACATAACTTTAAACTCAGCAAAGTTAGAGATGGAGACCTTTTTGTCTATTTTATTAAATTATATCTTCAGTCCCTAGCACTGTAAAGATACTCAGTTAGATATTTATTGAAGGAATGTGATGAATGCATGAATGAATTTTTGAATCTTAGTGTTCAGATTTTTGTTGGTTGAAGTATGGTGTAGTAAAGAATGTGACATTCTGTTACTTGTATCAGCCTTTTGCCAACAGAAATTCAATCTTTAGAAGTTATTTATTACACAAGGAATTTGTAATTGGAACATTGCTCTTAACAATTCAGAAAACAGGAAGGACATACAGTATTTTTCAGATTTGGAATCTGTTTCCATTTTCTTTATATATTTTACTGTGCCTTCTTAAAGCAGATTAATGAAAATAATATGTGACTAAATTTTATATTTTGGAATGTTTTATGTACTAGGAAATAGTTCTTCTATAAATGTTTCATCTGGAATAAAGGAAGCTGAATAAAGGAAGCTTTGCAGTTAATAATAGTGAAAATGAAAGACTAAGGAGAGGGCATATTTCTACCTGTAAATTTATGAATTGATTCCTAAGAATTATCCACATGTATAATGAAGTAACAGACATTAAAAAAAAAAACACAGAAGATTATCGTGCACTAGGAATGATGTTTCCTCAGCTCTTTTTAATGTGAAGAGAAAACTGTTGGGCATTGAAAGAGGTGCCAATTTGTGTAAGATTCTCATAGAAAATATCAAAGGATATCTGAATTGAAGAGAAGTCCCTTGAACTGCATGATTGTAAAAGAAATAACTAGTCCTTACTTAAAGAGGATTGGAAAAGTGACTCTTCAGTGATCAAATTGATTTAAATAAAACAAATATTAAGGTCTAGGATAGTGCCACTGAAATGACTCAAAAGTTACAGCAAAATTCACAGAGGAAGATGAGAGTCATGTATTCATATTTGTAATAACTGTCATGTTCTATAACACTTAACTCTTGAAGAAATTATTGTGTTTGTGCTTTGGTGTATCCTATTTAAATGGGGTGATAGTGAGGCTATTTTGATCATTTTATTTCCAGTCTGTATCTCATATTTTATTTCCAGTCTGTACCTGGCATTTAGAGGGGCTAAATACATGTTTGTGAAATGAATGAACCATACTCATTCTTTGGATATAACACTGATGAGGTTTGATGGAGTGGCAGAATCCTGCAATACTCTCAATTTTATAGGTTTTTTGAACAGCACTATTTTATAACTATAAAGAGAGATAATGGAAATATTTTAAGTTTTATAAAGCAAATCTGTGACTAGTAAATCTAAAGATTTCCTAACATTGGTTTCAAATATGAAATTATCTTTTGGTTTAAAATTGCTATTTTTTCATACTGACAGTTTGTTTTAATCAGGGACTGTTTGGTTATAAAAACCCATTGGAACAAACATAAACTAAGGAGTTTGTTTGTTTGTCTTTATAAGGAATTAAGTAAATTCCATGGTGCCCAAGGGCAGGAAGTATAACCAGGCCTTGTAGGGACTGGAAGGATGGTGGGCACGATAGTAACCAGTCAGTATCTGTGTTCTTGAGTGTCTTTGTCCTTTAGCATATTTTCTTGTCATCATATTCACTTTATTCTTTTTTAAAAAAATTTATTTATTTTTAATTGGAGGATAATTGCTTTCTAATGTGTTGGTTTCTGCCATACATCAACATGAATCATCCATAGGTATACATATGTCCCCACTTTACTCTTTTTCCACCAAATTTCTGTTTCTCCTCACAGGGAGTAGAAATGACTTCCTGTGCCCCCCTAGGACATGGTGACTAAGCTCATGGCCAGCAGAGACAGCCTATGGTCTAAATTCCTGGGAGAGAGGGTCTAATTGGCATCTTGGGTTGGGTATTCACTTGTGATTCAGTCGTATGGTCAAGAGTTCTGGTTAATGTCTTGGCTTGGGTACTAGAGGCCAATTTAACACAAAGTGAGCATGGGCTGGGCAGGTACCCAGGAACCTATCTATCACACTGTTTCAGGAGTTCTTTCTAAAGAGCTTCCAAGTGAAACTAGAGACATTCTCCCTTTGTCTTTAGCAACAGAAGCAATGCCATTGTTTATCATCCGAGAGGAATGATGAATATTTCAAAGCCATTTGTGACAGAGTCAAGAAGTCATGCCAAAAAATTTATCTCCAAAGGTTTTGAAGTTGAAAGACTTTCCCAGAGGAAAAGCTTTTTTTCCACAGGAAGAAGTGAAAAAAAAAAAAAAAGATAATGATTTGAATAATATATTATCTCTTCCGTGTCTTCAGAGGAACAGTATAAAATTACTGTTCATTTCCAAAGCTTTGATACTACATCACTAAATTTAAATTTATTTTTGAAAATTATTACAACAAAAAGAAATCAATCTCAGAGCTCCTATTTCAGTAGAATGTACCATTTAATTTAACAATGGTCAGACACATACAAAACTTTTTATAGGCAAATTGCAAATAGTGTTCCAGAATTTCTGCTTTACTGAATCTTGAAATTCAGCTTCATTTTTGATTCTGTCTCAAGTAGTTTGGCTGCTTTATGTGTGTGTGTGTATGTGCTTCTTTCATCTCAGGTCTATTATACATTACTTTGTCTTAGCCAGTCAGCATAGTAAACTCAGAAGACTCTCTTCCTCCTCTTTGTCCTCTAAGACTTCACTTTATGTAGTACTGTGTAGAGACACTCAAGGTCTTCATACTGATGACCATCTAACAGAAACTAAACCCCAAACTGGTTGCATCAGAAGGTCTCAGTGGTGTTGTGAAGAAGTTTGTTGTATCAGCTGAAGGAGATACTAAGGTTCTGTTGATATATCTAAAAGAATCTTGCACTTTCCTTAGATTTGTTCTCATACCTTGTATTTTGAACTTTGGTACATCCAAAGGTTGGCTGCTGTGGCTACAACTGTTGGCAGTTTTGTTGGGATGAGAGTGTTATTTTGTGAAAAATTTCTTGTATTGTTTACAATAAATAATCTGTTTGGGAAATGTTAACCACGTAATCTTTCCCCTCTTCCCTTCAATATTTTAGCAGCCGAATCCCACAGCCCAACATTCAAGGCTGTCACAATCTGCCCTTCCAGCCCCTCCATGGGCTCCCTTGTTGGACCTCAGCTGATGACAGTCCAAGTCAAAAGCCTGTACAAATGATTTGCTTGTTATCCTTCTCAGATATCCTGCCTGTCCTCTTTCTGCTTTTGTTCACACTGTTTAGTCTTCAGTGCTTATACTTAATTGTTCTGTTGTGTCCAACTCTGCGACCCCATGGACTGTAGCCTGCCAAGCTCCTCTGTCCATGGGATTCTCCAGGCAAGAACACTGGAGTGTCTTGCCATGCCCTCCTCTAGGGGATCTTTCCAACTCACGGTTCAAACCCAGGTCTCCCACATTGCAGGTGGATTCTTTACCGTCTAAGCCACCAGGGAAGCCCTTTAGTCTTCAGTAGGGCTTCCCTGATAGCTCAGTTGGTAAAGAATCTGCCTGCAATGCAGGAAACCCTGGTTCAGTTCCTGGGTTGGGAAGATCCCCTGGAGAAGGGATAGGCTACCCACTTCAGATAGGCTTCCCTTGTGGCTCAGCTGGTAAAGACTCCACCTGCAGTGTGGGAGACCTGGGTTCGATCCCTGGGTTGGGAAGATCCCCTGGAGAAGGGAAAGGCTACCCACTCCAGTATTCTGGACTGGAGAATTCCACGGACTGTATAGTCCATGGGGTCCCAAAAAGTCAGACATGACTGGGCAACTTTTACTTTCACTTTCAGGATGGACCAAAGAAATAGTAAAATGGCCTGACAGTTCTGTGACATATTTGGTTCTTCACTCGCGCTCACCAGCCTGCCTCTCCAGTGGTTGCCCTCTCTACGAGGCTCCTCGGCCAGCACTGTTCTTGTCTTCAGGATCACCTGCAAGGAGAGGAGGAGTGAACCAGTTTTACTAGGACTTGTAACAGTTGCGCTAAGTAAAAAGTTGGATGTGCAGTCCAGGGATTTAGTTTGGCATCATGCTGAGAAGCATTATAATTTTCCTTGGTAGCATAGTTCATTTTACTTTATTTTTATCTTTTTAAAAGATTCATTTACTTAAGGATTATTATTATCTAGCATTCAAGGTATTTTTAGCGACTAATTAGGGAGGCAGGTCACCTTTGATTTAGTGACTGTTCTAAAAAATGCTCATTGAAAGGCAAGTAAAAAGTGCTAATTTTGTGGATTAGACATTAACGCTCCCTTAAACTTTGAGGATTCCTTTGTCTTGGTATTTCAGAATGTTTTTTCCTTGGAATTCATGGAATGTTAGAAGAATTTTTAAGAATAGCAACTGTTAAAATTTTGTAAAGTGAACTTAGTTATAGCTAACTGTATATGTTTAAATCTGGTTTTGATGCTAATTATTATTTATTAAAAATGATACAATTGTTGAAAGTGACTTATTGAGCATATATTTTATAGAGTATTAGACTTATTTTTATACATCTTCTCATTTAATCACACAGTAACTTTGGGATAGAAATTTATATCCCGCATTTTTGTATTAACTTTATAGAGGTATAATTTATATAAAACAAAATACCCATTTTAATGTACAATTCCATACATTTTGGCAGTTATAAATAGCTATTTAACTACACTACAAAGTGTAGAAGATTTTCATCCTCCAAAGATAATAGAACATTTTCTTTCCTCCCTAAGTCAGTCCCTTTCACCATCATCCCCCAACCCATGATCTTTATCTTCTCTCTGAAATTGTAAAACAATTCTTCCTAATTTAGAATTTCATATAAATGGAATCATATACTATGTAGTTTTTGGTGTATGGCTTCTTTTATTCAGCCTAATGTTTTTGAGATTCATCCATATTATTCCTTATATCAGTACTTTGTTCCTTTTATTGCCAAATGATAGAACATTGTATGGATATACCACAGTTTTTTTTTTTTTTTAATCATTCATCAGTTAAAGGTTATTTGAGTTATTTCTAGTTTTTGGCTAATTTTCATAAAGGTGCTATTAAATTTTTGTTCACATCTTTTTGTGGAGATATGTTTTTTCATTTTTTTGGGTAAATATCTAGGAGTGGTATTGCTGTATTGTGAACTCTGTTAATGGTTAAACTGTTTTCTAAAGTGATTATACTATTTTGCATTCTACTTATGAGCAATTTGCAAGAATATTTCATAGTCACACCAACATTTGATATTATTGGTCTTTTAAATCATATC
The DNA here is from genome assembly GCF_019320065.1 of Cervus canadensis. Lineage (NCBI taxonomy): Eukaryota > Metazoa > Chordata > Mammalia > Artiodactyla > Cervidae > Cervus > Cervus canadensis. The sequence goes on along the minus strand of NC_057390.1, from coordinate 68,059,845 downwards.
CATTCTAGTGGATGTGTAGTAGTGTCTCATTGTGGTTTTGATTTGCATTCTCATGTGCATATTGGCTATTCATATGTCTTTTCTTAACTGTTTAAATGTTTTGCTCAATGTTTTGATTGGATTGTTGGTCTTTTTGTTGAGTTATATGTTCTTTATATAGTCTGGAAAGAAGTTGTTTGTCAGCTTGTCAATATTTTCTAATAGTATGTGGCTTCTCTTTTCATTGTTTTTAATGGTATCTTTTTAAGAGCAAAAGTTTTTAACTTTGATGAAGTCCAATTGAGCAGTTTTTATCTTTTATTGTTTATGCTTTTGACTTCTTGTTTAAGCAGTCTTTGTCTACCTGAGGTTCTTAAAGATTTTCTCCTAGAAGTTTGATACCTTTATCTTTAACATTTTGATCCATTTTGGGTTAACTTTGACCACATCTGTGTTAACCAAGTGTGGGCCCATTTTTGGAGTTTACGTTGTATCCCACTTATTATGTCTGTTCTTATGTGACTATAACACTGCCTTGATTGTAACAGCCTTGTAGTAAATCTTTAAATCAGGTACAGGAAGTCCTACTACTTCTACTATTTCTGTTTCCATAGAAATTTCAGAAGCAGTTTGTCAGGTGTCTATAGAAATCCTGCTGAGACTGCATTGAATCTGGAGGTTGATTTCTGGACCTTAATAACATTGAGTCTTCCAATGGATGAAAATGATAGCCTCTTCATTTATTTAGGTCTTCTTTAATTTCTTTAAGTATTTTATAGTTTTTGTGAACAGGTCTTATACAAATTTTGTTAAATAAATCTCTGAATATTTCATATTTTGATGTTAATTTGTAGTACAAATATTTAACTTTCTTTTTCTCTTTATTGCTCATCTATTGAAAATACAATCCCCCCATGTTTCTTTTTCTTATTTTAGTGCATTGACTATAATTTTGTACATGTTGTTGGATTCAAGTGATGAGAGCATATATTCTTGCCATGTCCAGATTTTAGGGGAAAGTGTAAAGTCTTTCCCCCTTAAGTATAATGTTGGCTATATATTTTTCATAGATACCCTTTATCAGTTTGAGAAGTTCCTTTCTATTCCTAATTAATTGAGAGGTTTTTGTTTTAAAACAAAAAATGGATATTGTATTTTGGCAAATACTTTCTTCTTGAGATGATCATGTGATTTAAAAAAATTTTACTAACATGGTGATTAACTTTTGAATATTCAGCTTATCTTGCATCTCTGATATAAACTCCAATTGGTCATGATGTATTAGCCTTTTAATATGTTGTTAATTCAACTTGCTAAAACTGTTTAGAATTTTGCATTTATGTTCATGGATGATACTGGTTTGTAGTTTCTTTTATACTTTTTACTGGTTTTAGCATCATAGCAAAACTGATTTCAGAATAGAATGAATTGTGAAAGAATCATGAAGGAAAATTGTGAACCATTTTCCTCAGTATTTGGGAATGGTTTCTGAAGAATTCATATTATTTCTTCCTTAAATGTTTGATGGGATCCTCCAGTGAAACTGCTTTCAAGTACAGATTAAATTTCCTTAATAGATAAAGGCTTAGGTCATCTACTACTTTTCAAGTGTCAGTAGTTTGTATCTTTAAAGAAATTTGTCTGTTTCAAACAAGTTGATGAATTTATTGACATAATTTTTAAAATAATATTCTTTTTAAAAAAATATGTAAAGTCTGCAGTGATGTCACATCTGTTTGTCCTGATGTTGGTGACTTGTTTCTTCTTTTTTTTTAACCAGTCTGGCTGACTTTTTAATTTTCTCTTTTCAAAGAAACAGCTTTTGACTTCATTCATCTTCTCTGTTATATTTCTGTTTTCTATTTTATTGATTTCTATTCTGATCTTTAATATTTCTTTCTTCTCTTTGAGTTTTCTTGCTCTTCTTTTTTTAGTTTGTTAAGTAGAAGCTGAGGTTACTGATTTGAGGTCTCTCTTTTCTACTATCAGTATTTAATGCTATAAATTACTACCTAAGTACTGCTTTAGCCTTGTCTCAGAAATCTGGATATGTTATGTTTTCATTTTAGTTCATCATATTTTCTTATTTCCTTTTTGATTTCTTTTTTGACCCATGGGTTATTTAGAAACATATCATTTAGTTTCCAGAATTTTCTCGATTTTTCAGATATCTTTCTTTTAGTGATTTTTGAATTTAGTTCCACTATGGTCAGAGAACATACTTTGTATGATTTACATCCTTTTAAAATTGTTGTGACTTGTTTTATGGGTTATGATTTGGACTGTCTAGGTAAATGTGTAGTGTTCTTGTGAGGATACAAAGTTGGTGTCAATTCAATACATGCTTACCTTAATTATCTTTGGGCAATTTCCCCCCACTCCCCTTTTTGGCAAGCTTATGGCTCTGGCAATAGTGTCTTAATATCAGAAAAGAGGGACTTGAAGTTTTTCAGAGTAGATAAAGCAGAGACTTTAAAATTCTGGTCTGACCTAAGAATTAAAGGAAGCCAGCTAGAACCTTACATGGAACAACAGTGGCAGATTTTATTTTCTTGGGGTCCAAAATCACTGTGGACATTGGCTGCAACCATGAAATTAAAATACGCTTGCCCCTTGGAAGAAAAGCTATGACAAATCTGGACAGTGTATTAAAAAAGAAGAGGCATCACTTTGCTGACAAAGGTCTGTATAGTCAAAGCTATGATTTTTCCAGTAGTCATGTATGAATGTGAGAGTTGGACCGTAAAAGAAGCCTGAGCCCTGAAGAATTAATGCTTTGGAATTGTGGTGCAGGAGAAGACTCTTGAGAGCCTCTTGGACAGCACAGAGGTAAAACCAGTCAATCCTAAAGGAAATCAACCCTGACTATTCATTGGAAGGACTGATGCTAAAACTGAAGCTCCAGTACTTTGGCCACCTGATGTGAAGAGCCAACTCATTTGAAAAGACCCTGATGCTGGGAATGATTGAGGGCAGAAGGAGAAAGACGCAACAGAAGATGAGATGGTTGTATGGCATCACTGACTCAGTGGACATGAGTTTGAGCAAAGTCCAGGAGATAGTGAAGGACAGGGAAGCCTGGCATGCTGCAGTCCATGGGATTGCAGGGTCAGACATGACTGAGCAACTGAACAAGAAGTCACATTCTTAATGGAAATGTATGGAGGGCCCGCATGTGCTTCTGTTTGTTTTGAACTAGTCCTTTTTCTTCATAATTTTGATCCTTAAGTACATTCAACTGCTCTCACCTCTAGGATATTTCTGCAGAAGGTAGTATAAGACCTTTTGGGACATTTGATGGGCATTCCAGATGGCATAGGTACTCCAGATCACTGTAGGTTACATGGCAGGATTTGTGTGTTAGTCACTCAGTCATGTCCGACTCTTTGTGACCCCATGGACTCTCTTAGGTGGTATTTTCTGCTTGCTGACCTCCATTGATTTTCATTGGGTCATTAGTCTATTTTAGAGGAAATAATTGAGATTTCATATTTCTGTTAGGTAGAAAGTTAGACATGAGCAACAAGGGTTGGCTTAGCTGGAAAGGATGCAAGCTGATTTCTAAACCCCACCCCAGACACACCCAGGAGAGCTCACAGATATGCTACAAAAATAGCCACAGAGACTTGCAACTCCTGCATTTGCTCCCTAGGCATGCAGTGGATACAAACTAACCACAGGGGTTTCTCCAACTTGGTCACATGTGCCCTTGATATACAGCTATATCCTCAAGTAACCTTAGGCAGCCTGGAGCCCATTAAAGGTTCATAAATATTCTATACATACATACATCTGGTTATAATAGACTGAATTACCGGAAAGCCATATGCAGTAGAACCTATTGTTATTAACTTGCAACTGTCAATCAAAACTCTCAGTCCAGGCCCACCTGGATGAATATGTAAAAGCCCTAATTTGCATGTGTCCAGACACAGCCCTTCCCTGATTGGCATTGAGCATATGGCTATTTGTATTCCCTTTCCTGATTGGCAGTAGGTACAGGCTCTGTTTTGCACAGGGCCAGAACCAAGAGTTGAAGTATAAAAAGGGAAGCCAAGAGGGATCTTGGCTTCTCCTTTGGGGTTTGCCTGCTCCCATGTCAGGAGTGTATTATCTACTGTCAGTTTAATAAAAGTTCTGTCTACTTGAGCTGTAACTGAATTGTAACTAGTCTGTTGTTTCAAATCCTTGCTACTGCTGCAAGAGCCTAGAAATCCTGCCTAGTTGAACTGTAATTAGACCTTCTGCCATACCAAATCTTTGTTACAACAAGACAAGAACCAAGGCAGAGAAATAAACCAACCTGACATTTCCATTCTCCCAAAGGATATGAACCATGTCTAAATTTCCTAGTATGTGACATCATTTATATTAACTTGTATGTGTTGGTTCTTAATAATCAGTCTCTATATACTTCTTTGTGTGGTAGATATGACTCTTCTGTTTCTACTGAATTAAAAAGTGAGACTTCTGTCTGATATAAGCAGCCTAACTCTTCATAGAACAGCCCTTTTAATACTTTTCCCAGGTTGCTGTCAAACTTCAAATTTATTGAAAGCCTTCTTCACATTTCCAGAATCAAGCAAAATCTTTTGATTCTTCTACAGGTTCTATATCAGTATATAAAAAAGAAAACCAGCAGTGACTTTATCCTTCCCATTTCCCTTTTGATGCCATTCATGTTAATATCATTAGTAACCACCCCACCAGAAACAAATAAATAAAATTCTTGTTTTTTTCTGCTTTTGGCTACAGGCGAGGTTGTAAAAAGAAGAGAACAAAATGTTTTAGTATGTTCATGTCTTTAGTGATGGGGAATTAGAACCATTAAAAAAAAATAAACAAGTTAACCAAAAATATGGCAAAATAGGAAGGTAGATGCAGGAGGATTTAGGAAGTTCCAGAGCGTTTTACAGATATGGGATTTCAGGTGAAGACCACATACATCTAACTTTTTGGGGAGATGAAGGGACACAGGAAGAGAGTTAGCTTGAGGAGAAAGAGAAAGGAATTTTAAAAAAGTTTTCATGCAGTCTGAATAAAATTTATAGTTTCTCCCTCCCTGGGCCTTAGAAATTAGACTCTTTTCCCTGTTACTGTCACTCTGTATGAGAAACCCTGTTTGATAGTGGTGCTGTAAACCTGAATTGATGTGGCTGCATTCAGTGTATAGAAAAGTTCTAACTCCATCTCTAGTTAGTTCTTCCTTTGTACTTACGCCTAAACCCCTTCATCTGGAGAAGTGCCAATTTACCACTAAATTTAAATAAATAAGAACATTTCTCATCAATAGGGGTGGCAAATTTAGCCCCTCTTTAGAGCACTGAGCAATTTATGACCATATGTTAAATACCATAAAACAGCTTTAAAGACTTGGTCCCTGGCCATTGCCAGATTGTACCGTAGGAGTAGGCAGCATTGCGAGGGACTGGGAATGTTTCCTCCGGCCCTTGGAGGCCTCAGTAACTCACTGATGTCACAGCCAGAGAGGCCTGTTTTCAAACATTCCCTTTATAAAGGTGAAATACTAAAAGATTCCATTTTGGCATTTGGGTGCAAAGAAGGCAAGGCTTCTTTTTTAATTTTTAAGGGTTGAAATTAGTATGGAAAGTGTTGTGTGGGAGAATGAGTAACTTGGCAGCAGTGAGTCCAGAAGGCAAGTCTAGGAATAGGTAATAGATATCCTACTCATTCTTTTTCTTGGAGCATGAACTGGACTTTTATAAGGCGTAAGCAAACCAAATATCACGTTTCTCAATCGTTTTCTTTTTGCCAACTTTTATGGAATTAATATTAACGTTAAAAACAATTTTGAAAATTTCGTCCTATAGGGCTGCCAGTTACAAGGATTTATTTTCTTCCAGGAGTATGACTCATTATTTGGTGAACTCCAAATATTAGTTTTTATTCTTACCATCATCACAGCCTGTGAATCATTTATGGCATTCTGTGGGCTCATGGCTGAGAAAACGAAGGTGTGTGCCAGCAAGCATGTGATTTTTTGGTCAAGTAAGTGCCATAGGATCTTTGATGGACTTCTGACACGTGAGGAAACCTCTGGTTCAGGCAGGGGGCACTTACTGTTACTAAATAGGAATGGGCCTCAAGATGCTTTGTCCAAGATCTTTCTGACTATTCTATCTGATGGAACTCTTCCTACAAAGGAAGATGATGAAACTGGGTGTCAAAGGTCTGGGAATACTAGCCTTCTTAAATGTGTCAGTGCCAGCCCAAGGGCTGACTTCCTGTCAGTTCCTGTGTGGTTTGCACTACATCCTCTTTGCCCCAGATCAGTGTTTTAGGTCATCTGTCATAACTGCTATTCTGTGAATTCTTGGCAATCTGATCTCAGTCTGCAGAAGGCAGCTGGCACCCTTCTCTAGGAAGTGCAACAAGAGAGCTCCCATCTCCCTCTTCCTCAGGCCAGGAAGTACACTATTGTTATCCATCAGTGCTTTCTTCCTTTGAAAGAACAAAAATCTTTCAAACTTTGGCAGTTCCTAAAAGTGCTGGGTAGCAGTTTGAAATGACCCTTTCCATTTTGTTGGTCTAGGGCAAAAACGAGTGATCTTTGACATCACTAGTAAATCTTGTCTGGTTTGTCCCTGATGCACGTATATGCATTAGTGGAAGTTTCCCCCGCATTGTGATTGAAGTCATGCTTAAGTCTTCAGAGTCACATCAGAGTGCTTTGTTTTATTTTGGGCTTTGATATTCAAGGCTCTTTTGACTTAGGCCCTTTGACTTAGACTATGTTGTTGCCCAGTTATTTATTCTCTGTGTGTCTTAACAGTGGGAATTTTAAATTCCTGTTACCAGCATTCATTAAAGACTATTCACCTTGGATATGACTTCAGTATTTGCATTGGATTTTCACTCTTTGAAATAAGTGATAATTTAAAGCACATTTCTTCACTATTGAATGTAAAGACAAATGTCATCGTAGTTGTCCTGATTTGTCATGCCATAGTTTGGCATTTGTCATGCCAAACATGACATAGTTCATGTCATACCATGAACTATATTGTGGATCTTAGAATAGTTTTCTTCCTTTCTCATGACTCAGAGGTCACATTTGGGCAACTTGATTTTATTCAGATAGAATAGGAGTTACCTTTAGCCCAGTTCATCTAAAAAACTTGTTTATAAGGGAATACAAACCCATGGGTGAGTTATTTTAAGTTGCATCCTTCAGTCTGTCTTGGCACACATCATTTCTACTTCTGACTCTTCTTCCTTTCATCTTATGAAAGCCCCATCTTCTGTAAAGTTTCAACATCACTAGTGTAGCTCTTGGTTTCTTTTGTGTCCTTCTTCTTAAGATGGGTGAGGGGAAAGGGAAGATAAATTGTGCTTCTTTACAGAAAAAAGGTGAACTTTCTGAAGGTGGATTTTATGTTATATTTATGGACATTGGGCAGTATCATCATATAAAGAGCCCGAATCCTACTAATGCACTAAGAACAGCATGAAGGAAGAAATTCGGATTTCAAGACATGAGGGAATTTGTTAGTCAGATTATTTATATCCAATCAAATCTGTGGTTCCTGAAATAATACACTGTAAAACTCTAGGGGTGGTATCCCTGAGATCTCTAAGGTCTGTATACCCCACACAGTAGCTGATAAAGAAGTACATGTTTATTAAATGAGACCAGAGCACTAAAAGAATTATTCATGTGGAAAGTCTCAATTGGAAGGATATTAAATTTCAGAGGGACTTTGAGTAGGGTGCGGGTTATCTAAAGATATTTGAGAAAGAGCATCATGGTTTCTGCATTGAAGACAGGGAAAGAGAGCTCTGAAAGTTTATATAAATCTACCAGGTTGACATGCATATTTAGAAAGAAACAGGAAAAAGACTCACAAAGGCAGTTTTGCCAACACTTGGCTACAACAGGACTAAATGACTTAACTTTGTAAGAACAACTCTTAATCAATGAACTCTTATTTTAAAATGATAAGTATAGTATATTGGGAAGGAAAGAATAAATTGAATTTGTCCTGAGGGTAGCATCCCTTTTGATTCTATCTTCAGGATGGATTGGAGAAGCAGATCATGAAATGATTAGTGAGACATTAAATACGTTGCTTGACAGTATGCCTAAAGCCTGTCATGATGAAGGATGAATGCTCCTTATTGTTGAAACCAGACAATTTGGTCATCCTAATGTAGAGCAAATTGCAAAATGGTTTCTTTTGCGGTTAATTTTTTATTGTTCTTATTTTCCTGTTTCTCCTTTTTCTATTTTTCTGAGTATAATTTCACTACTCTTTGGTAAGACAAGTTCCAGGCAGTCGTCCTCAGATATCAGACCGTTTACCTGCTTTCTCAGGGTTGGCCATCTCCTGTAGAAAGGAGAGGTAAGGATCCATGAATCTCAAAGCACTTCTGCCCATCCACTCATCCAGTCATTAGTGAGCATCTCCTCAATCCAAATTCTGAAGCCCAATACTTGAGGGCCTCCGCTGTTTGGCACCATCATAACGTTGTTCACATTTCTCTTTGCCCACTTTTAAACTCTGAATAAGACTGCTTGAACAATCTGTCCCTAACCTTCATTTTCATCTCTTATCTGCCCTCTCCCTTCTGAACATCTCTTTCTTACCAGTGTAGTCTACTTGCTATCCCCTGGGCACATAATTTGCTTTCTGCCCCCAAGTTTCGCTCATTCTCTTACCTTTGTCAAATTTCCCTGTTTATTGAAGCCTACTGTGGACAGCCCTCTGCAGACATTTTAAGAGAGATTTGATTAGACTGAGCATGATTTTAAACTGAAGCAAAGCAGGCAGTGGAGCGGGAGGCTGTGGCCGGTTGTCTGTAGATGGCCATGGCAGTGTCCCCTGCTCTGCCTGCTCTTCTGTACTCAGTGAGACCTTGCCGCCTCTCCTTCGAGAGTTGGAGTGTAATTTTCCTCCCCTTGAATCTGTATGGGCTTGTGACTGTTTTGATCAACAGGGTATGATGCAGATAATGGTGTTTGACCTCTGAGACTGGGTCATCAAAGATAATTGAGTTTTTATCTTGTTAGCAGGGACATTTGTGCTTGGCGCTTTCAGCCACTGCATGAGAAGTCTGACTGCTTTGAAGTTGCCGTGCTGTCTGGTAGCCAGGCCACCTGGAGTGTTCATATGTAGGCACTGCAGTTGGCTGTTCTTGCCTTGGGATTATCCCAGCCCAGATATTGGACCCTTCAAACTAATCTGTCCACTAGCTGAGTACCACTTAGTGATATCAGTCAATGCTGTGAAGAGTAAAAGAATCACTCACCTGCATTCTACCCAGATTTCTTTCTTGCTTTCTCTCTCTCTATTTTTTTTTTCTCTCATTGTTGCTGTTTTGGCTGTGCTTTGTGGCTTGTGGGATCTTAGTTCCCCAACCAGAGATTGAACCCGCGCCCTTGGCAGGGAGAGTGTGGAGTCCTAATCAGTGGACTCCCAGGGCGTTTCCTCTTCCCAGGTTTCTAACCCACAGAGTCTGTGAGCACAATAAGAAGGTTGTTGTTTGAAGCCTCTGAGTTTTGGGGCAGTTCGTTAGGTAGCTTTAGTAATTAGAATACAGACACTGATGAACAAGAGTGGATTAAGAGCCTGTAGGAGGGCGGCAGAGATGGGACCCAGGGCAGAGACCAGAGGTGAGGTCTGCAGAGGGAAGAGGAGAAGACAAAAGGATTAGGAGAGAAATGGGAAATTACTTCTCATTTTATATTGGAGTATAGTTGATTAACAATGCTGTGATAGTTTCAGGTGGACTGAATCAGTGATTCAGTTCTATTCTTTTTTGAATTCTTTTCTCATTTCAATTGTTACCTAACACTGAGCAGAGTTCCCTGTGCTGTACATCGGTCCTTGTGGACCCATTTGTTTTAAACATATCGGTGTGTACATGTCAATCCCAAACTCCCTAACTCTCTCTCTCCCCTTCCCCCCAACCATAAATTCATTTTCTAAATCTGTGAGTCTGTTTCTGTTTTGTAAATAGGTTCATTTGTATCATTTCTGTTTATATTCCTTATATAAACAATATCACAAGATATAAGTGACTAGAGTCAGTATGACAGTCTTTGGGTCTACCCATGTTGCTGCAAATGGCATTGTTTCCTTCTTTTTAATGGCTGAATAATATTCCACAGTATATATATATACCACATCTTCTTTATCCATTCCTCTGTGAATGGACATTTAGGTTAATTCCATGTCTTGGCTGTTTTAAACAGCACTGCAGTGAACATTGGAGTGCATGTACCCTTTTGGATGTTTTTCTCCAGATGTGTGCCCAGGAGTGGGATTGCAGGATCGTATGGTGTGTCTCTTTTTCATTTTCTGAGGAACCTGTATACTGTTTTCCATAGTGGCTCCACCGGTTTACATTCCCACCAACAGTGCAGGAGGATTCCCTTCTCTCCACACCCTTTCCAGCGATTACTGTTTGTGGAGTTTTTGATGATGGCTGTTTTGACTGGTGTGAGGTGATATCTTATTATAGTTTTGATTTGAAATTTCTCAGATAATTAGTGATGTTGAAAATTTTTTCCTGTGCCTCTTCGCTATCTGTGTGTCTTCTTTGGAGAAATGTCTGTTTAGGTCTTCTGCCCATTATTTGATTGGGTTGTTTGTTTTGATGGTATTAAGCCGCATAGAAATGGGTGAATTTTGAGGGAAAAAGGTGGGGAATTCACATCGATGATCTATTATTATTAATTATATATGTATATATATTAAATATATCTTTGAATTATTTATTTTCATGTTTGGGTGAGTTTGGAGTTGAGATCATCTTTCAAGAAGCAGAAGGTCTGGAGAGGGCCTGGCTGCTTGATGGAGAGTATTGAAGACAGTACAGATAACCTGCTGTCAGGTCTTGCCTTTGACAGATACTCTGGTGAAGAAAGACAGAAGCTTGGTATTTAGTCATTATGGTGTGCTTTCCTCAAGTGCATACTGTCGGCGTGAAGTACTTGGAACCCTCAAAAGTACAGGAGACCCTCCCCAGAGGGGTGCCTTGGACCTCCGTGGCTGTGTGGGAGTTCTGAACCTCAGCATGGCTCTTCTGGATTTCCAATAACACACAGCTGCCTGTGGTTTTGGGGAATGAAAAGGATCCTACCTTTGCCTGGGAACATTGTTTTTAAGTAGCAGCTTTCTTCAGAGAAAAGGGGAACACACCTCCAGTTTTAGGTAAGGACCTTCAGAGGGCTTTTGTCCACATTGAAGACTCAGCATATGTTATGAATTGAGTGTTGGCATTGCTTTCATAAAAGAATTGTTTTCTGTATCCATCCAGCAGTCTGGCCGCCAGCCACATGCAAGTCAGTTTATTTCTGTGAAGTATTACATGCTCCCTGTCTAAGTGGACTCTTCAGAGTCTGGGAATCTGAAAGTTTTAGGTAGCTTTCCATTTAGTAAAATATTTAATTCGTAGTTGGAATTTTTTTAATACTGTTGTAAGGAGAGAGATGCTATAGCCTCCTTGAAATACTATTACTGGATAAAAGAGTGCTACTTTTGTGACAAAGTAACCATGATGTATCAATCCTTTGCTTCATGTATTATTGTCAGGATAGAATTTGCCCCTGTGTTATAAAGGACTCTACTATGTTTCACTTGGTCTCTGTTAGGTGCTTTTAGATTTCACTATTTCTTCTCCCCTCCTCCCGCCCCCCCGCCCCCCTTACTGTGTTGAAGTGACCTTGGCACTTCTGAGATGTTGTGACTTGTTTTTGTGTACCTCTCCAACCCTTCCCTGAAAATGGCAGGGCATGTAAATAACTTGATTTTACAGATCCTGCTTGATCTGTTTCTTTCTGATTTGCGAAATTTTCCTGTCTGGTGCTTGACTGTCTCCGTCCTTTGTTATTATCAGTTTGAATTTAAATTATCAAATAGAAAACTTGTTATGATACCATCGCTTTTAAAAAACTGTTATTTTCTGTTGCTTTATTTTTCAGTTTTCTTTTTTTTCAGGGGGTATTTTGTTTGAATGTTGGCTAGAGCTTTAACTGTTCTTTGATAGTGGTTTTATTTTTATGAATTTTATCATTCCTTGCTTTCTGTAAAGCATTTTCTTTTATCTACTTTTGAAGAATTTTATTTAATCTGTTCATCTTTATTGTTCAGCATTCTAAATTTTCATTCATTTGGATAGATTCCCCCCCCCCGCCCCCCGCCACTTTAGCGTCCATGGATTACACAACTTGCTTTTGTTCATTGTTAGACTTGTTTGACTCTTGTCGTGTGTGAACTCAAAAGGATCCTTCACTATTTATTTATTTATTTATTTTTAGCATCTTTTTGGTCCAGCTGCTGGGCATTTCAGAGTTATTTGACAGTGAGAAGTATTCTGTTTTTTTGTTCTCATGAATTCCACAGGCTAGTCCTTGGTTTTCACAGTTTCTGAAAATTTATGAGTGGGCTTTTGCACGATCTTCCAAGCCCTGTTTTGTGGGAGCTGAAGCACGGGGCCTGGACTGAAATTGTTCTTTGTATGCTTGTTTGATTCTGCCGCTGGTGCTCTGGTTTATGCCAGTGGGTGCAGTCAGCAGAAGACACATTGCTAAACAGTGAACTCAGAATTGAAAGAAAGATTGGTGTGGTTTTTTTCTCCCCATCTAGCGTTCTGTGGTCATTTCTCCTGATTTTTTGGCAAGTGTTATTTGCCTTTGTCAAGCTGTGGCCACATCAGCCTTAAATTTCTGCTTCATATAATTCAGCTAGGAATTAGAAAGAAGTATTTGCAATTGTGTAGCATTCCATGTTTTTCGAAGTATTTATACTTAAATGATCTCACTCTAATTGCCCGACAGCTCTCAGAGGGCCAGTGGCTCTGCTTCTTCAGATACAAGAGCGGACTTACAGAGTCTAAGTGACAAGGTCAGATAATTGGGAAGTCAGGGACCCAAATCCAAGACTTCTGAGTACAAGCCTGACGCTTTTCCTGCGGTTACCATGCTAGGAAAGAATTACTGTCCTTATTACCATACACTCATAATTGGCTTTTCAATTAGGATCAGATAAAGGCAAATCAGCATGGTGAGAAAGTCATGCAGGAAATAAGGACAAGCAGTGGCATTGCTGAATAGGAAGTAAACACAGCATCGAACACTCATGCCTTCTGTCATACATCAGCTGGGAAAGGTGTGGTGGTCGATTTGACTAATACCTGATTGGGAAACTAACTGACATGCTTCCACTTTTGTGTGGATCTCTCTTGGACACTTGGAGAGTAATAGCTCATGGCTGGATATATTTGTTTTGTTTGTTTCTGAAGGCAGAAATCACAAGCAGAAGTTGCTGAAAACAGAATGAGAAGTTAATCAGGTTTGTGAGAGATAAAGGCTTAGTGTCACCCCCGAGATGTAGAGAATAGTCTGAAATGCTGATTTTACTGTGTGTGTCTTTAAGCCTGTGATCTTCACTTATCTTATAGACCTTGACCTAGCAACATAGCTTTATGATTCAGATCTATTATCTGGCCTAATACATCTTTCATTGTCTTAATTATATCTTTGTGATATAATAAAATCTGTTGTTTAATTTGCAGTCAGATCATAAATTAAACATCAATTTTGAGCAACTTTTCAAAATCACTTGGATGGTTTCTCTTTAATGTGGGAAAGATGAGGGAAGAAAATTTAAAGGTCAAGATAACTTAAAGTCAAGATAATAAAATGGATCAGTTATGTAGAGCCAAACTCTTTGGGTATTTTTGAATGAAAGAATTGGCTTTTCATTTAAAAATGTACTTAATGTTTATTTAGAAATGAAATTATCAAAAGATTTTGACCTTAGCATAAGCTTTAAATATAAAATACTCAGTTTTATTTTATGAAACAAAAGGAATCTTAAAGAAATTAGATATGATCAAAAGCAAATTTAATTAAAATAGAATATTCTACCCTCAACCTATTAGTCTTGCTGTAATTCCTCTTATGAGACACATTGATTTGTTAGATCTTATGTCATCCTAATAATTAACTGAAGTAAAAGAATTTTATTTTTAGAGCTGTAGACTCTTTGATGTCGTGTAATCCACTACCAGTTGTAGCAATTTCTTTGGTAAGTGGATATATAGCTACTGTAATCAATGGGAATCTTATCATTCATAAGACAGCATTGCAGAGTGCTCTTCAAAAAATATTTTTTGTCCCAGAGACAAAACAACTTTATTTCCTCATCTGTATGACAGCTTCATGGTACTAAAAGGAATGCTTAGTGGAATTCTTGTTTGAATTAATTAGCCAAACCAAGATTCTTTTTATAGTGGTGATCTTTTTTGGAAAATGGAATTGCTGGAATTACTAGAATTACCAAATAATTATTAGGGTTGAGAAATGGTGGGTAATAAGCAGACTACAGATGAGGAAAATCATGGACCCAGTATTTAAAGAAAAAAGAGAGATATATTCTTAAAATGACAGATTAATTTTTGTGTTGATGCTGGTTAAGCTTCAAGAACTGATTGTTTTTTTATTTACTTTTTAATTTTTGAGCTGATTGTTAAGCAAATGGTTTGAGAGCATTTAAAACATGTTACGTGTTTAGTAGCTGGCATAGGTTTACTTAGAAACAAGTTATGCCAAACTAACATTTCTTATTTTTGATATATCAGCTGACCTAGGAAATAATTTCAGCAGAAAGTCTGACCACATCTCTTGATGTTCTTTTGGATACATATGTTAATAAACCAAAAAATGGTTAAGGAGATTTTCAGTAATATGTATAATCATTGAAAAGTCTCTAAATGAAATACTCTAGGGTTGTATTTTTGACTGTGTTTTAAGATTTTTATGAACTATATGGAACTTGTGGAGAATACAAGTTTAAAGAGGCTAATACAATCTTTCATTACCAGGCAATATTTAGATTTCCTTGAGTCAATGTATACACACAGATACACACATACATATGTAAACAAATGTGTTTGTGTGTTCACAGTTTGTTTGGATAGTGAGAGTGTATGCATTGCAATAATAGGCTGATGCGTTATTTACAGTCATCTCATCTCCCATCCTTCCTTCTTTCTCTTGTTTTTCCTTTTTCTCTTCATGGTCTTTTATGTCCTGTTCTCTTTTCTCCTCTTCCTCCTTCTTCAGTTTTCTTTCTCTCTTTGTTTTTCAGTCTATTTGTGAAGAAACTGGGGCATTTGTCCTACAGAGTTTTCCCCCATCTGAATTTTGATGATTTCATGTGATTTAGCATGTTCCTTCACTGTTGTGTATCTTGTATGATATTGGTTATCAAAATGAGTAGTTTCCTTTGCATTTTTCAAAGATAATGTGATTGTTTTAGTGTTTCATTGTTAACTCGTGGTTAACAGGTTATTGGAGTTTCCCAGATGGCACAGTGGTAATCTGCCTGCCAATACATGAGACACAGGTGTGATCACTGGGTCGGAAAGATCCCCTGGAGGAGGAAATGGCAAACTCTTCCATGTTTCTGCCTGGGAAATCCCATGGACAGAGGAGCCTGGAAGGTTACAGTCTGTGGAGTCACAAAGAGTCGGACACGACTGAGCACATGGGACTGACTGACTTAGTTGGTTATTAATGTGTTTCAGCCCAGTACGTTTATTGTTGTTGATGCTTGAAGCGACCCATCTTTGGCTAGTGAGAGCCTCTTTGTGATGTTCCTGAGTCTTTTCAGTATGACTCCAAAAGCTTTGATAGCTTTCTTGCTTGCTGGCATGACCAGATGTTCCAGGCTCATCTTGTACTTTTTTTTGCCCTGGGCCTCCAGCTAGCCTTTTCACTCTTTCTCTCCTTCCAGGGAACAACTGGGAAAGGAGTTCTTTGTGGGAAATTGTTGCACTTTGCAAAGTTGTGTGTCTGTCTCTAGTAAGTTGATGAGCCAGATTCTCTCAGGTCTCAACCTACACTTTGGTTTGATTAAGTTGGTAGAGGTAGCTTTAATGTGTGAACCATTCTTCTCTATTTGAAGTAGCTTGGTTTGTTTGTTTAGCCTTCTGTTCTGTTTTTTGCCTTTGGGTACAGGGATTCTACATTCCTTTTCTGGTTGTGGATTAGAAGTGGAAGGACTGAAGCCCAGTCTCATGACACTAAACTGTAGGGGCTCAGACAGAGACCTGAGCAAAAAACTGTCAGCGAAATGGTTATGGAAACTCCCACCCAGTCATGGTTAAACATTTCATTTTTCCAGGAGGAACGTACCTTTCTTTGAACAGCCACATGTTCTGCCTTAAGTTTGGATACTTAGAACAGCGGAGCCTGAGACAGGATTTGGGTACAAATAGTTTATTTGGAAGGTGATCCCTGGAAACATAGTGAGCGAGTAGGGAAGAGAGACAAGGGAGGCAGAAAAGCCAAAAAAAGGTGTATAAATGAGTGCGTTATTGCTGTGGGCAAATGGGGTTAAACCATACTTCCTGTGTTCCAACTGTAGAACTCTTCCATACTGTCCCAAGGAAAGGGCAAGGAATGTTTATATATCCATCTCATCCTTTAGTCTTAGTGTCATTCACTTTCACTTTTTGTAGCCTTTTTGTTTTTTGTTTTGTTTTTTGGCCAGGCTCTCTTTTAGGCCAGAGAATGCCCTTAGGGAAATAGGTGAGGTTACTTAAGCTGGGTGGCTGTTAGTTTAGTTTAGTGTGTGTGTGTGTGTGTGTGTGTGTGTGTGTGTAGGGGGTGTGTAGCAGAATTAGGAGGTGAGGTAGGGGAATGGGAGTGGGGTCTGGGGCAGGGAGGTTGGTTTGCTCCCCAGTGACCATTTGGCAGTATCTGGAGATACTTTTGATGGTCACAGCCAAGGGCAGAGGAGAGTACTGCTGGCTGGTATTTAGTGGGTGGAGGCCAGGGATATTGCTAAACATCCCTCTTTTAGGGTGGCCTTGGACAGCAAAGTATGGAGCCCCAGATGTCAATGGGACTGAGGTTAAGAAGCTCAGGTGGAATCCAGAGCTGCAGTGAGTGCTGCGCTGGGGGAACCAGGGGGTGTGTTGGGAGCCCTGGAGGTGTCTGCTACATTTCTTTACATGTGCTTTGGGTTTCCTGCGACTCTGCTTTTTGCTCATGATGTTCCCTTCATAGATTCATTTTTAAATCTTTTTCACTCTTTAATTTTTTGGTATATATTCTGTGTTATTTCACTTTTTATAAGAGAATATATTAATGTATTTTGTAATTTTTTTTTCCTTTAGAGCCATTTTTGTTATCTAACACACAGCTCAAGTGCCACTTCTTTGATGAAGCCATCTCTTACATTCCTTACTAATTACTCCATTTTCAGAATTTCCATGGCATGTTATTTGTCTGTTTACTGTGACACTAATCTGTTTTAACCTTATACCATTTTTTGTGTCAAATTTTTATTTTTAAAAATAACATCTATAAAAATTTGGAAGAACTGTACGATGAATATCTGTAAACTCTTTATCTAATTTGTCAGTTGTCAACATTTTACCATATTTATTTCTCTCCTTACTCACACACATGTGCAGATGTATGAAGCTATAGATTTTATTTATATCTATATGTCTTCATTATTTGTAGAATCATTTTAAAGTAAGTTGCAGACATTTTGATATTTCACACGTACTACTTCAGTATATATCTCTGATGAAAAGGACATTTTTCTTCTACAGAATCTCCTGCCATTATCACACGCAAGAAATTTAACATTGATGCAATGATATTATCTAATATGTGGCGTATATTTATATTTTCAGTTGTCTGATGATGTCCTTTAAGCTTTTTTCTGCTGATCTGTGGTCCAAGGAAGAATCATCACTGTCCTTACTGCTCATCTCTCTGTTATTTTCTTTAATCTTGAAGTGTTCTCTAACCTTTGTTTGTTATTGTTTTCTTTTTTTGTTCATGATATCTATGGTTTTGAAGATTCTAGGCTGGTTGTGGGTTTGTCTGGTTGTTTTTCTTCATGACTGCATTTAGCTTAAACATGTTTGTCAAACTGTCTAAACAAGTGATGTTATGTCCTCAGTGTGGTCTTCATAAGGTCCATGTTGCCTGTTCCATTGTTGGTGTTGCTAAGCTTGACCACATGGTTAAATTAAGGTAGTATCTGCCAGGCTTCTCTGTTATAAAGATAGCCTTTTTTCTATTGTAGTTTATTAGTATCCATGGGGGTGATGTTCGAAACTATCTGGTTCCTCAACAAGATTTTGTAAAATGGTTTTAGTGTCTATTGGCTAATCCTATACTGAATCAATAATTTGTCAGTGTTTATAGTTATTTTCGTATCTCCTAGATTGCAAGCTTTATTGAAATAGAATTTCTTGATTCTTTTTTCTGTTACTGACATGACTTAGAGTATTGTATATGGTTAATATTTTTTGAGATATTGAGTGAATTAATAAGTCAAGATTATCTCTCTAGAAAATGAGAAAAAAATTCTTTTTTCATTTTGCCAGTTCAACCTAAATCTTTACAGTATGTAACTACTTCAGTGGTTACATACTCTTTTTGTTGAGCTTCTTCAAGTATAGAATAATCACTTACTGTTTTGTTTGGTATTGCTTCACATTTCAGGATTTTTTCTATAGTGTCCTCCAAATGACAGTGTCTCTTATTCTTCTCTGTAAGTGCAAAGTTACTTACTCTGTACTTCTAAATTAACCTTTTTATCCACCCAAATATGATATTTAGTTCACAGAAAGTGAAATGTAAATGCATAGCAGTTTAGAGGCTATACCTAAATTAATTAACATCAGTTTTTCACTGTTTCATGACAGTCATCATTACTGACTGTTTAAAAATTATATTTGATTCCTAACTACTTTTAAAAACTATAAAATAATCATAGAAAGGTTGAGAAAGCTTACTTTCTTTGTATGGTGTCAGATACATTGTAGTCATTAAAAAAGAATTGGTAATAAATTATATTAATGAAACATTTTGTGAATATGCATTAGAAAATTATTACAACTAAAATTGTCTGCAGTAGAATATTTATTACTCAATAAGTAATGCTAATTCACAGCATTTGGCTTAAGATATTGTTATTTTATGTACTGAAATAAGAACACAGAAATTCAAGGGTAAAGGTTCATTTAAAGCATATTATAGCATCTGAAGATGGGACATTATACCCCTAATTACCCTAAGTTTCTAAGAATCAGCAACATAGCAAATTCCCTTTGATATACCTAAGAATTACGTAGCTTAGGCTTAATTTCCTGAGGACTGTCTCTTATTGTACACCAACCACTGAAACAACTGGCATATTTTATCTGAAGAAGAGGTCATTTGCAGATAGATGATTTAGGGACTGCCATGTAGAATAATGCTTAGGGTAGGATTTCCATGAATAGGTAAAAGTGATATACAGGCATATATATTTTTCCTATGTAAGAACGTACTTTATCCATCAACTAATAACTGTCCAGCAACAGAATATGCTGCTTATGAAGTTGTGAGCACATTTTACCTGAAAGTGGCCATGGAAGGTTGACCTCCCCTTCTTTCTTTCCTTTCATTCCCTTTGTTCTCTTCTTTCCTTTTATTTGTTCCTCTAGCTCTGTGCTGCTCAGTGTGGTTACTGCTAGCCACATATGGCTGTGGAGCACTTGAAATAAGAATAATCTGAATTTGAGGTGTGATGTAAACATGACACATCAGATTCTGAAATCTTAATAAAATAATATAAAAATCTCACTAATTACCTTTATATTGATTATGCATTGAAATGATACCATTTTGTATCTGTTGGCTAAATAAATATGTTAAAATTAATTAAGTTTACTTAATTATTTTATTTATGATTATTTATTAAATATTTATTTCTTAAGATTAATGATCAATTACAGATAAGAAGACGTAAATGTATTCCACCCTATCTCTCTCAGTGGTTGCAATTAAAAAGTCTAGAATACCTAAAGAATGTAAATAGCAACTACTTGAGGACTCAGAAAAATAAATAATAGATACTAAGAAGAGAGATAAGAGCTTAAAGAATGGCCCATATAGAGGTAAGAGGTGAATTTCCTGCCCCCCATCCTATCTTTCTTCCTTTCCCTGGATCCTGGAACCGTGCAGGGTGTAGACAGAAGAAGTTTCAAGGAAAACCCTTTCTCTTGGGTCAGAAGATCAAAAGGATTGAGCGGGGCTTAGGATGGAGCTTTTTTTAAACTGCTGGCCCTAATCAGGTAATGAAACTGGACTTCTGCAGCAGCCTGGATAACTCTTTTCTTTTGTTCTTTCATCTGTAGGTGGACATAGACTTAGAAAGTGCACTTGGGGAGGCTATAATTCCTACTTTCTATCATAAGACCAGGAAAACATACCCCTAGGAGCCAGAGAGTATAGAGAGAAATCGTGAAGCAGAGGGAGCTGGAGAAAAGCACCCTTTAGTTTGTGTGTGGAATCTCAGACTTACCCTCGGGCTGCCCGTGTGTGGACTGGACAAAACCAATAGGGCAAGGTCTTTGAGAACTGGACTGTAGTGTAGCCTCTTGCCCAGGTCCTCAACTGGTTTCTGGGTAATAAACACTTGGGGAAAACCAAGATAGCATTAAAAGGCTTTGAAAACTATACTGACATTTGAATCAAGCCCACAGAATGTAGTTCTGCACTTTTAGCCTGAACCTAACTTTTTATCAACTCAGTTGACAACTTAAATGAACAAATTCCTCAAAAGGCTTAAATTATTGAAATTCACTCAGGAAGAGGTAGATAATCTGAATAATCTGATATCTATTAAAACAATTGAATTCATAGTTTATAAAAGAAATATTTCAAAAGTAAAACTCCAGGTCCAGATTGTCTCAGGAGAATTCTACTAAACATTTAAGGAAGAAATAGCACCAGTTCTACACAGTCTCTTTCAGAAACTGAAATGGACACAGTTTACCAACTGATTTTATAAGGCCACATTTTCCTGATAGCAAAACCAGTCAGAGAAAGTACAGGAAAAATAAAACATACTATAAACCAGTATCCATCATTTGAAGAGAGAAACAACTCTTCAAAAAAGTTACCAGCACCTTGAATCTGTTCTGTTCTGTTCAGTTGCTCAGTCATGTCCAACTCCATGTTGTGACCCCATGGACTGCAACATACCAGGCTTCTCTGTTCTTCACTATCTCCCAGAGCTTGCTGAAACTCATGTCCATTTAGTCAGTGATCTAGTGGGAAAAAAATGTATCACTACCAGGTGGGTTTTATCCTAGAAATAGATAACAGGTTCAACATTTGAAAATCAATGTTACTTCAGTTGTTTACAGACTAATATAAGCTGTATGAGCATACCAATAGATGCAGAAAAAAGCTTGAACAAAATTAAAAATCTCTTAATGATAAACCTAAAAATAGTATGATGGACTGTAAACTAGAGAGCTAAATCTGACAAGATTGAAGTGGAATAGGGGTAAATTTAAAATCCTGAAATGGCTTCTGAAAATCAGGTGTCCAAATTAAGACCAAGTCTTAGCATTAGTGTATATGTAAAAGTTTGGGGGCTTTTTTAGTTGACAGGAAGCATAACATGAGTTAACATTGATATGGCTACCAAAAAAGCTACTTCAATATGTAATCATATTTGTTAGTACAAGTTTAGTATCTAAAATGAAGGCATGGATTTTTATTTGTTCATTTTTTTTTACTTGATCTGTGTTCTTTAGAGCACACCTGAAATCTTGTGTTTGGTTCTGGGTATTACCCTCAAAGAGGACTGTAGACAAACTGTACACATGCAGAGAAGAGAGAGGAAATGGTAATAAAGGAAATGGAGACCAAGTCATAAGAAAAGTAGTGCAAGAAGCTGGGATATTTAGCCTGGTTACGAGATGACTCTTGGTAGGGTTGAAAGAGAGGTCATAAGAACTGCCTGTGAATAATTGAAGGACTATGATATTAAAGTGAACCTATACTTGTTCCATAAATTCCTAAGAACCAGTGGATGAAGTTTTCAGAGAAAGATAAAATTTTCAGAGAAAGATAGGTTAAATTTCAGTGTAAGGAAACACTATATCAGGAGTTAGAACTAACTCTTGGAAATGAATTACTTCTCCAAAATCTTTGGTAAAACTATTGCCTAAACCTACCTTTCCAATGAAAATCTCCTTCAACCTGGCATTTCCACAAGACTCTTGTCTGACCCTTACTTCCTATAGTTGAGAGTTTCAGTAAATAGTCATTTTATGTAGCCTCTGAAAAGAATATTTCTTCCATCACTGGTGGGCTTCCCTGGACACCAGTCATTTGCCATTTGAATTGTTTCTTTGAAACGATGTTTTCCTGGCAGTTATTTCAGCTTTAAGGTAGACGAAGTAGCATGATACTATTCATTGATGAAAATCAGGAAGGGAGCTTGGCACAAGCTGCATTCCTTCTGTAACTGGGGAGGAGGACAAGTGGCCTACTCTGCAGCTCTGGTGACTGGGCCTTCCTGAGATGGTGCTCGTACGTTCCAAAGAGTGTCAGCTGCCAAGACACAAGAATGTAGACAAAAACTTTCTTGCTTCTATTGTGCTTTTTATGAAGAATTGTAGACATATATTTTCAAAGAAAAGAATTTCTGCCCCATTGGTCCTACAGTTGTAGTGTGTGAATTTTCAGCGAATCATGAAAAGTAAGACTTAAAACAGCCCCATTTTGTTGTTAGGTGTTTGTTGTACTAGCCATTCTAGGAGTTTTGTTTCTTTACTTACCTTTTTTTTAAACCTCACCTTATATCGCCTCTGATTCTATTTTTATTTCTTTGTTCTCTTGCCTGCTCTTCCTTTTTATGAAAAGTTGGAGCAAGCAGTATCCAAGGGATCTGTCCTCTGAGTTCCTATCATCTTGTCCAGGGTGAAATAAAGGAAACACGTTGTTATTGCTCTTCTCCGTGATTTGTGTTGGTCTTTTCTCCACCATCTCTGTCTTGAGGTCAGGGACTGTGTTTTCTACTTCCTGTATATCTCCCCAGGTGTCCAATATGTGCATCTGTGCATGGTGGGTTTTTAATAAATGTTCTTGACTGATTTACTGACTATTCTTCCTAGCAAGGAAACAATGCTGCATTTTATTCCAAAGAGGCTATACAGTATTAAAGTAAAGTATTTTAGGAGTTCTTTGAGGTTGAAGGTAGAGTTTGAGAAATTCTGAAGTGTTTAAGAGTGTGAGATTCTGGAAGACTTTTAAATTTATTTTTTGTTTTGAAAATTACTTGTATAATATTTTTTACTCTGTGTAGTATGGTAATGTCTCTCTCTCTAAAAGGATTGTTACAGTTGAGGATGTAATCATTGGTATACATGGTTTCCTTAAAAAATTTTTTTGTATATTTAAATAATTTTGGCAGCTTAAAAAAATTTTTTTTTAGATTAAAAAAATTAACACCCCCCAGAACTCTCTTTTAAAAAAAACCCATTGGGAAACTTCTTGAAAAATAAAGATCTTTGTAAGTATTCATCTTATAAAAACATTATTTGCTTTTAAAAAGGACTCATTGCAGAGTTTTTTTTTTTTTAAATGGAAAACTCTACAATTGCATTTTCAAGATGATTTTATTTATAAAAAGTAATTTACTCATAACCATTGAGTAAACACCTTCTAATTTATTTGTGTTTAAGTTTGGATTAAAGTGAGGTGAATTTTTGCATCAGAGTAAAAAATTCAACAACAATGGCTTTATTGAAATATAATTCACATACCATGCAATTCACTGTTTGAAGTGTATAGTTTAGTGGTTTTTAATATATTCATGAAGTTGTGCAATTATCAAGACTAATTCCAGAACATTTTCATCTCTACAGAAAGAATCTTTGAAATCATTAGCAGTTAACTCCCTATTCTGTCCTTTTCAGGCCCCTGGCAACCATGGATCTACTTTCTGTCTCTATGGATTTCTATATTCTAGACATTTCATAGAAGGGGAATAATACAGTAATAATATAATATATGGTCTTTGGTGTCCAGCTGTTTTCACTTAGCATAAAGTTTTCAGGGTTTATCTACATTGTAGCATGTATCAGTATCTTTTTTTATACTTGAGTAATATTCTATGTATATACCATATTTTGTTTATCCCTTTATCAGATGAATGTTGGATTGTTTCTGCTTTTTGGCTATTGTGAATAATACGGCTACAAATATTCATGTGAAAGTTTTTGTGTGGGCATGTATTTTCATTTTTCTTAGGTATATACCTAGGAGGAGCCATGACTTAACTCTAGCATTCTGAGGACTTGCCAAACTATTTTCCAAAGTGATGGCACCATTTTATATTCTCACCATCAATAAATGAAGGTTCTGATTTCTCCACAACCTCACCAACACTTATTATGTTCTCTTTCTTTCTCTCTCATTTTTTTCTTTAGTCTCAACCTTATGAGTATCAAATTATGAAAAACTCTTTTTACCCCATTGAGTTGTCCTGGCACCCTTGTCAAAAATCAGTTGACTATAAACAGAAGATTTATTTTCAGACTCTGAGTTCTATTCCATTTATCTGTATGTCTGTCTTTATGTTGTTGCCACACTGTCTTAATTACTGTGCATTTCTAATCAGTTTTGAAATTGGGAAGTGTGAGGGTTTCAACTTTGCTCTTTTTCAGGATTACTTTCTGTTCATACAGAATCCCTTACGTTTCCATATGATTTTTAGGAGTGGTTTGTCAGTTTGTGCCCCGAGAGGAAAAAGCCAGCAGGATTGCTTTAAATCTGTACCTTAATTTAGGCAGTATTGCTATCTCAACAATATTGTCTTCTGATCCATGTACATGAGATGTTCATCTCCCATATATGTAGGCTTTCTTAAAGTCTTTCAACAATGTTTCGTAGTTTTCAGAGTACAAGTCTTCACACTTCTTTTGTTAAGTTTATTCCTAAGTATTTTATTCTTCTTGATATAGTTGTAAATATTCTTAACTTCATGTTTGGATTGTTTGTTGGTAGTGTATAGAAAAGCAATTGATTTTATACATCCATCTTGTATTCTTGGAACCTTGCAAAACTTGTTTATTAGTTCTCATTGTGTGTATGCATGTGTGAATTCCTTAGGCTTTTCTTTATGCAAGATCATGTCATCTGTGGATAGAGATAAGTTTGCTTTTTCTTTCCAATATAGATGCCACTCATTTCTTTTTCTTGCCTAATTGCCCTGGCTAGAACCTCCAGTACAGTGTTGAATAGAATTGGCAAGAGTAGATATCCTTGGATCAGATTCCTAGTGTTTAGTGGTTTGGAAATATGTATTACTGACAATGCTCCTTTGAGAACTTGAAAATCCAGCTTTGTGTCCTCCTGTAGTAACAAAAGTAACAAAATTTCTTCTATTGGAATTTAGCATGCTATTTATTTTTTGAGCATCAAGGCACAATAGATTCTAGCATGGCTTTCCCCAAAACTTCAATGCCTCTGTTTTATTAACTTATGAGTATAGTTGAGTAAGAATGAATAATTAGAACGTTTATATTATCTTTGCCTCTTAGTCTTAGCTTGGGGTAATGCTTTATAGTTAGCACATTTGAAGGAGGTTTATAATTTGTAATAGATATAGTTAAAAACCGGAGATGGTAATAGGGTGAAGGAAAGGTAGTGATTTTATTGCTTTTGATAATTTAACTCTACACCAAACTTCTGATGAGTGTATTTCCTTGTTTAGATTTATTCACTACAGAAAGTGGTAAAAGTAACTCTTCTATACTTTATTCCTTACTCTAGATTTTGTCAGTACTTAGATATCCAATTCAGAAAATAGAATTTCTTTCATATATTGAACATTTCTTGAATATATTCTCTATGTATTGTATTTTGCCCTGTCAAACACATGAAGTCAGTATAAGAGCATGTTTATTCTCTGACTGCGTGTAAGATATGATATGTAGGAAGATCAAGTATATGTACTTACTTTGTACTGCTGTGTATTTGTGCTTCAGTGTATCTGTTCTGTCCCTCTTACTAAATGTGAGCTCCTTGAGGTTAACCATCTTTGTATCGACATGATGTATATCATAATGCCTCACATATACCATGTGTTTATTATGAATTTGTAAAATGAATGGAGCCACTTAAGTGTAAGCCTCCAGTTAAGTATTCTCACTCAATGGCATAACTGATCAGTATTGTTGAATTTCACAAATAACAAGGATCCGTGTTTCCTGGATTTATTAGGAAAGGCTTCATACAAGAGAAGGTAATTAAAGGGGCTCACACAGGATGAATAAGAACTGAGCAAAGAGAAAGAGCATTTCAACTAGGTGTCATAGTTTGGAGGTCAGTGAGTAGATTATGTTGGTTGGAATAGAAAATTAGTATTGGCTTTTAGATATCTAAAGAAAAGGGTGGATAAATAAGGAACATTGTGTTTTGGAGGCCTTAAATTCCATTTTGAAAAGTTTAATGTTACTGTGTTAGAGAATCATTTGAAATTTTTGGAGGCACAGCAGTACTTTAAGAAGATTTGCTTTATGATAGTATGTGGTATGGGTTGGAGGTATTGGGAGAGCACTTAGGAGGGTATGGTAATAATTCTTCTAGTCTGTTGCTTTTTTAAGAACAGAGTTCTTCATTTGCTTTTTCATGCTCAGCATAGTGCCTAGATGAGAGTTCAAATATCTGTTCTTTGGATGCACAAACATATGGACTAAGTCATCTCAGCCTGGGTTGAGCAGTTAGCAGTAGGAAATAGTATATGAGAAGCACTTTGGGGGAAGAATTGAGATGCCTTGTTTTCTAAGAGTATAAGGATGTGGGTCAGGTCAAAGATGACATTGAAGTTTCAGTCTGGGTGATTAAGGAGTAGCAGTGCCATCCTTAGAAATAGGGAAGTCAGTTAGGGGAAGAGAGGAGTGAGAAAAGTGACAGTCATGTACGTGTTTTTAGACTTGGTTGAGTTTGAAGGTGAAATCTATAGTACACAGGATTAGTTAGGCTCAAATGAAAACTGAAGTCTGAATGTTTAAATTTAGACGTCACTACCAAGATATTATTGTTTGAGCAGTTAAAATGATTGGACTGATATAACACTATGTGTGTACCTGGGTGCAGCGGTTGTGTGCATATATACAAGTAGATACAGTCTTAAACACTAGAACCCAATATGTGTATGAGAGGGTGGATATGCTTATCTGTTAGTGGAATGATGAGGACTGATTCTTTGTGTGAGCAGAGGGGAAAGAAAAGGAAGTTAAAGAAGGAGAAAGGGGAGGAACAAAGAGGTAGAACTTATAGGACCAATTTGCCAAGGAGTTTTTGTCTTATGCTTGAATATAATACTAGTAATAACAGCAGTAATACTCCTGTGTGACTTGTTGAGTGCTTCCAGTATGCTAGACATCTGGCTAGACATGCTATCTTTTTTACCCTCATAACAAACTTGTGATGTCAGTACTGCTATATCTCCTTTTTAACTAATGAGGAATCTGAATACTGAAAAAGTTAAAACTTGCCCAAATGACTTGAACTAATAAATAATTAGGAAATCTTGTGAATATAAACCTGACTTTTTGGTTTCTGAGCCAAAGGTTCTTTCTATTATACCAAAGGTTTGTATGCTTAATTTCTTCAAGGCCAGGACTTTATCTTTAGAAAATCAGCCCTTGATAAAGGCTTATTAATTAGCAGGCAGTGATTGGACAGTCATGTTTGCTATTAACAAAATCTGCGTGTGCTGTGGATGTAGTTGTTTCTACTTTTCTACCTTGGTATTTGTATTTATGTGCTTCTCAGGTAGCACTAGTGGTAAAGAACCTGCCTGGGGATCAACGCAGGAGACAGCGGCAGGTTTGATCCCAGGGTTGGGAAGATCTTCCTGGAGGAGGGCGAGCCAGCCCTCTCCAGGATAGTGTATCAGGAGGTAGCACTTTTGACTGCATGTTGTGAATGTTAATTTAAAACAAGGTATCAGTTCTTTTTGTTTCTGAATGAAAGTGCTTTTCAGTATTTTTGTTAGAAGTTTTTCTGATGCACTGCTCCGATCATTCATATGTTTGCAAGGAAATAAGAACTGACATTTTCTGTATTACAGGGGATATAATTTTCAATGCCCAGTACCCAGAGCTGCCTCCCGATTTTATCTTTGGAGAAGATGCTGAGTTCCTGCCAGACCCCTCAGCTCTGCATGTGAGTACTACAGGCGTGTTCTGTGTTCGGATGATCTTTATTTGTTGAAAGGAAAATAAAGTTGCCTAGTCTTTAACAGATACATTTGCTGAACACATAGATTTTTTTTCCACCCCTTTTTTTCCCCTCTATCCTGTGAAATAAGTAAACTCGTTTTGTGCCAAAATTGTTTAAATAAAATTTTTTTGTTTTTCTTCATTGCAGCTTTATTTACTTGCAGACTATTTTGAATTAAAGAAAGTCTCTAGCCTTTTGGTTAAAATATTGTTGCTTCAGCTTAAGGAGACGTGTTGAAAACATTTTCTTTGTTTTAACTTAATATTTCATGCCTGCAATCAATTTTCTAATGTTTACTAACACTTCATCACAGGACTTGTTAGGGGAGTGTTTCTCGGCTTTTCATGAGGCCTTTTTTTTGCATAGAAGTGAAAGTGGCAAATTTGGACTTGTATGCGCATTATCTCAGTCTTATTATCAGAATGGTAAAGACCAGATTAAGTGTTCTTTATTAAGCAAGACCAAAAACTTTGTAATTGAAGTAAAATATTTCTGGATTTAAAGCAGAGAAAGGGGTGGTAGAATTGATACTTGTCGGAGCACATGCGGTTTGTATAAAAAGTGTGCTTTTCATGGCTGGTAGAGAAAAACATATGCCATTTTGTTTAAAAGGTCTGACCAGACAAAATGTCTATTTCTTTTCTTTCCCAAGTTTTGATTTTGCTATGATGCTTGTACCATAAGAAGCTCTATTGTTGTTCAAAAACTTTGTTCTTAGTTGTGTTTCTTGTAAAACTTTTTGCCGCATTGAAGTTTTGTAATTAAAAGTTTGAGAATTTGCTTTGAAATCTTGTCCTCCCTCCCTTTTTTAAAAAGGGAAGTATTAAACAGGAAGTATTAACCCAAACTTAAAGAATTGTCTTAAATTTTGGAACACAACTGTAAAAATACAGTTGACAAGAGTAGAATGGATTTGTTACAAAATTTCTAATATTTACACATAAACTGCTACTTTAGGTGATTTTTTTTTTTAATTGTAGTTTATCTGTTCAATGTTATGTGGCAGCCTGGATGGGAGAGAAGTTTGGGGGAGAATGGATATTGCTGCCCACCCGAAGCAAACATCACTTTGTTAACTAGCTATACTCCAGTATAAAGTAAAAAATTTAAGAAAAAAAGAGAAAAGAAATGCCAAAAAAAATTTAATTGAAGCTTTGAAAAAAGAATTTAGTTTAAGTTTGGACCCTTTAAATGCTTCCCTGATAGCTCAGTTGGTAAAGAATCCGCCTGCAATTCAGGAGACCCTGGTTCCATTCCTGGGTTGGGAAGATCTGTTAGAGAAGGGATAGGCTACCCACTCCAGTATTCTTGGGCTTCCCTTGTAGCTCAGCTGGTAAAGAATCCGCCTGCAATGTGGGAGACCTGGGTTCGATCCCTGGGTTGGGAAGATGCCCTGGAGAAGGGAAAGGCTACCCACTCCAGTATTCTGGCCTGGAGAAATCCATGGTCTCTATAGTCTATGGGGTCGCAAAGAGTCGGTCAAGACTGAGCGATTTTCACTTCCCTTTAAATGCTTTGTATTACAAATTCACCCCATGTTGAAGCTGAAGGCCTTACCTGAAGAAAATAAGGCAGAAGTACCCCTATAAATCTCTCCTGTATTAAACCTGCCCAGTGGAAGGTAGCATATGCTAAATGCCAAAGTTATATAACAGGCTAAGTGCTCCAGAAGTTTAAGGATACTTGTCAGAAAAGGCTTTGTTGTGGAGGTGAGATTTGTATCAATATTTGCAGAATACAGTGAAAGTGGGGGCAGTATGTTGGAGAGTGTTTCAAGGGGAGGGAATGACATAAACAAATGATAGGTATAATATATTGTAGAATAAGGTGCTTGACAGGTTTGCTGAAGAGTAAGTTAATATAAGGAAGGGCTAGAAAAGGTTAAAAAGATAAAGTGGGGTGAGATTGTGGAATGCGTTGAATTCTAGGTTAAGCGTCACTGAAGGAAATGAAGCATGGAGAATTGTCTAACAGTAGTGTGGTTAATATAGTAGATTATAAGAAATTGAGGAAGAGAATTGAGAACTGTTGTAGAGATCTAGGTGGAGGTGGGAAAGGGGCTTTAAGCTAAGATGAAGCAAGAGGAAACTGATGGAAACAATAAGAAATACATGTTTACAATTTATTTTTTTGGAATTGCCTTTAAAATTTGCAAGGCACATCTTCAATATTGGCAAGGATTGTGAGTGTATTAGACCTTATCTTTCTATTTATTTATTTATATACTTATTTATTTGTTTTGACTAGAGTGTGGACTTTAAAAGCTGTAAAGGGCTTTAAGTTTTATCTTATTACACTTTTTGGTTTTATATTCAGGAAATTGACCTAGATTTATATTGTTGTGTTGGAGTTTATATTATAACTTCACTTATCTGATGTTTAGTTTTGAGTGGAGTTACCATTAAATGTTTTTGAGAAATTAGCTACAGAAGAACAGCCCAAAAAATCAAAGCACTATGTCTAAAAGAAAGATCACACATCTAGGGGAACACCTGTCTTTAGCTATAGTTAATCTCAGACCTCAAGCAGTCTACCCAGTGCTGCTTCATTAGACTAGTGAGTGAGCTGGGAAAGCCTAGAGAAACAACTGGATACAACCTTCGCTAGTTGGGTAAAGTCTACACAGCTCTGGAGGGTACCCTGTATCTTTCCAAACAGTACTTTGAAGTAGCTTATAGGATACCCAGAAGGTTAATAAAAATATATGAGGTGGTTATATATATTTAAATATCTTCTTTGGAGAAATGTCTATTCAAATCCTTTGTCCATATTTAAGTTGGGTTATTTGTCTTTTTATTGCACTTTTTCACCATTTGATAAATTTGGGGCTATTTATTAGGTATCTATTTCTGCTCAGGTGACCAAATGCCCTTGTTCAGGAGAGAGGGATTTTCTGGGATTTTTATGTTCACTGTTAAGATGGGACAGTCCTGGGGGAACTGGGATACATGATCACCATGTTTATTCACTGGACCGGAAGCTTCTTGAGAGAATAGAGTTTGTTTTGTTTCCTGCTGTATCCTAGCATCTACAAGAGTGCCGGGTGCATTGAGATTAGATGAACAGTTTGCATTCAAGGTTCTGTATTCCTTAAGGGACTTGTTGGTTTCCAAGACTGAAATGCTTTAAATGAAAAATTCAAACTAGAAGAAAAATTCAAGTTTTGAGAAATTTGGGGGATAAAAATCAGTTAACAGAAACTCTGAAGCAGTGATTTTTCAGCCTTGCTTTTGCAACACCCTGTGGTGTGTTCAACTGCCTCAGAAGGTATTGTGAAATTCTTTCCCCTCAAAGTAACAGTGATAATTCACTTTAATTTAAAATAAAATTGCATAAAGGAGGAAGGGTGGATCATACGCTTAAATGAGAAGAATGTGTTGCAATTATCGTGTGTTAGAAACCACTGATATCTGACTTCCTAATTTAAAGAAGGTGATGATCTTGTGTTTGGGACAAGCGTCTTCAGGGTAGGGAACCTAATGCTACCACAGGTAGTAGCTACTGTTGTGTAATTCCTTTGCTGACTTCGCACTTGTGTAATTCCTTCACTGTTCTGCTCACATGGAATGTGAGTGTATAAAGAGTATTGTACTAGCATCTTGTGTCTCCTCCCCTGCTCTTCTCTGTGCTGGAAGACATCTTTTGAATGTGTCCATTCAAAACAGTCCATACCTGGTGTACATAAAAAGTATTTGAAATACATGTGAAGAAAGCACTAAGCTGAGATGGACCGCATGGCCTATTATTGAAAAATGCCATCCAGGTGTGTGGTGCTCCCGCTCCTGGACACGTCCATTGCCATGGCCACTAATGCATTATAAAATAGGATGCTCTGCATTTTTCAAATATCTGTTTAATGTTTCATTGGAGACCTATAAAAGAGTCATCTTTCACCCTGAAGCTGGACATAATGCTGAAAACAAGTAAGTGAACAGAATTGCAGCCTTGGGTGATATGAACAGGAATAGAGGTGTATGCACAGGGTGCTATGGGACATGTCGAGGAGAAGTTTATCGGATCCATGGATAGTTAAGTGTCAGTGACTTAAAAACATATTATTTGGTTGTTTATGCTCTCTTCTTCTAGAAGGTTCATCGTTCCCTTCTAGAAGGTTCATCATATCATAGGCAGATATGCATTGATGGATCACCTTAATCTGGACAGGGACTCTGCTGGGTTGAGGCTGACTTATGGCTCTTGTCAGGATGTGTCTACCTCTGGTTTGCTATTGCTCTTGAGGTAGAGCTCTTCAGGATTTTTAACCGAGAATCTGGCATGGTCAATATTCCTAGACCCTTCAAAATGCTTGGGCCAATAAAGTATTTTAAAATATACTGACATGTTATTTGGACTTCCTGATAGCTCGCTCAGTTGGTAAAGAATCCGCCTGTCATGCAGGAGACCCCAGTTCAATTTCTGGGTCAGGAAGATCCGCTGGAGAAGGGATAAGCTACCCACTCTAGTATTCTTGGGCTTCCCTTGTGGCTCAGCGGGTAAAGAATCTGTCTGCAATGCGGGAGACTTGGGTTTGATCCCTGGGTTGGGAAGATCCCTTGGAGAAGGGAAAGGCTACCCATTATCAAATTATTCCAGTACCCACATGGCATGGATCTTAAATTTATTTAAATTGGAGGATAATTGCTTTAAAATGTTGTGTTGGCTTCTCCTAAACATCAACATGGATCAGTCATAAGTACACCCATGTCCCCTCCCTCTTGAACTTCCCTCCCACCCTCTAGGTTGCACACAGCACCAGTTGAGCTCCCTGAGTCCTACAGCAAGTTCCCACTGGCTATCTATTTTACATACGATAATACATGTTTCAGTGCTACTCTCTCAGTTCATCCTTCCCTCTCCTTCCATGGCAGTGTCCACAAGTGTGTTCTCTATGTCTGTGTCATTATTGCTGCCCTACAAATAGGTTTATCAGTACCATTTTTCTAGATTCCATATGTATCTGTTAATATACCGTACTTACTTTTCTCTTTCTAACTTACTTCACTCTGGAAACAGGCTCTAGGTTCATCCACTTCACTAGAACGGGACTAAAATTTGTTCCTTTCTTTGACTGAATAATATTCCATTGTCCATGTGTACCACAACTTTTTTATCCATTCATCTGTTGATGGACATCTAGGTTGCTTCAACATACTGACTATTGTAAATGCTCACAGCATGGATCTTTGTCCTGACAGATCTCATATTCTAAATTTTGCTTTGTAAGACTGCTGATAACTCTGCTCTGCTTTTCAGAAGTAGTTGCTTAAATTTTAGCTTCTTGCCCTGGGCTGCCCAGAACTTATCAGATGTCTTGAGGGGAACTGGCTGCATGTTTGAGGTCTCTCAGGACTCTTCTGATGATTTTTCGGAGTCCAGCAGCAGCTTTGTGCTGTGCAAAACTTGGTTTATCAGCTTGCCTCCTGTGCCCAGAGTTTGTAAATATCCCAGAGATACCTTTCTCTAATGCTTTCTCCTCTGAATTCTCAGCCCCACCAGTTTTCATTGCTTCAGCAGATGTTGAATACCTTCAGATATCTGGCTTTCTGGTTGTTTTTTTTGAGAATGCTGGTTTATACAAAGTCATTCCATTCTGTCTGGAAGCAAAAGACAGTTATCCTACATATCATTTTGTCCTTTACTTTCGAAGCAAAACTAAAAATCTTTAGTGGACTGTAAATACCCCTTACTTTGTTGGTAAGAATACAGAATTTAAAAATTATTATTCATAATAAAAATAATAAAATTTTCAGTAACATTAAAAAATTAATAAAATGTTAAAAACAATGTACTTTTTTGTTTCTTATGAAAACCTAGATTTTAAATTCCAATAGATTTTCCTAAGGTGGAAAGAAGTAAGGGTAAACATTATATAGAAATGGTATCTATGGTTCTCTTGGGTTATTCAGCTTGGATTCAAAGGGTACATCAATGTATGGTTTCAAGTGAATATGAGAAAATTACCAGAAATTTCAGTGCGAACTTGGTTTATATGCTCATGAGTTAAAAACTCTATATTTACACCATTATCTATTTTTACTTACCAGCCATGGAAGCATTTTAGGAGGTATGAAGATACTGTTATTCTTTGTAAAATGTACTTCCTAAGGGGAGATAGTAGAAAGGTCCCCAGTCTAAAAATGACAGTTTATATAAGTTCATCTATTTTTTTCCAAAGGTGTTGCTACTATAACAATTGTGTATTAAAGAGAGGAGTATTAATATACACACATATGCATACACACACAATTTTGAAGGCATGTGTTATAAACAAGGCTTTTAAAGCACAGTTGTAGAAAAACAGAACATCTTGAAAGTATAAACAAGGTACATTTAAAATGTTCACTCTCATAAGACAAATGAAAAAAAGGCAAACCAAGTTATTTTTTGAAATCCAATGGCAAATATAACATTTAGCAGATGTTGCCAGTTTTGATTTACTCAATTGAATTTGTAAAAATGCTTTTAGGAAAATGAGGTACTGAATTGAATACGAAGCATTTCCGTTCAAAAATTGCTTACTCAGAGGATTATTTAATGATCGGTTTTGAAGATTATTCATTGTCTTTGGTTGGTCGGTCATCTCTCTTCATCATCCTCTTTTTTTTTAAATTCACTCTTTTATATATAATTTTATTTATTTTTTTACTTTTGGCCATGCTGGATCCTCACTGCTGAATGGGCTTTTCTCTAGTTGGGTTGAGCAGGAGCTGTTTTCTAGCTGCGGTGCATGGCCTTCTCATTGCAGTGGCTTCTCTTCTTGGGGAGCACAGGCTCTAGGGCACATGAGCTTCAGTAGCTGTGGCACATGGGCTCAGTAATTGTGGTCTGGGCTCTAGAGGACAGGTTCAGTAGTGTGCCGCACAAGCTAAGTAGACTCATGGTATGTGAAGTCTTCCCAGATCAGGGATCAAACCTGTGTTTCTTGCATTGGCAGGCAGATCCTTTACCACTGAGCCACCGGGGAAGCTCCACCATCCTCTCCTTATCATTTTCTTTCTCTTCAGCACTCTCCTCAGAGAATTGGATTTTTAAATTAAAATAATGTATTTTTTTTATTATTAATGACAGATTGTATAGAATACAGATAAGTACCAAGAAAACACACCCGTAATCACACAGTTAAGAGATGAGTATTAAAATGTTAATTATTTTAGTGTATTTACTCCCAGTATCTGTCTCTGTCACATGCATACATGTCCTTTGTATGAATAACTTTTCAGCCGTTATTTTTTTTAACTTACATATTACTGAAAGCATTTTTCCTTTGATGTTATGAATTCATCTGAAACACCTTTTAAAATTGACTTCTATTCTTCTTCCCTGATGGTTAGTGCCTCCCCAGGAAAATAGACATGAAAGTCACTCAGTCGTATCCGACTCTTTGCGACCCCACGGACTATATAGTCCATGGCATTCTCCAGGCCAGAATCCTGGAGTGGCTAGCTTTTCTTTTCTTCAGGGGATCTTCCCAGCCAGGAATCGGGAAAAAAAAAAGGTATATCTAAAACCAGTCCTGTTTCTTTATTTTTAAGTTTGTTTTTCATCAGAAACAATGAGCTTCACTTAAGTGAAATGGGAATAATCTGATTTCTTAAAACCTAATAGTTGATGATGGTAATAACTTTAAAAAGTTTTTTACTTCATCATTATAAATCTAATTTCTGTGAACAGGGATTCCACACATACTCCTCTTAAGAAAATAAAGGTAAAAAAAAAAAAAAAAAAGAAAATAAGAGGTAAAATTGAGGTTTTAGTGAAGTAACATCCATATTGTTTTTGGCTAGTTTGTATACAGCATTGAGTAGAGATGGACAACTCCACCTTTTAAGAGGACTTTGGTTTAACTGGAGAAACAGGGCTTAAGCATAAAAAGAGAAATATTGTAGCATATTGCAGTGCATTGTCTTAACACTTTATGTATACTTCTGCAGCACTACTATTTGTCTAGTAGCTGTTTGTTTACATTTTTGTCTTCTCTGACATTCTGAGAGCACCTTGAAGGCTGAAGTACACACTACTAAGTGTTCTTTTAAAACTACTAAGTTCTTTTTTTTTTTTTAATGAATGAATATGTTAAGTACCACATTAATGGTGCAGGAGTTCTGATGAAGTAGTGGTTATTGTGCCTTGATGGTCGTATGAGGTTTTATGGGGAAAGGAAGGGTTTTACCTGGGTCTTTAAATAGGGGTAGGTTTAGAAAATGAACAGAAGGGATGGTGCTGTAATCAGGAAGAGAAAGCTACAGAGAAGTATCTCAAACCGAGGACAGCATGTTAGAAGCATTGAGCAAAACAGTTTTCTTTTCTTTTTTAAACTATTTTCTTTAAAATTGGAGCAGAGTTAATTTACAGTGTTGTTAATTTACAGTGTTGTTAATTTCAGGTGTACATCAAAGTGATTCAGTTTGATAGTAAGATATTCAGTATAGTTCCCTATGCTGTATACAGTAGGTCCTTGTTTATCTGCTTGATATTATCGTTCAGTTCAGTTCAGTCACTCAGTCGTGTCTGACTCTTTGCGACCCCATGAACCGCAGCATGCCAGGCCTCCCTCTCTATCACCAATTCCTGGAGTTTACCCAAACTCATGTCTGTTGAGACAGTGATGCCATCCAGCCATCTCATCCTCTGTTGTCCCCTCCTCCTCCTGCCCCCAATCCCTCACAGCATCAGGGTCTTTTCCAGTGAGGCAACTCTTCACATGAGGTGGCCAAAGTATTGGAGTTTCAGCTTCAACATCAGTCCTTCCAATGAACACCCAGAACTGATCTCCTTTAGGATGGACTGGTTGGATCTCCTTGCAGTCCAAGGGACTCTGAAGGGTCTTCTCCAACACCACAGTTCAAAAGCATCAATTTTTCAGCACTCAGCTTTCTTTATAGTCCAACTCTCACATCCTTACATGACTACTGGAAAAACCATTGCCTTGACTAGATGGACATTTGTTGGCAAAGTAATATCTCTGCTTTTTAATATGCTATCTATGTTGATCATAACTTTACTTCCAAGTAGTAAGCGTCTTTTCATTTCATGGCTGCAGTCACCATCTGCAGTGATTTTGGAGCCCAAAAACATAAAGTCAGCCACTGTTTCCACTGTTTCCCCATCTATTTCCCATGAAGTGATGGGACCGGATGCCATGATCTTAGTTTTCTGAATGTGGAGCTTTAAGCCAACTTTTTCACTCTCCTCTTTCACTTTCATCAAGAGGCTTTTTAGTTCCTCTTCACTTTCTGCCATAACGGTGGTGTCATCTGCGTATCTGAGGTTATTGATATTTCTCCCGGCAATCTTGATTCCAGCTTGTGCTTCATCCAGCCCAGCGTTTCTCATGATGTACTCTGCATATAAGTTAAATAAGCAGGGTGACAATATACAGCCTTGACGTACTCCTTTTCCTATTCGGAACCAGTCTGTTGTTCCATGTCCAGTTCTAACTGTTGCTTCCTGACCTGCATATAAGTTTCTTAAGAGGCAGGTCAGGTGGTCTGGTAATCCCAAACTTCTAATTTATCCCCCTCCCCACCCCCACTGCCACTGCCCTCTTTGATAACCGTGTTTGCTTTCTATGCCTGTGAAACTGTTTCTGTTTCATAAATAAGTTCATTTCTATCACTTTTCAGATTCCACATATAAGTGATGTCATATGATATTTTCTTTCTCTGCCTGATTTACTTCACTTGGTATGATAATCTCTAGGTCCATTTATGTTGCAAATGGCATTATTTTGTTCTTTTTTTTAATGGCTGAGTAATGTTCCACTGTAATATATGTACCATATCTTTTTTATTCATTCAACTGTTGATGAATTTTTAGGTTGCTTCCATGTCTTGGATATTGTAAATAATGCTATGATAAATATTGGAGTGCCTATATCTTTTCAAATTAGAGTTTCCTCCAGTTATTTGCTCAGGAATCGTATGGTAACTCTATTTTTAATTTTAAAGGCATCTGCATACTGTTCTCCATAGTGGCTGCACCAGTTTACTTTCCCACTGACATAGTAGGAGGGTTCCTTTTTCTTCACACCCTCTCTGGCATTTATTATTTATAGACTTTTTAATGATGGCCATTCTGACTGGTGTGAGATGGTACTTCATTGTAGTTTTGTTATGTGTTTCTGTAATAATTAGCAGTATTGAGCATCTTCTCATGTGTTTATTGGCCATCTGTATGTCTTTGAAGGAATGTCTATATCGGTCTACCCATTTCTTGATTGGGTTTTTTTTTTTAATATTAAGCTCTATGAGCTATTTGAATATTCTGGAGATTAATTGCTTGTCAGTGCATTGTTTGCAAATATTTTCTCCCACTCAGTATGTTGTCTTTTTTTTGTGTGTGTATTCAAACCAGTTTTCTCAGAGTGGAATTTGCATAGGTTAAGAGTAGAAAATTATAGAAGTAGATGGAGGCAAAATTGTTAGGAGTTTAGAATACAAAAGATTATTCATTATAGATTTAGGGTGTGATTTTAAGCAACTACTGCAGCCTTAGGTTTTAATTTGTTTTCCTTTTTTAAAAAAAAAATATGGTTTACCAAGACATTTTTGAGATGTTCGTGATTTGAAGATTTCTCTTCCCCTGTGGTCTTAAGAATTACACACATTTTTTATGCTTTTCTTTTTTAGCTACCTGTTGGGAGGGTACACTTCTGGAAATAGTTATGAAATTAATATGCATATGTTAGTTTTTCAGAGGAGTCAGATTTTATTCTACATTTTTAAAGAAAAATGTGCACTTGATTATTGATTATGTTCCCTCATAATCTCTAAATTGATTATTTCACATTTTCTACTTGTTTCAAAGGCTAGTCTACAACTAACTTGCTTTGTGTCCTTTTGGTATACAGGGCCTTATGGGTGAAGGGCTATTTATTTTTTAATAAACTTTTAGTTTTAGAACTTTTAGTTTTAGATTTATACAGTTATTGAAAAGATAGTAAGAGTGTTCTGGTGTACCCCTCATTGTTTTGCCTATCACTAACTTGTTACATTACTATGATACATTTGTACAATTATGAACCAATATTGATTCATCATTATTAACCGAAGTCCAAACTTTATTCAGATTTCCTTAGTTTTCCCCTGATGCCCTTTTTCTGTCTAGAATCTCATCCATGATAACACATTGCATTTAGTTCTCTTGTCTATTTAGGTTCCTGTAGTTGGGACAGTTCCTCAGACTTCCCTTGTTTTTGATGACCTTGATAGTTTTGAGCAGTACTGGCAAGATATTTCATAGACTGTCTCTCAACTGGGATTTGTCTAATATTTTTCTCATGGTTAGATCACAGTTATGGTCTTTTGGTAGGAAGACCTCAGAGCTAAAGTGCTATTTTCATCACATCATGTTTAGGGTGAAAGAAAGAAAGTGAAAGAAAGTGAAGTCACTCAGTCGTGTCCGACTCTTTGAGACCCCATGGACTGTAGCCTACCAGGCTCTTCCATCCATGGGATTTTCCAGGCAAGAATACAGAAGTGGGTTGCCATTTCCTTCTCGAGGAGATCTTCCCGACCCAGGGACTGAACCCAGGTCTCCTGCGTTGTAGGCAGACACTTTACCGTCTGAGGCACCAGGGAAGTCTACATACTATCAATATGACTTATCACTGTTGATACTGACCTTGATCACTTGACTTGAGAGAGTGTTTGTCAGGTTTCTTTACTGTACTGTACTGTAAAGTTACTCTTTTCTCATCCTTTCTGTATTGCCCTTCTTAGAAAGGAGTTACTGTGTATAGGCCACACTTAAAGATTTAAGAGAGATGGTACCTCTTCAAGAGCAGAATACCTGCATAAATTTTTTGTAATTCTTCTGCATGGGAGATTTGTGTGTTCTCCCATGTCACTTATTTATATCAGTATGGGCTGATAGGTATTTATTTTATACTTTGGGTTACAATACACTACTGTATTATTTATTTTGTTGCTAAAATTGCTCCAGCTTTGGCCATTGGAAGCTATTCAGTTGGCTCCTATCTTCATTTGACATGCCCCCATTATTTTAGATTTGTTTGATGGAGCACTTTCTTGCTTTATAGGACTACAAGATACTTATCTAGTTCCTGCTTTAGCCTTAGAATCAACCATTTCCCTAGGAAGGCCTGGTTCTTTTTATTTTATTGGAGAAAGGTATTGGAAACCAAGATCTGAGTGCTAAGTGTGCTTGTTGCTACTGGGGTGTCCCCTTTTGGGTCCTCTCAGCTTATAGAGCAAGGAAATATGTATATCTTGAAATATATGTATATATTAGTCATTTGTATCTATATTAAGTGAAGCGTGGTTTGTATATATTAGCCATTTGTATCTATATTAAGTGAAACATGATTTTATTACTGATGTCTTCAACTTTAATTCACTACCACATGGATCATTCTAGTCTCTGAAAAGTGTTATTTCAAGATACTGTTTTTGTGTGTCCTGATCTCTGCTCTATTGAAATACTATTTCCAGCTGCTTATTTGTCAGTTAATTTCTTCTACAAGCATGTATTGAGTCTGTAGTATATTTAAGCCTTTGTATTAAGTATTAGGAATATAAAGATGGATGATTTAGTCCCGGTTTCTTCAGTATATGTTTATCCAGTACCTCTCTTGTCAGCACCTGTACTCCATGCTGACAGTTCAGTAGCAGAAGAAATCTGACTGTAGATTATTATGATATAAGGTAGAAAGATAATAATAAAATTCAGATGGAGAAATGCTTCAAGAAGGGAAATCACAAGATGAATTTTATCAATTAGATTCTGGTAGCATTCGAGTGACAGAAAATGTAACTTAACTGGCTTAAGTAAAAAGAGGATTTATTGGCTCAAATAACAGAAAAGACCAGGGTAGAGCTAGCTGGGGACATGACTGATTTTAGGGTCAAATACTTAGTAGCATCAGGGCTTTGTTCTACCTCCTCCTCTTCTGTCATTGTTCTCAGGTTCTTCATAGCATCTCCTTATAGCTCTAGGTCAACATCACAATACCAGAATAAGAGAAGATCTGACATCATGACATCATGAACAAAAAGTCTTAGAATTGAGACTTGTTAGTCTTGGTTAGCCTCACTTGGGTCATCATATCCATGAACATTGTTGCTCTGGGGGCTAGAATGTGCTGGTCAGCTTAGCTTTATATATGTGTTCCCTTCCTTTCATAGGTGCTGGTTTTATGATTATTAATCGAGTTATACATTTTTGTTTTGTGACCTTGTCTATGTATATGTTTTATAATAAACCATTAAAAAATTGAATTCATCATTCAAAAAATTAGCATAATTCCTCAGATTCAGAAAGTCCAGTTGATTCTAAGAAGGTAATATAAAGAAAAACACTTCTAGATTCATGATGACAAAATTACAGATAACTAGGCAATTAGAAAAACCTAAGAATAGCTAGAGAAAACAAAAGCGTGACTGGGAAGACCCACAGGGGTCGGGTAGAGAGGGAGGTGGGAGGGGGATCGGGATGGGGAATACATGTAAATCCATGGCTGATTCATGTCAATGTATGACAAAAACCACTACAATATTGTGAAGTAATTAGCCTCCAACTAATAAAAATAAATGAAAAAAAAAAAAAAGACTGTTAGCTGACTTCTTATGGCAATATGGATGATAGAAGACAGTTAAGCAGTATCTTTAATGCAGTTAAACAAAACCACAGTCATTTAAAATTTGTTGCTAGCAAATATATCCTTCAAGAATTTAAGTGAAATAATTACATTTTTAGGTAACAAAAACAGAGAGTTCATCATCAGCAAACCTTTACTAATTCTTCAGGGAGAAGAAAGGTTTCATTTGGACGATTAGAGATTTATTAGGAAGATTAGGATATATTCCTTCAGAAAGGAATGAAGAGCAATAAAATATGATGAAGGGGGATAGCAGTAAAAAGAGCATAAAATTACACATCATCCAGAAGGTATTTCAGTTGCAGTTGTCTTTTAAATTTTGGTGGATGTTAGGACTTATGTTCACAATAGACTTCATGTGTGCATGCCAAGTCACTTCAGTTGTGTCTGACTGTTTGCAACCCTATGGACTGTGGCCCACGAGGCTCCTCTGTCCAAGGAATTCTCCAGGCAAGAATACTGGAGTGGGTTGCCATTTCCTTCTCCACACTTCATGAAGGCAAATATTAAAATTAAATGAGTTTTTCTTGGTATTTGCTAATTTGGGAATGAGGACGTGGATGTATGTAGGGTGAGAAAAAAAATGGCATTAAAGCTTGCCTTTACAAGTGGTTGGCTTAATATTGCCATCCTTCTTGCCATCCTTCTTGTGTAATACTGTGATTCTTTCATGGGGACCACTGGAAATATACTGAGCCTCCTATCTCCTAAAGAGTCTACCTTAGTCTATGTTAGAGCCAGGGCACCAGTGGTTTTAGAAAGCTCATATTCGTGTACAACCAGAGCTGAAAACTAAGGTTACTGAAAATGAATATGACTGAAACAGATCTGAATTCTAGTTTCAGCTTCGTTGATTACTATGTGGACTATACTGACCAGGGTACTAAACATCTATGTGTTTATTTATTAGTAAAACTACTAATATTAGTACCTATCTCACAAGGCTG
This sequence comes from Cervus canadensis, assembly GCF_019320065.1. Taxonomy (NCBI): domain Eukaryota; kingdom Metazoa; phylum Chordata; class Mammalia; order Artiodactyla; family Cervidae; genus Cervus; species Cervus canadensis. The sequence continues at coordinate 68,017,229 of NC_057390.1, read as the reverse complement.
TTGTGAAGAATAAAGAAAGTAACATTTGAATGGAAAAATGGAAATTAAAATAGAGGTGTAGAAACCAAAATGACCAAGGGCAACATATAATCTTAACTATAGAAGGTTTAGCAGATGTTTGTGTTTTCAGAGAAGCCCTCTGGTTTCCCCGTATAACTCAAAGCAGTTAATTTTGATCTTTGAGTTTGCATTTTCATTCATATCGAAGTGAGGTTTTGTACTTATTGAACGTCTTTAGGTTTGGGATTATTTTACTATACTTGGGTTATCTGCGGGGATGAGAACATTAAAAAGGGAAACAGTATTATAAATTTGAAACTTAATTCTAATGTATGCTTTCTCCAACATTTTTAAAAAGAAAAAAAAAAACTTTAGCCATTTAAAAACATTTTTTGGATAAATTATCTGTATCCGGCTGAGAATTTTATGCCAAACTGCAGCCCCCACATAAGCTTGGAAGAGCCAAGATAATTTAAAGCTGCAAAGTAAAGTGCCAGCACAACCTTTACACTGGTCTGATGTAATCATTTAACCATAGAATGATTTGTAGCCTTGATTTGACAATGACTCAGTAGACCTTGTATACATTTTAAAATGTTTTTAAGTTGTTGGGATTATGAAAATACCATAGGAGCACAGTATTGTCATAAGTAAAACACTTAGCATTTTTAATGAAGCTTCTTGAATATGTTTCAAGAACATTTGTGAAGAAGCCAGATTGAAAAGTAGAAAGTCTGGATTATAATAGATTTTTAAAAGAAGGTCAGCTCATTACTTACAGTATCTAAAATATAGCATACCAGAAGTGATCAGTCACATTTTTAAATCAAAGGAGTTCTTTAGAAGATTTGAAAAAATTAATTGGTAAGAATAGTGATTAGTATAACCCTTGTATATAATTTATATGTTTAAAGGTACATTTTAAAAGGATTTACTTCTTTTATTACTTTGGAGATGTTTGCAAGATTAACATGAACTTTTAGCACAGCCAGATTCTATGAGAATTATTTTAAAAATGTAAAAATTTGTCCTAATGAAGTTTGATTTAATGTAAAAACTAGTATATTATTTTTGTGTTATTATATGAAAAGTGTATGTTAACCATTTGTTTTACTTTCAACCTCTACCTAGGTAATACTGCTCCTAAAACCAAATTCACTAAATCCACCCATATTAGATTTAAAGCATTTTAGGGTCAGAAAAATATGAAAAACTGTTTGGAACATTTAAGTTTATATGTTTGTCTTGATAGATGAATAGAACTGACTAGAAATAATTTTGGTATTAGGTGTAGATTTATGTTATAAATGTTTCTTTTGAATTTCATAGTGAATGTATCATAGGCACCCTTAATTATATTCTTACCGAATCAGAAAATCTGTAATAGTAATTTTCAGACTTTTAGGACTAAAAATAAACACTTGAAATATACCCATTAACCTAGTAACTTTAACTTCCTGAAGAGAGCCAAGGATACATTTCTCAGTTTTTGTTGGTACTTTTTGTACATTTTTATTTATGACTATTAAAATTGTGATCTAAAATTTTGTGCTGTTTTGCAACATGTCCTGTGAGAATTCTTTTCTAAGACAGTAATGCAGTGTAAAATGTTAATAACATTTAAGGTAAAGGATGAATGAAGATTTTGAAAACTGAGAAACTCTTTTAACTGGATTAAAAAATTAAGATTACTGAAAAAGCTTCTTTAACTTTTAGTATGAATTTTTAACTAGCGATTTTTAGAGATCAAAGAATAATCTTAGATATAATTTTTAGAAATCAAAGCAAAACAAAATTCTAACTATAGAATTGCTTTATTTTAAAAATTGCTTTATTTTCAAAAATTTTATTGTGGAAAATTCCAAGTATATACAAAAGTAGAAAGTATTATATAGTAAATCCTCATGGGTCTGTCACCCAGCTTCAATAATGGTCAGCTCATGATCAGTCTTGTTTTATCTGTACCCTCATCCACTTACTCCCTAACATATTATATTGAAGCAAATTCTGTACATTTTATCATTTCATCTGTGAATATTTTGGTATGTTACTAAAAATGATAAAGAATCTTTTAAAATGCATAACCAAAATATCATTATCTTGTCTAAAAAAAAAAAAAAACAGTAATTCTGTAGCATCATGAAATAACCAGTGTTCAAATTTCAAATTGAATCAAAATCTATGCATTGTAATTGTTACAGTTTAAAAATATCTTCTAACTTGTCAGTTTTCTCCATCTTTCCCCCCTATTTGCAGTTTATGATTGAAGAAGCATATCTACTTGTCTTATAAAATTACCACAGACTAGATTCTGTTGATTATATTCCCATGGCGCAGTTTAACATGTTCCTCTGCATTTCCTATGAATTGGTAGGTGGAAGTATGTCCCAGATTTTGTGCACCTTCAACCACCTGGTACATAGTCACAAACCAAAAATAACCCCACCCTCCCAGAGAAAGAGGTTCTGAATTTTCTGATAGGGACTACATGCTATATTTTATATATGAGCTATAGAAGCATCTTTAGTTTTTATTTAGATAATTGTGTATAATGTATGACTGAAGATTAAAATTTACAATGACACTGGATATAGCAAAATGAGACAAATGTTTGTATAGTAGATAGAAAAGAACTATCAAAAGAAACTGAAGGATTATTAAGGTAAAGTATCCTGGATGCATTCATTTTAAGGACAGCCTGTTCACTTAAAAACCTCTAATGATATCACTGTTTTTTAAAAACAAACTGGCAGTATAATATGCTCTCATAAAAATGACCTTGATTCATCAGGAAAGGTGAATTATATTTAATATGGCTTATTTTAAAGAATAACCACAACTAGAGAGTCAACAGTTTGGCATTTAAAGGACTGAAGAATTACCATAGCTGTAAAATATGGTGTTGTGGTTAATCTGCAATTCCTGTTAATAATATATGTAAATATGTACATTTCAAAGATAGGAGTCATATATAAAAATTACAAAAATTCTGCTTTATCAAGAATAACTGGGAAGTATGTGTATTGGTTAATTAAATATTCATACTCATAAAAGTTTACTGTGGATGTTATATATAGATCACCAGTTCTTTTAAAATAATTGATTTTTGATAAAAATACTCTTTACCCTTAAAGTAAAAGATAATTTGATCTTTTTTTGATGATTCAGAAGCTTTTAAGGGACTGTTTATAGCATCAGAATTATTATTAAGCTTGATTGTCATATTGTAGCTGCATCGTAGAGTTGATTAATGCAGATTTCTAAAGTAATTTTAATTACCCGAGCATTATCACTGGATTCAGAAAGCCCAAATGGGCTTTGCGTCTGTGGTGTTCACAGAGAGTCACGTAGAGAGACTTATAGGAACCAGTGTGCATGCATTTGTATGTATGGCTGCATATGTAGATGTTTACACATGTGCACATGTGTACATATTACTCTTAAATTTATAATCTATATTGTTAAACACATAACGCATATATACTGACTTGTGACATGTGTAGCCATTACCAGTGCTGAGGAAATTGCAAATTGAAGGAATTTGATCAAAATTTACCAAGAGGAAATTGGCTCCAAGGCATAATGATTTTGGCTGGAGGAGAGAGTGATCCTGGCACAGTACGCTCTCTGTTTCCTTGTGAGGGCTCCAAGATGATAAGAATTAGCTACATAGAGGCAGATGCTTGGTAGTTTTCTGGAAGCACGATTATAAGGTTTATGAAAAACAGGAAAATCAACATCTCATGCAGGTTTTTTTGAACGGAAAACTGATTTAATGTGCTATTTTGTACCCCTTAGACCTTGTCTGTTGAACCACGATAATTTGATTTTTTTTTTTTTTTTTTTCTTTTTGATAATTTGATTTTTAAAATAATTTTTTATACTTATTTTGAGTGTGCTAGCTGTTCGAGAGAAATTGTGTCTTAAAAATGCTTTTAAGATAGTATTTTTCAGATTGTTCAAACTTTTAATGATTGATAACTGTAATTAGTCATATTGCAATATTGTATTTTCAGAATTGCTGTCCCATTTCCTTTTGTCTACTTTTTCTCATAACCACAGATTAACTTGGCTCCCAAGAGCCAGTATCTCCATTGACCCTGCAAAATTTTCAGATCCTTTAATATATTTAACTTAGTTTATAATGAATTGAATAGTAGGTGATCATTTGACAAATAATTTTGAGTGCCCACATTGAATAGCCCATGATGTCTAGCATGCCTTTTGCACACAGATGAGTAAGATACTGTCCCTATTCTTGGGTAGTTTATGGTCTTATGGAAGAAAAGTAATATGAAAAAACTGTATCACCCATTCTTCATGAACATTAGTGGGTGCACTTGAATAGGAGAACTTTCTTTTCATCTTCAGTTTTCAGTGTCTGAGAAACTTTAGCCATTTCTTTTACGTTTTGCTTATGTGACACCAATAAACACCTTATGTATCTACTGTGAGTGAAGGGACTAAGGAAGGAACTAAAAATTAATCTTAGTAAATTCCCTAGACTCTGAATTTAGGTGTTGCAAACTCAGATGCCTAGAGGAGCCAGCCAAGCAATGCAAATGAGTGAGAAAGGTCAGTATATAGCGGTTGTAATTGGTGGTGATTGTGTCCTGCAGAAATGTGTATGCTTTGTCTAAAGATTTTCAAATAGGAATTTTGTGTAGGTCAAAGAAAACGTGTCTGCAGGCTGAAGCCGCAAATTTGCAGTCCCTCTGTAATTCCTTAATAAAAATGAAACCAAAAAAATTTGAGAGAAAAGATGTGGTTTAAAATTAAACACAAATAGGGATTTTCCTGGCAGTCCAGAGGTCAAGACTCCTCACTTTCTCTACAGGGGATAAGGGTTTGATCCCTTGCCCTTGCAAGTGGCAAGATCCTACTTGCCACGGTGTAGCCAAAAAAAAAAAAAAAAAAATACACACACAAATAAATACTTCCAATTTAAGAATGATCACACCATTTAGTAAGCTATTTGGTGCTGTCTTTCTGGGTCTTCAGTTCAGTCAATCAGTCGTGTCCGACTCTTTGCGACCCCATGAATCGCAGCATGCCAGGCCTCCCTGTCCATCACCAACTCCCGGAGTTTACTCAGACTCATGCCCATCGAGTCGGTGATGCCATCCAGCCATCTCATCCTCTGTTGTCCCCTTCTCCTCCTGCCCCCAATCCCTCCCAGCATCAGGGTCTTTTCCAATGAATCAACTCTTCGCATGAGGTGGCCAAAGTATTGGAGTTTCAGCTTCAGCCTCAGTCCTTCCAATGAACACCCAGGACTGATCTCCTTTAGGATGGACTGGTTGGATCTCTTTGCAGTCCAAGGGACTCTGAGGGTCTTCTCCAACACCACAGTTCAAAAGCATCAATTTTTTGGTGCTCAGCTTTCTTCACAGTCCAACTCTCACATCCATACATGACCACTGGAAAAACCATAGCCTTGACCAGACAGACCTTTGTTGGCAAAGTAATGTCTCTGCTTTTTAATATGCTGTCTAGATTGGCCATAACTTTCCTTCCAAGTAGTAAGCGTCTTTTAATTTCATGGCTGCAGTCACCATCTGCAGTGATTTTGGAGCCCAAAAAGTTCCACTGTTTCCCCATCTATTTTCCATGAGGTGATGGGACCAGATGCCATGATCTTAGTTTTCTGAATGTTGAGCTTTAAGCTAACTTTTTCACTCTCCTCTTTACTTTCTGCCATAAGGGTGGTGTCATCTGCATATCTGAGGTTATTGATATTTCTCCCGGCAATCTTGATTCCAGCTTGTGCTTCTTCCAGCCCAGCATTTCTCATGATGTACTCTGCATAGAAGTTAAATAAGCAGGGTAACAATATACAGCCTTGACATACTCCTTTTCCTATTTGGAACCAGTCTGTTGTGCCATGTCCAGTTCTAACTGTTGCTTCCTGACCTGCATACAGGTTTCTCAAGAGGCAGGTCAGGTGGTCTGGTATTCCCATCTCTTTCAGAATCTTCCACAGTTTATTGTGATCCACACAGTCAAAGGCTTTGGCATAGTCAATAAAGCAGAAATAGATGTTTTTCTGGAACTCTCTTGCTTTTTCAATGATCCAGAGGATATTGGCAATTTGATTTCTGCTTCCTCTGCCTTTTCTAAAACCAGCTTGAACATCTGGAAGTTCTCGGCTCACGTATTGCTGAAGCCTGGCTTGGAAAATTCTGAGCATTACTTTACTAGTGTGTGAGATGAGTGCAATTGTGCGGTAGTTTGAGCATTCTTTGGGATTGCCTTTCTTAGGGATTCGAATGAAAACTGACCTTTTCCAGTCCTGTGGCCACTGCTGTTTTCTGAATTTGCTGGCATATTGAGTGCAGCACTTTCACAGCATCATCTTTTAGGATTTGAAATAGCTTAACTGGAATTCCATCACATCCACTAGCTTTGTTCGTAGTGATGCTTTCTAAGGCCTACTTGACTTCACATTCCAGGATGTCTGGCTCTAGGTGAGTGATCACACCATCGTGATTATCTGGGTTGTGAAGATCTTTTTTGTACAGTTCTTCTGTGTATTCTTGCCACCTCTTCTTAATATCTTCTGCTTCTGTTAGGTCCATACCATTTCTGTCCTTTATTGAACCCATCTTTGCATGACATGTTCCCTTGGTATCTCTAATTTTCTTGAAGAGATCTCTAGTCTTTCCCATTCTATTGTTTTCCTCTATTTCTTTGCATTGATCACTGAGGAAGGGTTTCTTATCTCTCCTGGCTATTCTTTGGAACTCTGCATTCAAATGGGAATATCTTTCTTTTTCTCCTTTGCTTTTCGCTTCTCTTTGTTTCACAGCTATTTGTAAGGCCTCCTCAGACAACCATTTTGCCTTTTTGCATTTCTTTTCCATGGGGATGGTCTTGATCCCTGTCTCCTGTACAATGTCACGAACCTCCATCCATCGTTCATCAGGCTCTCTGTCTATCAGATCTAGTCCCTTAAATCTATTTCTCACTTCCACTGTATAGTCATAAGGGATTTGATTTACATCATACCTGAATGGTCTAGTGGTTGTCCCTACTTTCTTCAGTTTAAGTCTGAATTTGGCAATAAGGAGTTCATGATCTGAGCCACAGTCAGCTCCCGGTCTTGTTTTTGCTGACTGTATAGGGCTTCTCCATCTTGGGCTGCAAAGAATATAATCAGTCTGATTTTGGTGTTGACCATCTGGTGATGTCCATGTGTAAAGTCTTCTCTTGTGTTGTTGGAAGAGGGTGTTTGTTATGACCAGTGTGTTCTCTTGGCAAAACTATTAGCCTTTGCCGTGCTTCATTCCGTACTCCAAGGCCAAATTTGCCTCTTACTCCAGGTGTTTCTTGACTTCCTACTTTTGCATTCCAGTCCCCTATAATGAAAAGGACATCTTTTTTGGGTGTTAGTTCTAAAAGGTCTTGTAGGTCTTCATAGAACCATTCAACTTCAGCTTCTTCAGCATTACTGGTTGGGGCATAGGCTTGGATTACCATGATATTGAATGGTTTGCCTTGGAAGTGAACAGAGATCATTCTGTCATTTTTGAGATTGCATCCAAGTACTGCATTTCAAACTCTTTTGTTGACTATGATGGCTACTCCATTTCTTCTAAGGGATTCCTGCCCACAGTAGTAGATACAATGGTCATCTGAGTTAAATTCACCCGTTCCAGTTCATTTTAGTTCACTGATTCCTAGAATGTCAACATTCACTCTTGACATCTCCTGTTTGACCACTTCCAATTTGTCTTGATTCATGGACCTAACATTCCTGGTTCCTATGCAATATTGCTCTTTACAGCGTTGGACCTTGCTTCTATCACCAGTCCAATCCACAACTATGTATTGTTTTTGCTTTGGCTCCATCCCTCCATTCTTTCTGGAGTTATTTCTCCACTGATCTCCAATAGCATATTGGGTACCTACCAACCTGGGGAGTTCCTCTTTCAGTATTCTATAATTTTGCCTTCTCATACTGTTCATGGGGTTCTCAAGGCAAGAATACTGAAGTGGTTTGCCATTCCCTTCTCCAGTGGACCACATTCTGTCAGACCTCTCCACCATGACCCAACCGTCTTGTATGGCCCCACACGGCATGGCTTAGTTTCACTGAGTTAGACAAGACTATGGTCCATGTGATCAGATTGGCTAGTTTTCTGTGATTATGGTTTTAGTGTGTCTGCCCTCTGATGCCCTTCTGGGGCATAGATGATGGTAAAGAATGCACCTGCAATGCGGGAGACCTGGGTTTGATCTCTGGATTGGGAAGATCCCCTGTGAAGGGCATGGCAACACACTCCAGTATTCTTGCCTGGAGGATCCCATGGACAGAGGAGTCTGGTGGGCTACAATCCATGGGGTTGCAAAGCGTCAGACACGACTAAGCACAGCACACAGGTGGCATTAAATTAGGGATAATGGGTTCTCAGGAGGAGCCTGGAAGATAGAAATCTAGGCAGATGAGGGGGATTGAGTTTGTAGGAATTCACAAGAGTGATGTTGGTTCTCCATTGTTAGAGATTTTCCTTTCTGGATATGGATAGCCCTGGATTTCAAATGTTAGTTATTGTTAAAAATAGGTCACCGGTGTGAAGACACATTCTCTTATTCCTGGGACATGTTCAGGGCAACTCGAATGGAAAGTTCTAGTGGATGGCGCCTTTAGCCATCATTTAAACGGTGGATCTTATGTGAAGGATCAGTGAGTTTATATGAAATTATTTGGGTCTTTGAGCACAATAAGAAAATTTGTCAGAAAGATGATCTAACTTCCTGGGTTTCTGCCTTGCTATCAGGATCCCTGAACATGACTCCAAAAATTACAAAACAGATTCTCTAGGGCCATGAAGTGGGTGTCCCTCCAGGCTTACTGAATCAGTGTCTTTAAGTGTGTTATTGTTTTTCAGTCACTAAGTTGTGTCTGACTCTTTGTGACTCCATGGGCTGCAGCATGCCAGGCTCCTCTGTCCTCCACTGTTTCCTGCAGTTTGCTCAAATTCATGTCTGTTGAGTTGGTGGTGTTACTTAACCATCTCATCCTCTGCTGCCCAGAGTGCAGGATCGGAGTCTGTCTTTTTAATAGACACTTCTACCGTTTTTCTGGTGACAGACAGGATGGGAACTACAGCTGTAGGTAGAAAAGGTTTCATATATTGCTGAGAATACCAGATTTCTTTGGTCAATGAAGATTGTATACTGACAGACCTTTATTAAAGAATTTTTTAAAAAAGTGGTGTTTATTGATAGAAAGAACCCCATTCTGTCTGATAAAGTGTGTTGATGGTAATAGATATTGGTGGCTCAGGTTATAAGGGCATTGTTAAGGTGCTTGAGGCACATTGTTGGCAGGGTATGTATTTGTAATTATTTACTCTGAGACCCAGGGAAGATTGTTTGGGTGGTACAATTTGAGATAAATACTTCTCTTTAGTTGACTGTGAGGAGCACCACAGTTTTGAAAGAAGTGGTTAGAAAAATGGCCTTGGGGACTGGAGAAGGATGTTGAGTTTAAGGAAGTAAAAATTGATGAAACTGAGTAATAATCACTGTGTATTGCTGAGTTGACAAATGGCTTGGGGCCTTCACTGTGGCTGCTATTGTGGGGGCCTATTTTCAATCTCTGGAGAGAATTTGTGCAAAAGATGTAAAGGCTTATTAGTCAGAGCTGCACACTTCAAGCTTGGCATGGAACCAGCATTCATAAGACACCTAGTACAGTGTGTCCATGCTGATTGTTTCACTCAAGTGGAGGAAAGGTAAAAATACCTCCTGTTTACAGGACCACGAAGCCAGTAAAGGCCTCTCTGAGCTCATGTTAACGAAGGACTGGGCTGCTGCTTGTTGTATACGTTCCCAAGACACATGTCACTAATCAAAATGTGCTTATCTGGTCTGAAACAGTTGTTCACTTTTCTCCCTTGCAACCTTCAACAGCGCTATGAATTTTTCGGAAATCTCACTTTATTACTCACTGAATCAAATACCTTACTGGTATTTGAAAAGCTCTGGGATCGGGAACATCTCCGATACCTATTTCAGATTCATTTTAACTTAACATGTATTGAATGAGCTGTAATATATAGCAGTAGAGTCTTCCATCTTTCCTTCCTTCCTTTTAATTTACTTTTTCCTTAAGGGAAATTATTTTAATCATTGTTGGGTTTGTGGAAATAGATTAATCCTCTGTGTAGATTTTCCTGCAGTAATGTAAGAAGCTTTCTTTTTTCTCTGGCAGAAAACATAAGGACCCATGTCAGATGTATACTTTAGATTAAAGGGCTCTCAAATAATGATCAGAGTTTATGAATGTTTCCCTCTGTTCTTTGTCTTAGTGAGGTGAAATAGTGACATGGTGTATCAGTACTCTTTTATTTCTTCTCTCCCTCTCCTTTTCCTCCTCCTCCCTCATTTTCTTCCAACAGAAAACCTGATTCAAATTAGCCTAAACAATAAAGGGAGAGCTCATTGACTTACAGAACTTAGAAGACCAGACGTGGGCTTCAGATAAGGCTTGGTCCAGTAGCTATAATAATGTCATTTAAGGATCTAGTTTCCATTTCTTTTCTTCTCTGCTCTGCCTTCCACTGTGCTGACTTTATTCTTACTCTCCATGTTTATTCTTACTCTCCATACTTGACCCAGCAGCTCAGGTCTCTTCCTTAGTGAATATAAAATTGTTACTCCAGTTCAAACTTTGTATTCTCCTATCATGGGAAGAAAGAATACTTTTATTTCTCAGAAGTCCCAGCTGATGTCTTCATTTTTCTCATTGCACTTGATCAGATGTGTGCACACAGCTGAATTTCCTCAGTGCATAGGAAATGTTGATGGGTTTAGGCAGTCAGGACCATGGAGCTTGAAGTAGAAGTTCTAACTCAAAACACATGCCTGAGAGTGAGGAGGTGTGGTTTCCCAAGGAAATTTGGGTTTGTCTTAACCAGAAGAAGGGAAATGGATGTTGGAAATCAAACAATAGATGTCTACTAAATGTGGGTTTTGGCCAAGGACTTTATATGGACCTGGGCTGAGGTAGAATTTTTAGGGGGAAGGATAGACATTGAATGCTTTTACTATCTCCTGTGTTACACTTTTTGGGTATCTTTTCCTTTAGTTGATGGTCTGCTTTACACTGCTTTTTCTTCCTTGCTCTTATCTTAGTTGCCTGTGGCTGGTGTAACAGGAGGAGCTTGAAGAAGAGCCTTCTTTTCAGTGGGCGTTTCCCCTGATTATTTATATGCAAACTGTGTTACTAGGACTTTGGTTGCTTCAAGGCAGCTGGCCAGAAAGGCCCAAGACTGAGATTTTGGCTAAGAGGATGAAGGTCTGTCAAATACTGCCGGTCTGGAATTAAGTCCAGGGAGTTCGCTATGGTGAGGAGAAGCAGTTGTATAGTATAAATTATTGTAGCCCAGGGGCCAAGTCTAGCTAAGAAATCATTGATAGGGCAGGGGTCAGAAACCAGGTGTCAGAGCTTGCAGGTGTTTGTCTGGTTAAAAATAACAACTTGGTTGAAGCTGTTTGTTTTCTTGTCTTGTTCCATATGGCTCATTCCTATAGGTCTCTTTGTGATTATCATAGTTGCAAAGAAATGAGAATCTACCCTGAGGTCTGATCCTGACTTAAGTGGAGAAGAGATTATTGTCTTGACAGGGGAGACTGGGTAGGATTCCTGTGGTGGTGTGACTCACCTATGGCTATAAAACACTCAGTGCCAACAAAGGATGCTAAGCTTGAATCATCTTCTTCCATTATTTAAATAATTTGCTCCAAGTTTAAAATCTCTGTGCAGAAATTGGGATTCTTCATCTTTTACGTTTAAAATACTCCTGAAGACATTTTTCTAATGAAAAGTGAAATCCTAACAAAGTGTTTGCTTTAACTAAATGGATTGCAGTTAATTTCTTGTAAAGAAACACAGAAGCACACTTTAACTTAAAATAAGCTCACACTGTTGTTACTTGTAGTACAGCCAGGAAAACCAGAAACAAGCTGTTTCCTTCAAAATCACATCCCTGGATGATATTCGAGCAACCTGGACAATTTAAATGCATCCCCAGGAAAAACAATTTGAGTCAAGTTGGAAATCATATTTGCTAATTTCCTTTCTGTCATGGCAATGTTGCCTTTTATTCTCAGAGTCAGAGTAGGCTTGATTGAGAAGGTGTGTGGCATTAGCGACTCAGGTGAATAGCAACATTCACTTCAGAGCCACAGCCAATCTGGGGTCATGAAAAAGTTTCTTTTTTGTTTTTTTTTTTTTTAATTGGGGTTTTGGTGAACTGGATACATGTACAGCCTAGAGGAATTTAAATTTCTTTGAAACACTTTGCTGACCAGACAGAAGGATTTCTAAATGTTTAGGGATCACTAGTCAAATTTTAGTCTACACTGACATTTTGTTCAAATATTGAACTTAATAATATCATTTATTCATGCTTTTTTAAATTTGTTTGAGAAACAGTAGGTATAAAACTTAAGCATTTTGGCCCCCAATAGATTTGATTTTGTATTTAAAAGATAGCAGCTTAAAGTTGTGTGTGTAGAGACAATATCTTAGGGAAGAAGAGTGGATTTTGTCATTATTAAATTCAGCAGTCAGTGATTTTAGGGTCTCCAGTCTTAGTTCTTTTATATTCATTTTGGAAAAGATGCTGGTCTGTGCTCTAAGTGGTTGTACTGTTAAGAAAGGCTTAGAAAGGTTCTAGGGAGCCTCTTTTGTTTTCAACTTTGTTCCACTTGCAGCAGGGTTTCCAAGATAGAAAAGAAGCTGCTCTTTACTTTCTTCCTCTTGATAGACAAGAAATGCTGGGTCAACAGATGTGGTTTGAGATTCCTTTCTCCCCCTGCTCTCTCCCACTCTAGGTTGCTCCCATCTCTCCGTCCCAGTTCCAAGGAAACAGAACTTAGAAATGTGCCAGGTGATCCTAGAGACCTATTTGAAGTGGCAGTTCAGCGTGTCCTGGGGTTGCATGCTGGTCACTTTCTTTTTTAGAGGAGCTGAAAGGTCATTTGTAAGCAACTTCTCATGAGCAAGAAGCGATATTACAGGTTGTTTTTTTTTTTTTTTTTTTTTTTGAGTTTTCTAAATGGAGCTAAAGTTCTATTTTTGAGATGTGCTGTGCTGTGCTTAGTCACTCAGTTATGTCCGACTCTGCGACCCCATGAACTATAGCCTGCCAGGCCCCTCTGTCCATGGGGATTCTCCAGGGAAGAATACTGGAGTGGGTTGCCTTGCCCTCCTCCAGGGGATCTTCTCATCCCAGGGACCGAACCCAGGTCTCCTGCATTGCAGGCAGATTCTTTACTCTCTGAGCCATGAGGGAAGCCTGTATTTTTGAGATACTTTTGTATATTTTAGATTAAAAGCATGCTGGCCTGTGGAAGAAAGCAAACATGTATGTCAGTTCCAATGAGTCTGCTGAGCATAAAACAGTGATGGTAGAGAAATTCTGGTGTGATGTACCAGTAGGTGGTAGATATTTGAAGATTCCCCAGAACTCCTCTGTTATTTGGAAGTTTTGCTTACCTAGCAATTGTTGGTGAGGCTGCCCACTGAAAGGCATTTAAAAAAATTCAGATTTAGAATTTATTTTCCTTTTCTCATTTGCAAACCTGTTGGTTCTTTCATAAAATCATGCAGGAGAGTGATTTTTCAGAAACCAAGATATTTGTATATTTTGCCCAACACATTACCTTTGTCCTTCTCAAAGATGTTTATCTGTCATGTTCTATATTGGCATAGGGTTAGTATCACATTACTACTGGTATCCAGAAGATTTAAGCCAGGGAATGGACTGCTGTCTTTTTTATTTCTCCTGCAAGGCAATAAATCAGACCTTTTAGAAAAGCCTAGGTCACAAAAAATCCAGGGAAGTTAGTTGTTGATTGAGAGGGAGGTCAGAACCTTGGAGAGCTCTAGAGAGAGCAGGGACAGAATGCAGCGGAACCTGCCATGGCTGGCCCCAAGCAGACTAGGTTTTTTTGAGAAGATTGTAGTTCCACTTTGTTTATTGTTAAGATATGTATGATTTAAAGAGATAAATCCCTTTTACTCCCAAGCTATGAGCGCGCTCTCTCTCTCTCTCTCTCTCTCTCTCTATATATATATATATATATACACACACACACATATATATATAATCTATAATTTCATGACATGGGGCTACAGCCTTATAAACCAGAGAAAATGCTTTTCTGCAGCACATCTGGAAGATCCTCCAGGCCATTGTATAATTTCAGATTCCTCCTGGGAGGGCCTCTGGTATCATGATGAAGATGGTCACAAATAGGAAGGATAAAAGAAGCGTAAGATTTCAGTGAAGTGTTTACTACTTACTAGACTAGATCCATTTCCCAAAAAATAAATTTTTTTTTCAAATGACATGTTAGGTAAAACTTCAACACAACCCAAACTCAAAGCAAACCAAAACAACCAACCAAACAAAACCAAAAGCAGAATGACAGTGGTGTTCTGGTTAAAGCAGGTTGAGAGGCTGGGGTGCCCTCTACTAGGTTTACTCCTGGCTCCAGCAGTAGCGAACACAGGCTGCAAATTGCCACATTTGACCAGAATACTTCAGTTTACTTCTCAGGCATAGTTCTTAAGCAAGTGTGAGAATTTAACTTAACTGTACTTCTAGGAATATTTTTTACTAGCCCGTATTAATCCCAAAAATGGCCGTATGTTGGTCGTCGTCTTAGCTATTCATTTGGATGTCACAGATTTGCATCTCTTTCTAATTAGCTTCTGTGCTTCCAAGAACCCACTGAGTTTTCAAGACGGTAATTAACAACAACTTCAAAGAACATGGCAACATTCTCAAATCTTAGATTCAATAGGCTCTGCTTACAAGAATGAAGAGAATTATTAGACTATTTGAAAATAAAGCCATTGAGGATTATAAAACTACCCTAATTAATTTTTTGCCATACCAATATTTATTTCTGTGAGTACTCTATAAATTGTAGAGGTCTCAGTGTGGCTCCATCTGGGGGATAAGAATAGTCTTTCTGGAGAATGGAGGGATCTGATAATATAGGTTGTGAGGAAGACTTACCTTTATTCTTTATACTCTTATGCTATCAGAAAAAATGCTGTTTCTCTTACCATATGTATATTACTGTTTCAATGAAACATTAGTTTATGAAAAAGAAGAAATCAATAAAATCACATTTATTTGCTAATTAGTAAGGTTATATACTTTTTACACATTGTTTTTTAACTTTTTATTAAGATATAATTGACATACAACATTTAGTTTTAGGTATATAACATATTGATTTATGTATATATTGTGAAATGAATACCACAATAAATTTAACTTTCATCACCATACAGTTATAGATTTCTTTTTCTTGTGATGAGACCCTTTAAGATTTACTCTCTTAGCAGCTTTCAAATATATGGTACAGTATTATATGTTGTGTACAGTACTAGATAGTTGTACATAATTTTGTTATGTTTCAGATAATTTTAAAGAAGTGTTTCTAATTTATATCTATACTTTATCCTCTTATTAATTAACAGTTTTTATTATAAGCATTTTTTAAAAGAAATTTTTTCCCCCATATAAGATTTTTTTCTCCTTCCTTGTTAGTCAGTGATGGTCCCGGGGCTCATTTGCTAATTTGCTTATTTCTCTTCTTCATCTCCCCAGTGCTGTGAATCTAGTATATTGTTTCCCAACTCTTTGTATATTTGTATCATTGTGAGTGAATTTTCTTTAGTATGACTGAGAAGCCTTGTTTTGAGTAAGTGAGATGTGATTTGGGGGTGAAGTGAGTTAGGCATTTGCAAGAATTATAATCTGCTGTGTTCTCACATAAGGAAGCTCACAAAAGCAGCTGAGGATTGGTTGTGCTTTTTCAAGTCTGCAGGGCCATTGATTTGAGAGTATAACATGTGTGGTAGATTGTATTGATGAGAGAGACCTGGGAAGGTTGAGGGTCACACAAACAGGAGCATCCCTCAAGTCAGGCAGCCTATAGAGTGAGCCAGAGTGGGGAATCCAGAATTACTGCTAGATGGGACAGGTTGTGACTACAAAGAGGCAGATGCCAATTCTTCGGTTAGAAACTGATATTTTAGTGAATATCATGTCACTGAGGGTTGGCAGGTTTACATTCTACACTCTCAGTTGTCTACACTTGAGTATCATCAGAGTTGTTCAACCTCTTTAGGTAACCAGCATTTAAAAAGCACTGGCATGATATCTTCCCTGAACTGCTTCATATGTGTTTGGTGAGAAGGAATAAAGTTTCATGATAGTAGTTCATTTTTTCACTTTTCTCTGTTTTCTCTTATTATACTTTTATCACTTTCTCCTAATGCATTTTTACTCCTTCCTATGTTGATATATTACATGTCCCATGCCTACTCTTCTTGACCATCCTCTTTTAAGATTTCCTCTTTCATATATCACCAAAAATAAGTAAAATAAGAACCTTGTGCATAGAGAGAGAAACTTTTCTCTTTTTCATAAAGAGTCTTCTTAATTTATGCTCCCTCACCCTTTCCTTGAAGAAGTTTTGGGCATTTTTCTCTATCTCCTTCTCAAGAGGGTGGAAAACCCCAACGTCCTGCATTGTTAGACCTGTTTTTAAAATACGCTTCAGTCTTAGAAAGTAACCAAAATCTTGTGTATCTTCTATGTTCTCCCCTTCTAGGCCAAGTAATTCAGAGCACAAATGACTTCATATGTAAAAGTGGTCATGCAGCAGCAGTAGAGGAATTTTTATCCCAGTGAACATATCGCTGCTTTCCTTGTTTTTCAACTAAGTTGTTTTCCAGTGAAGTGCGCTTTGAATGGCCAGAGAGGTCAAATGCATTTCCATGTATTGGGAGGTTGTATTTAATGGAAAGGGACTGCTTGGCATGTCTTTACTATGCATTTAATAATTAGATTGAATCACTTGAAATGAATTCAAATTGGTAAGAGGTATTTGCCAGCTTATATGCTTTCATAATTTAAAAAATTTTTATAGATATAGGCTGTAACTTGCCAGATAGCTAAAGAGAAATGATAGAATTAACGGTTTAAAATGAGAGACTTCCCTGGTGGTCCAGTGGTTAACCATTTGCCTTCCAGTGCAGGGGACACTGGTTTAATCCCTTCTAGTGCAGAGGACACTGGTTTAATCCCTGAACTAAGATCCCACATGCCACGGGGCAGCTAAGCCTGTGTGCTATAGCTGCTGGGCCCACACGCTGCAGCTACTGAAGCCTGAGCGCCTGGAGCCCGTGCCCAGCCGCACGAGAAGCCACTGCAACGAGAGCATGTGGCACCACAGCCAGAGTAGCCCCTGCTCGCCGCAACTAGAGAAAGGCTGCTCGTGCGGCAAAGAACAAAGACCCAGTGCAGCCAAAAATAAGTAAATAAATAAGGTAAATAAAGAGTTTAAACTGAGGCAACTGAAGCTTTTTCTTTTTGTATTGGAAGAAGGACTTGAATACTTGACTGAGAAAGGGAAGATTGTGTATTTTTTCTGTATATCAGTGTTTAATGATGATTTCTGAAGGAAATGCATAGCCAGCTATATAATGATCATTTTGAGTTTTATACTGTGTTGTTATATCCTGTTGATACTTTAAATGTGGTCTTGAGTGCCTCGAAAGGACCTCAGGCTCCTGAGATTCAGACGTTTGCCAGTGAGGAGTTTACGCTCTTTTTGTTCAGTCACTTCATAGCAAGGGCTGTCTGTGACTCACTGCAGAATGCTGAAGCTCCTGCTTTTCCCTCTGTTCATGGAGTCTTTACTTGGATATCCCTGAAGACCTATCTTTCCTATAAGTGAAAGAGCATTTAGTGACCTCTCCATTGTCATTTATTCCCTAAGTCAACGCACTCTTTGGGGCAAAATCATTATTATCCTTTTAAAGGATGTATTTCTTTAGCTTCTGTTTGTTTTCTTTTGATAGAAGACTTCTCTGGTGAGATTGGTCATGGTATTAATGAATGTGATTTTTTGGTGTTACATAAATGAAATGTGTTAACATTCGGAATATCTCCATAACTCAGTGAATCGGTATTTTCTAAATGACCAATGAATGATGGTGCAAAGTCATACATGAGTAAAAGTTTGATTTAAAGTACAGGATAGACAAATGGAATTTAGGGTAAGAGTGTGAAATATTTATCAATATAACTTTAGCCTACTGTTTAACACAGGGAATTGCATTCAGTATCCTGTAATAAACCATAATGGAAGAGAAAAAAAGTAGTTTTAGATTCCACATTACAACTAACCTTTAAGAAACCACCACTTGTTGAGTTTTGGTGTAGTATCAAAGAAGAACATCCAGAATTATTTGGAAAGGCTGTGGAACTACTCTTCTTTTTTCGAAGTACATATTTGAATGAGGCTGGATTTTCTTCATATACTTCAGCCAAAACAACATATTGCAACATTGAATGTAAAAGCACATTTGAGAATCCAGCTCTTTAATTAAATCAGACATT
Source organism: Cervus canadensis (assembly GCF_019320065.1). Taxonomy (NCBI): domain Eukaryota; kingdom Metazoa; phylum Chordata; class Mammalia; order Artiodactyla; family Cervidae; genus Cervus; species Cervus canadensis. The sequence goes on along the minus strand of NC_057390.1, from coordinate 67,998,786 downwards.
AAAGAACCTGTGCTGTAGTGCTTAAGCAGGGACTTGGAGCCAAATTGCTTAAGTTCAAAACTCAGCTTTATTATTTTAATAGCTCTGTGACCTTGGACAAGATACCAAACTACTTTTGGCCTCAGTTTCTCATCTGAATAAAATGCTATAGTAATGTAACTTGTAGGTTGTCTTAAGGATTAATTTGAATATATGAAAAGTTCTTAGAATTTATATAGTACTCAGCAGGCTATATAATTATCACGTTTTGAGCATTTGTGATGTATTGGTGTTTTCCTTTATAGATGCCAGATTTCTAAATTTCTGGAAATTCAGTGTTTTGTGGTATATACATGGTCTATCATCAGTAAAGTCCCTGATACCCTTAACTTTTCTACACCATTCCCCCCCCCCGCCCCCCGCCAAAGTCAGTGGTTCTCAACCTTTGCTGCATTTTAGAATCACCTGGGGAGCTTAAACAAACAGACTGTCTGTGCAGATTGACTCAGTTAAACCAAAATCTGGAGGTGGGAATAGGGACCAAACATAGTATTTCTCACTCTTGAAACCTGAATATTCAGATCCTCTGCCCTGAGATTCTGTCTTTCCCTCCATGCTCTCAAATAATTTATTTATCACAGCTGATTTCTCTCTCATCTTTTGTATCACTGCACTTGGAGGGGCGGTAGGTGTTCTCCTTGCTCGATGCTGCTGCCAAGGAAATCATCGTTCCCTTTTCCCTGACACCCCATCCCCAGCCTTGAAACTTAGCCCATCAGACAGTAGAACACACCCCTCCCTCCTTGTTGTTATCTAGAGACATCCTTTGAAGATTTTAGCGCATGGCTCACAGTTATTTTCTCAGCACTGTTGATTGCTCTTTTTGTGATTGCAGGTGATTTAATATTCACATAAACGCTTTAATATTCACATAAACGCTCCTTCCCACATGTGGGCCTCTCAGTCCCTGACTTCCTTTCCTGCAGGATCTTGTCCTCCCTCCACCTCCCTCAGCCAGACACATGTTCAGCCAGGCCTTGTCAGTACCCATTACAGATCAAACATCCCGTTCTCTGACCACACCTCCTGTCTTTTAGAATTCATTCTTTTTAGAATTTCAATGGCAACAATTCTTCAGCTCACCACGACCATTGGTCCTTTCATTTTTCCACTAACTCTTACTTCTCTTATGAACTTACTTTGCTTTTTCCTGGCTTAGGGTGTCCATGTCCATAATTACAATCATTCTTCTGCAAGCCCTCAAAGATCTCTTGCCCTTCTTTCTTTGTATTGTACTTACCTGGCAAAATCCCAACCTTTGTTAAATCTAAATTCCTCCCACTCTACATTGCACCCAGGTGAGGGAATTTATGCTGATTGGTCTCACTTAAAAATCATACCTCAAAAAAAAAAAAAAAAAAAAAAATCATACCTCAAGCTCAGTGGGGCTTTTAGTGCTGTCTGGAATTCCTCCTCCATTTCCCCAGTTCATTCATTGTTTATTGTTCTAAATGACTATTGCACACTCTTTTCTCAAACTTCCTGTATCCCCTCCTTCTTCCTCACTCTCAGCTGATGGCCTTGTTTCAAGGAGAAAATGTAAACTCTTAGAAGAGAATCATCACAAGCTTCTATCGCCGCATAGAACAACTTGCCTACATTTGTAATCCTAAACTGGCCTTTTCTCTTATACCTACAGATGGATTCTCTGTGCTCCTTTCTAAGGCATCCCTCTTGGAGATCCCATTCTGCCTACCTAATTGTTACCTTCCCTGATGGTGTTCTGTGCCCACTTCCCTTTTCAGCAACATGTTCCCCCCTCTCTATGGGATATTCCCTCAGACTATAAACATCTGAGCAAAACTTTCTCTTCCCCTCTGGTTACCAGTTTGTGTTGTCTGTATCACATTTCTAATTTCTTTCTACTCATTCTCTCTTAAAGCCTCTACAGTCAAGCTTCTACTTCACCAAGATAGCCCTTGTGGAGCGCACTACTGACCTGTGTGTCCACACACCCAGCCGTCAGTTCCTAGGCCTTCTCTTACTCAGCAACACCATTTGGCACAGCTGATCACTTCTCTTTTTTGAAGCTCTTCCTTCACCAGTTTTCTCAGTAGCATTTATTACCATCTGATTTTGTTGATTATTTATTTTGGTCAATGAAACTGTAAGCTCCTTCAGCAAGGACTTGGTTTATTCCTGTCACTGCCTGGAACAATGCTTGATACAGAATAGGTACTTGATAAGTATTTGTTGAATGAATGACTGTGAGCTTAAAAGCAGCTATATACTTGTCAGATCTTTCCCATCTCCTTTCCTGGTCAGGCCTTTTCTCTGGACCTCGCATTTCCTAATTGTATTTTCTGCCATCTCTACTCCATTCCTATCTTTTTCAGGCTGAACCACCACCATTGTGCTTACATGTCTGTGGGGCTCTAATGTTTACAGAGCATTCATTTATATCTGGTATTATAGATGCAGATGGTCTGTGGATTTGAGTTGAATGACATTAGCTTTTAATGCTGAATTTAGGTGCAGATGGAAGAAATTAAAATTATGAAAGAATAAGAAACAAGTCTTTAAGGCTAAAAATTATGGTCTTCTTAGGATGTTTTGTTTTCTTGTTTTGTTACTACGCTACTTTACACTTTACTGTTTCTGCCTGCCCATAGTGGAATTCTCCTTGATTGTCTGCAAGAATTTTTAGAAAGCAGGAAAAATCAACAAGTTCAAGAGGCCCTTCTGACTTCAGCTCCGAGCTTATCATTAATTAAGAGTAGTTTCTTAATTAGATTATTATTAATCTAATAATTTAGATTAATTAAGAGATCTCTCTAATTAAGAGAGATCTGTTTCTCTCTTAGATTATTTGTGGGAATATAAATTGGTGCAGCTTCTATGGAAAACAGTATGGAGGTTCCTTAAAAAAACGAAAACTAGAGTGGCCACATGCCCAGCAATCTCACTCCTGGGCATATATCCAGAAAAACTCTAATTGGAAAAGATTCATGCTCGCCAATGTTCATAGTAGCACTGTTTATAATAGCCAAGACATGGAAGCAACCTAAGTATCCATTTGCAGATGAATGCTAAAGAAGATGTGGTACATACATACAATGGAATATTACTCAGCCATAGAAAGAAGGAAATAATGCTATTTGCAGCTACTTGGAGGTTAGAGATATCTTATCATACTAAGTGAAGTAAATCAGAAAGAGAAAGACAAATACCCTATGATATCACTTATATGTGAAATCTAAAATATGATAAAAAGGAACTTATTTACAAAACAGAAGCAGACTCACAAACTTAGAAAACAAACATGGTTGCTAAGGGGGAAGGGTGGGGGAGGGGAAATTAGGAGTTTGAGATTAGCAGATACAAACTACTCTATATAAGATAGAGATGCAACCAAATCCTACTCTATAGCAAGGGAACTGTATTCTCCATCCTATAATAAACCACAATATGAAAAAGAATATATATATATACATATATATCTGTGTGTATAATTGCATCACTTTGCTGTACCCCAGAAACTAACAAAACACTGTAAATCAACTATACTTCAATTAAAAAAAAAGTAGTCTATTTCTCTTAGATTTTCATCCGTCTTTCCCTCTATATTGATGAGCCAATGTGATACTGGATTTGTGTGAGAACTCATTTGTTACTGGGCTTTTCTTTTTGGCTTCTACAGAACCTTGCCTCCTGGAATCCATCAAACCCTGAATGTCTCTTACTGGTGGTGAAGGAACTTGTGCAACAGTATCACCAGTTTCAGTGCAGCCGCCTCCGTGAGAGCTCCCGCCTCATGTTCGAATACCAGACGTTACTGGAAGAGCCACAGTATGGAGGGAACATGGAGATTTATGCCGGGAAAAAGAACAACTGGGTAAGGTTTTTCGAGAAAGGGAGAAAAAGGTCACTTTATCTGTAATAGAATAAAATAATCAATTCCAACATTCATTTATAATAAACCCTGGCCATTTCCTTAGATAAACATGATTGAGGATGCCCGGATATTCTCTCAGTCTCACACCCGCAGCCCCTGACTTCTGAGTGTCTGCAGCTGGGAATATGAGTCTCCAAATTTTACAGGCTTCCCAGGCGATATCTTTGAGAAACCACATAAACATTAAGGTCTCTTCAAAACTCTGAATTATGAGAAAGTATGTGATATCTCAGTCAGACGAGAGAGGTCAGTAACTCCGGAGGTAACTAGCTTATGTGGAGCCTTTTATAATTTCTTTTACATTGTGTGATCCTTTAAAGACACAAGCCAGAGTGTATCACTCCTCTGCCCAGAACTTTCATATCCCTCTCTTTTTCTCTCACAGTAAAAGCCACCGTCTTTCCAGGGGTATAGAAGAGCTCAGCCTGATTCCCGTCACCGCCATCCTCCATCCATCGTTCCTGCTCTCTCTTCATCTCCTGCTTTCCTATCTAAAAATAATGATCTCAGCCACACTAGCGCCTCTGTGTACTGTAGACACACCAGACATGCCCCTGCCCTTGGGTCTGTGCATAGCTTTCCTGTCATCTGGCTTGTTTCCCCTGTATAATCACAAAGCTAATGCCCTTCCTCCTCAAAGATTTTACTCATATGTGACTTTCTTAGAAATGGCTGTATTAACACCCCCAATTTTTTTAAACAACTTCTTTTGAGGTATTATTTTGATATCATATATCCACCTGTTTTAAGTGTAAAGCAAGTTGAACAACCATCATCAATCCAGTTTTCGAATGGTTCCATCATCCCAGTGATATCCCTCAATGCCCATTTATAGTTAATTTTATTCCCACGCCCAGTTTTGGGCAACCACTAATTGAGTTTCTGTCAATAGATTTTCTTTTCTGAACATTTCATGTACTTGCATACTTGGGAAATACTGTGGGTTTGGTTTCAGACCACTGCAAATAAGCAAATATCAAAATAAAGTGAGTTGCATGAATTTTTTGGTTTCCTGATACATATGAGTTATGTTTACACTACACTGTAGTCTATTAAATGTGCACTAGCATCATGTCTATAAAAAACTTTTGATATATTCTGCTTAAGTCCAACGTACACACAGGGGAGGCATTACATAAGAGTGTGAATCCCACCAGAGATCACATCGGGAGCCTACCACACTTATTATGTTTGTTGTTTGTCTCCCCGCAATGGAATGTAAAATTCCACAAAAGCAGAGATATTTGTTCACTGGAAATATCGTAAATACTTAGAACAGTGCCTGGCATATTGTTTACATTCCATAAACATTTGTTGAGTGAATGAATGAATGAATGAATGAATGAGTAAACTCTAGTTTATTTAAGCACAGAGTAAGTTTAGGTTCCCTTCTCTGTGTTAAGCCTTTCAGATTTCTCTCAGTCTTTCTTTTCTTAGGTTAAACATACCTCTCCCATCTTGCTCTTCAGCTCTTTCTCAAAGGACATGTTTTCCAAGGTCTTACATGTGATTAATGCCCTTGAATCAGTGAGACTAAAATTTATCCTTGTTACAAATCATCTTGTTTGTTCAGTTCAAGGTTTTTTTTTTTTTGTTTGTCTGTTATTTTGTAAATTTATTTTGTTTATTTTATTGTGGTAAAAGACACGTAAAATTAAATTTGTCATCTTAACCCTTTGTAAGTATACAGTGAAGTAGTATTAAGTTTGTTCACATTGTTGTGCAGTCACTCTCTAGAGCTTTTCCATCTTGTAGAACTGAAACTCTGGACCAATTTAAATACTAACTCCATTTCCCTCCAGCCCTTGGCAGCTACCTTTCTACTTCCCGTCTGTATGATTTTGACTCCTTTAGACACCTCATATAAGTGGAATCATCTGGCATTTGTCTTTTTGTGATTGGCTTATTTTGCTTAGCATACTCTCTTTGAGGTTCATTGATGTTGTAGCATGTGACAGGATTTCTCACCTTTTTAAGACTGCTTGGTATTCCAGTGTATACTTTTGCCACATTTTGTGTATCCATTCATCCGTCAGTCAGCATTTGTGTTGCTTTCACCTCCTGGCTATTGTGAATAATGCTGACTACACCTGAGTATATATAAAGATACTACTTTGAATTCTTTTGAATACATCCCCCAGAGTAGGATTGCTGGATCATATTGCTAATTCTGTTTTAAATTTTTTTTTTTTTTTTTGAGAAATCTCTGTACTGTTTTCCATAGTGGCTGCACCATTTCATATTTCTACAAGTAGTGCAGAGTTCAAGGTTTTAAACTATTATTTTGAAACTTTATTCCTATGGATAGTAAGGAAAACTTCACTGAACTTACTTAGTTTATCCTCTAATCCAAGCATTTCTCTTATTAAACAATCAATTTAGTTGTCCTTTCAAAAGAGTTATTAGGTTAATTTGGCATGACTTCTTGATGAACCTGTTTGTGTTGTCTTTAGTACTGATAGATTCCTTTAAAGACAGGAATCACTGTCAAACTAATTGGTCTTTAGTTTTTAGGATTTTCCTTCCTACCTAATTCCCCCTTTTAATATTAAGGCTGACTTTAAATTTATCCAGTTTTATGGTGCCATTTCTGATCTAAGAATTTTTGAAATTATGTTCATTGGCCCAGCTAATACTTGAGTTGTAGTTCTTCTGAGTGTAGGAGTATAGTTAGATAGTTTGAATTTATAGTATATTTAAAACTTTCAATTTAATGTTACTGATAATCCATTCTTTACTTATAAAACCTACTACTGCTATGTTTACCCCCAGTTTATTTTCATATGCTGTTGAGTAGTTTGTAAGCATCAGGGCAATGATTATGGACTGAGGGGAAGTAAAGAAACTGAGAACCTTGTAACAAGACAAGGTGGACAATTAGAGGTTAAGCTTACAGCAGACCAACCCAAGGAGGAGATCAACAGAAGTAGGAGCTGAGACACTGGAAGTAAAAATACAGGTATATGAGTTAGTTCCTGGTCCAAAAACAGAACATAAAGGTGAGTCTTGCAGGATGAAACACATTGGATCTTGATGTGCTGCTTCAGGAATATGTTAAAGGACAACTTGCTACTGGAATTCAAATACACCCCAAGAATTTGGTTGACAAACATGGGACCCTAGCAGAAAGAAAGGAGTTTGATTTTGAGGTGAGATCTTTTGAATCAAAGGCTGTATTAGTTTCCTACTGTTGCTGTAACAGATTACCACGACCTTGGTAGCTTAAAACAACACAGATATATTACCTTATGGTTCTGGTGGTCAGAAGTCCAAGGTGGGGCTCCCTGGGCTAAAATCAAGTTGTTGGCCAGGCTGCACTTCTTCTAGGGGCTCTGTTTCAGGGCTGAAGAAACCAAAGAAATGGGCAGATGTGCTTCAGAGGTATTATCTTTGAGAAATGGAGAAGCAGAAAGATCCTCAGGGCTGTAGAAAGTAAAAACATTCTGGAGATTTTTAAAAGAAATTGCACTCAGGTCTTTAATGGATGGTTTAAATAAGAATGCAATAGTCAGTTGGAAGAATAGTTAGGTAACTAAGAAACAGTTATGGCAAACTTATTTTATCCTTTTAAGGAAGGTGTATATTATTAGATTGTCTCATTTTCAGTAAAGCATTCAGTCATTCTCTCTTAGTATTCTACTTTGTGCTGCTTTCTTAGTTGTCTGAGTCTCTGGAAGAGCTACATCTAAGAGATTGGATGTACATCTAGTTTGCCATCAGATGTCTTGTGAAATGTCACAGAGCTGCTCCTTTGATCCTATTTTGTTCATTCTTTTATTAGGTAATTGAAAGGCATGCTTTTCAGTTTTTCTGATAACACAGAGCTTGGAACGATAATTATTTTGAAAGACTACAGAATCAGTATTTTAAATTATATTTACATGCTCTGGAATGCTGCACCATACCCGTAAGATGTAATTCAACAGGGCTAAGCCAGTGTACAACTGATATAGAAAGTCTACTATGCTGCTAATGATTCGAGTTAAAAAAAAAGTAGTCCTGGCTTTGGCTCTTGAAGGTGTTAAAATCCAGTTAAGAAGACTCAGCACGTATTTGTAAAAAATGAAATAGCAACACTAAATAGATTGCCTCAAATGGAATGAACAGCCTGTATATGAATTCAGAAGAAGACCCAATCACTGAGAAATGAAGTAACTATGGAGCCTTCACTGGTGAACCGGAACTGACCTAGGCCCTAAAGGAAGGTGGAGATAAGTAGCACTATAGGTAGAGGAGGTCAGTGGGTTATATGGTTGCAGAAAAACTTTAGAGGGAAATTCCCCAGCATTCAGCGATTAGGACTTCCAATGCAGGGGGTCCAGGTTCTCTCTGGTTGGGGAACTAAGATCCTGCAAGCCATGTGGTGCAGCCCCCAAAAAAGAAAGAAAAACTTATAGGCATAGCATATGTGGGAGACAAGAATTATAAGTATTCATATGACTGGTTTATAGATCAGTAAATCACATCTATTACATCTTATTGTAGCAAGAAAACATTTTAATATGAAATAAATTGATATAGGAAATAAAATATGAAAACCAATATATTCTTTTAATAAAATAGAGTAAGAATCAATATGTTCTTCCTGGGCTGAATGTGAATCCATGTATTGTGGTTCTCCTGATCCTACTAGTCCACCTGATAAATGTTTTCTGTAAGGAACCTAAGACTGTGCATAATGATTGAAGACCTTTGGATGACAACATCCTGTGTTCATTTGAGAGGATGGTGGCTTTCTATTCCCCTTTCTGTTTCCACCTTTGCCATTACTGAAGTTTTCTTTCTAGAACGTATGTTTGCTTTCTTAACCTTCCGTTTCTGCTCTTAAAATCCTGAGATGCCTCTTCCGTTTTACCATCAGTTGGCAAAAGGAAAAATTTAAAAACCATGTAGAAGAGAGAGTGAAGGCTCTCATCTCCTGTCAGCCTTCTGACAAGCATGTTAACTTGAAATACAGTGCTTCTCCATGTCACTGCAGACACTCTTCTTTTTTCTCCTCAGTTTCCAGTTAGAAGATTTCAGCAAGTGCACATTTGAAAGTAAACACTAAAAAAAAAAAAAAAAAACAAAAACACAAACTCTTTATTAATTCTTTGCCATGGTCTTTTTATGAAGCCATCTCTCTTATTGCTTTGTCCATCTCCTTTAATGAGTAGAGTTTTTAATGAGTAGAGTTTTGAACACTGTTTTCTTAGTCTGTGTTGGTTTTATAATTTTTAATAAATGCCAATTTTTTTTTAAATTGAGAGAAACACAGATACATTGGGATGCAAGGTTACCTGTTCAGAATGAACAATTCTAATATTCCTGCATGATCAGAGTAATTTTAAGAAGATATAGTAAATAGTTACAGATTCACAAGAAGTTGCAAAATAGTACAGAGAGGTCTTGTATACCCTTCACCTGGTTTCCCCCAGTGGTTATGTTTTATATAACCAAGAAATTGACATTGATAAAATATATGTGTATGCCATTTTATCACATGAGTAATTTCCTATAACTACCACTGTAGTCAAGATACAGATTACCACAAAGACGTCCCTCCTGCTATTTGAGCAGTTATTTTTAAGATTAGAATTTTAATTTTAATGAATGTCCTAATGTAAGCTATAGATGCTAATATTATATATACTGTTTTGATACAATATATCAACATAAAGGTACATTATAAGTTTTCTCAATGGACAAAATTTAAGGTCTCACTTTATACTGTAAATAATCAACTGCTTTCCTGCTTGAGTCAGTAGTATCTAAAGAACCAATGTCAGTTAATAGTAACAATAGTAACAGTAAGCAAATTTGTGAATTTTTCTTTGGCTTTTGTTTTAATTCCCAGAGCTCAAAGTTAGTTTATCATCCCTAATATTTTGATCAAAGGCATTTTTCTTTCCTGCTATGAAAAGAATGTTTTGAGATGTTCTAAAACCACATATTTTCACATATTTTCCATATTAAAGATCACCAGTGGGTAATCTGTGAGATAAAACATTTTTTTAGCAACTGATTTTTTTCCTTTTGTGGGAATTTTCTTAATAATGATATATGATGGAGACTGAAACAATTACCCCCCCCCCTTTTTTTTTGCTGTACCTGGCCACAAATCCCAGTAAGATTTTAAGAATTTATGGCTTATAAATTAAACTCTGGCAACATTTAAAAATACCATGCAGAGAAGAAAGGAGCCATTTCATGATAGCTCCTCATCTGAATTAATGACATGCTTTTGTCATCCCAGCTTGCTGTGACATTATGTTTGAAGGAAAGTATATGAGCAGTGTTAAAAGATAAACTGAGATATACTAAAATTTTTAAGAGTTTATTTGAGCAAATGTTGATGCAGCGTGGTTAGGAGCATTCTGCTCCTTAGAGTTATGGGCTAGGGATTTACAGAGAGGACTTGGAAGAAAAGCAAGTCTGTTGTTTGGCTAGAGCTTGAAGTGGTTGCATTATTTGGGAAAGACTAGTCGGCTGTTTGTGACTGGCTGTTCTTCTTAATCTTAAGGCATTTACAGGAACTGATTCTGGTTTAGGTTTCCATTTGCCTAAGTTGGCTACCAAGGCATTAGAGTCATCTCATCCTTATGGTCTCCTTGTTTGATTAATTTTATAACAGGGTGGTTCAAGTGTAAGCTCCTTTAGGGCAGAGGCTTCAACAATACGTGAACAGTGAACTTTCAGATGTTCAAGCTGGATTTAGAAAAGGCAGAGGAACAAGAGATCAAATTGCCAACTCCATTGGATCATAGAAAAAGCAAGAGAATTCCAGAAAAACATCTTACTTCTGCTTCATTGACTATTCTAAAGCCTTTGACTCTGTGGATCACAACAAACTGTGTCATATACTAGTCATATAACATACGTGTGGCTACTGAGCACTTGAAATGTGGCTGGTCTGAACTGAGATGTATGCAAATGTGAAATACACAGCAGAGTTCAGGAAACTGGCACAGAAAGTGGTCTCATTAATAATTTTTCATGTTGATTATATGCAGAAATGATAGTATTCTGGATATACTGGGGTATATTATTGAAATTAATTTCACCTTTTTTTTTAACCTTTTTAAATATGGCTATTAGAAAATGTTAAATAATGTCAAATTGCATAGAAAGATCAGAATAGCTGGAGGGTCTGGGAGAGGGTGACCCTTTCACTGCTGGCCACGATGATGGAGTAGATATTTTGGTGACACCATTCTGCCACATGGAGCAGGGGATACAGGGGGCTTCTCATCATCTCTGTTTAATTTATGCCACTTGGGAGTTAAACTCTGAGGCATTTCACCTGTGGCAGGGATAAACTTGTGGTTGCTCCTTTGGAAAAATGTGTAGCATGGTAGTGAAATCTATTAGAGTCACTTACAATTGTCCAGGTTTGTTTGTTTTTGTTTTTAACCGCATGGAACTATTAGACGTTGAACATTATTTAAAGTAATAGAACCAATGACAGGGGCTCTCACATTTTTCTTGTTTGTGTAATGGAATTTGTTATATTGGATTTTGACCTGTATGTCACTAAGAGTACTTAGGATCTTGTCACAACAGTTTATTTCTCAGGTTTTTACTTTATTCACTAAAAGTACTTGTGTGTGTGTATGGGTGTATATGTTTGGGCCTAAATTGCTTTATATCTCAAGATGTTTAAAGTGAATATGATAGGTGACTACTGATCTTTAAAAGGACCTTTATTATTATTATTTTTTTTAATGTAAGTATCAGTAGAAAATTCCAACTTTCCTTTAGCAGCAGGGCCCATCAAGTAGAAAAAACCTGGTTTTACAGAAACATGAAGCACAGAGGAAATCTTTGCCTGCACCTCGCAGAGCAACATATGAGGAAGGACTGGAATTGGGTCACCTCACTTGTATTTGTGAGGCCACTTGTTGGTTCTGAAGTCTTGGGTGCTTTGCCGCATTTTTGGTGGTACTTAGCTGTTGGGGGCACCCCTTCCACAATTTCCTCAGCATGAGGAGAAGGTGTGAGTATCTTTAAAGGACTGATTGAGTCCAGTTTTTAAAGGTTTCTCTCTACATATAAAAGGAAAAAGATGAAGAATCTCGTATTTGAAGTGTTCTCTAAGACTTTTTTAGGGCTTTGGGGAAGTGTATGTATAACTGTACCCTACCTCTCCCAAAGAGTTGCCTGCTCTTCAATGCTTTTCAATGAATTTGTGGTAACAGTAACTTTTTCATTGTAAAAACTGTGGAAATAGTGTTGATTAGATCAGGAGGCACCTGAGTCAAGCAGAGTTCTCATCTAGGAGTTTGGAGTTAGTTGTGAGAGTAAGATTGGTCTTGTTAATAGTAGCTGGTCTGTAACATGTGTATCTGGGACCTTTTTTCCCCTCAAATTATCTAGTCAAAAGAATCAGAAGGTGGTAAATAGAGAGTAAGATGAAACACAGAGAGCAGAGATAAAAGACAGAAGGTCCTGGGGGCATTAGAGTTCTTTGAACTGAGGCTGGGCTGCTTTTAAAATCTTAGATTTCCTGAGATACCGCCTATCTTTAAAATAAATTATCTTTTATTTGCCCAGTTTAGTTTGAATTAGAATTCTCTCACCTGAAACTAAGAGTCCTAACTTAGTTACCTCCAATGCATCCTGTAAATATCTCCCTCCAGGCATTCCTTTGTAATATTTTGTCTGTCTGTCAAGATAGACTTTAAGCTCTGTGAATACACAGACTGTATTTTGTTGATCTTAACATCTCTATTATCCAGCCTGGTACTTGGCATGGTGGGTGCTCAATAAATGCTTGTTGAATATATGTATGAGTGCATGATTATGAGCATCTCATTATACATACTTCTAGCTTTATTTTTCAAATCTCTTAAATTTTTTTGAGTGGGTAATATATTCTAGTGTTCAGAAATCAAAATGTACATAGTAAAAAGTCTCCCTCCCATCATTGTCTTGTGTCCACCCAAATCAAACCTCCTTCCTTTCTTTCTCCTACCCGAAAAAGCGCTGGTGTAGCTTTTATCTAGTGTAGTTTTTCAGGGTTTCTTTATGCACATACAAGCAAATACAAATACACACATACACACACACACATACATATATGCATGTGTGCATGCTAAGTTGCTTCAGTCATGTCTGACTCTGTGCGACCCTGTGGACTAGCCTGCCAGGCTCCTGTGTCCATGGGATTCTCCAGGCAGGAATACTGGAGTAGGTTTCTTTGCCTTCCTCCAGGGGATCGTCCCGACCCAGGGATCAAACTTGCATCTCTCCTGTCTCCTGCATTGGCAGATGGGCTCTTTACCACTCGTGGCACCTGGGAAGCCCCTATAGACATAGATAGTGCCCCCTTTTTATGCAAATGGTAACATATATTATATACTCTGTTTTGCAGCTTACTTCTGACTTTATATAGTTCAGATCTTTTATCCATATAAGCATTCCTTTAAAAAAATTGATTGTATATCATTACACTGAATAATTGAACTGTAATTTATTTAGTATGAATTTTATTGTTGGGCATTAAAGTTGTTTTAAATCTTTCCCTGTTACAAATAACACTGTGGTAAATAATCTTGTGCATGTGACTTTGTCTGTGTTCCAGTATGTCTATAAGATAAATAACTAGAAATGGAATTGCTGGAATAAAGATTATATGTGTTTATAATTTTATCACCAGAATGCCCTCAGAATGTTTATACCAATTTATTAACCCAGCAGCAACATATGAGAGTGATTGTTTCTCCACAGCATTGCCAGTCGTAAATTAAACTTATTTATAGATTTCTGTCATGTTCCGCTTTGCATAATGGCCAGGTAGCTCCTGTTAGACTAACCCATCCACAGATATAAAGCCATGTGCCTTAAGGCGCTGGAGAGTGATCAAAAGGAGGCAGATATTAGATGGGAGGTTGATACTTAGAAGGGAAAGCAGAGCTTATGGGATAAAATCTAAATGTGAAAGAAAGCAGGAAAATATTTGGTTAAATAATGCCCAGATATTTTCAGATAGAATGGAAAACATGCATTTACAGACTTAAGAATCTCAACACACCCCAACCAAGACAAATGCAGGGAAAAAACAAGGCACGTCATAGTCAAAATACTGAAAACCAGACATAAAGAGAGAATCTTCACCACCACAGAAAGGAACACTTTACATGTAGGTGAAAGTTACCTACATGTCACCACTTACTTTTCATTAAAAACAGTGGAGGTCAGAAGACAGTGCAGTGCTATCAGATTTCTCCCAGTCTGTTTGGTGAAAAATGATGCTCAATTTAGTTTTAATTTGTATTTCTTTTGATATGAATGAGGTTAAGCATTTTTTCATATGCTTAAGAGTCTCTTGTATTTCTTTTCTGTTTATCCTTTCTTTTTGTTCTCTTGGGTTTTTAATCTCTTCATTAAAATCATTGCTGTTTGCGATGGAATTGCAAATATACTTCCCTCAATTTGCCAGTTATCTTTTAACTTTGCTGATGGTGGTTTTTATCATCCCAACAATTTTTATGATCAGGTAGTCAAGTTTGTCTATCTTTTCTTTTATGGCTTTTGAATTATAAAGTCATTCTCTGCTGCAAGGTTTTATAAAGACATTTGTCAGTGTTTTCTTCTACATGGTTTCAGTTTTTACACTGAAATCCTTAGTCCACTTGGAGTTTTTCCTTATAGATGATGTGAAATATGGGTCTAAGTCTTATTTATTTCTAGATGGCTACCCAGTTGTCCCACATTATCACCCAGGCACTAAATCTTCTGGACTGATTTCCTGTTCCATTACTATGTCTGCTGATGTAACAGCAGACTATCCTGCTATAATTACTGTGTGTTTATATGATGCTTTGCTGTTTGGTATAGCTAGCCTCCTTTCATTGCTTTTCTTCTTCACAGTTTTCCTGGCTGGTATTTTGTCTTTTCTTCAGAATAGACGACGTTTATCAGTTCCTGGCTGGTATTGATTGTTCATTTTTCCACATGGTCTTTTGACTCAACTTTTTAAAGTTCCCTCAAGTAATGAGCCCCAAAGCCTGGACAGGGGCTTCAGGCCAGGTCTTCCTGAATATGCTCTCAGAGCACTCTGCCCTTTTATGGATATTATTTTTTGGAGATTTTAATTTATAGGAGTATTATTTTATTTTGGATTAATGACTGACTCACTCACTAGAATATAAGCTCCAGGAGGGCAAGGATCATATTTCTTTTACTCATTGTATTTGCAGTGCCTTGTATAAGGCCTTGCACATGTGAGGCTCTTAATCCACAGTAATGAATGGATGAATAACTTTTGAATCTTGAGGTTGAGTTTTGACTCTCTGTTACACTCTCAATGACTTCAGGCAGGCTTCTTGACTGTTCTAAGCCTTGGTTTTCTCATTTCTAAAGTAGATGTAAATGAATTATACCTACTGAACTGGGCTTTGGGAATAATTAAATGATATATCTTAGAAAACAGTTTTGTGAAGTGTGAGATGTTCTAATTAGACTAACTTTGGCTTCCCTTCTCACCTGTGGTAGATAATTACGTGTTTAACAAGGAACAATCTCTAGATTTAGGCTGTTGGTTCTGAGGCCATTTGAAGATTCATCTTTACCAAGCTGTCACCCAGCTGAAGTTAGTCACTCTTGAGTATTTCTTAGCTTTTAGCCACCTAAGCATTAAGACAGTCAATTTCAGATGACAGCTTGTTTGTTGACAGCAGACTGTCTCTAAGAAAGGAAGTACAATTTCACTTTGCAGAGCAACCATATTTTGGAATCCATTCTGCACAAGATGTCTACCTGCCACTTCTGAAAGGAAAAGAGAACTACGACACAGCTGCTGTTACCAGAAGAAAAGCTTAAACCTAATAAACTGCCAAAACTCAGCGTTGTTAGTTTAACTTACTTGCCAATGTACTATAACTTGAAGAAAAGGGAGGATGTGTGTATTTATTGCTAATGCTGGGGAAATTGCCATTAAAGCAGTTGGCAGAACGGCTGACATTTTAACGGTCGTAGGTCAGATCATCTTCTGCGTCTATCAAAGAGAAGATTTGACCAAGGATTGACAAAAAGGAAATCAGATGATTCTGTTGACTTGGCTGCATCTAAATGTCTCCTTTTCGGCTTACAGGAAAGATTGCTATGGAAGCAGTCTTTGATGTTGCAACAGAGTGGCTGTAAATTGCTTGAATAACTGTTGGAACTTCAAATATAAAAACACAGGAAGAGTCACTGTCTGAGGTCGAATGTGAGGAGGAGTTTTCACTTGTGTTATGCTCCTCATGTAATGTTTAGGGCTCAAATTTTACACTAAGATATGTTTTCAATCACTGTTTACTCAGTTTCACAAAAAAGGGTTCACTTACAGGTTGTAAGGAAAATCCGTGGCAACTGAAAACTGAATTCTAGAATCTTAGTCTCCAATGTTTCTAACGCTATTAGAAACAAGTGCAAAATTTTCTTTGTTCTCTCAAAGGTAAAATAAAGAATGTATAGTAGGCTTGAAAGTTAGAGATCATAAAGCACTTTTTATGGTTTCCAAAAAGTTCAAATTCTTTTCACACTCTTAAGCTTTTTTTATTATTAATTTAGTTATTTAAATCAGCCCATTTCTGATAAACCAATTAATATTAATCCTGAGATCAACATTTCTTTTATTATGAATTTAGCGTATAAATCAGTCTTTTGCCACCAAACATAAATTTATATTAGTTCTAGGATCAACATTTTGAGAAGGGATAAAGTAGGGATCGTCTGAGCATTTTTAAAAGAATGTTGGTCAAAAATAGCCAGTAGAATAAAAATACATTGTGCAAGCTAAAATAGGGCAAAACAGCTAAAATGCAGCCCATGGACTAAAATAACTGGCAGTTCAAATGAGTCCAAGGGCTAAATATGTGAATATCTTCCGATTACCTTATATGTAGAGAGTTTTTAATTTTTTAAATTGCACATTTCACTTCTTTTGTTGTTGTTTTCAAAAATACTATAAGAGCCATTGAGTCTAACAAACTAAAAGGTCGGAGTTTGTTAACTTTAACATTTTAACCTACAGGTTGACATTTTTAGGCTAGTAGGTAGAAATGGCTATTTATTGATTGGTAGGGAGTTTATCTAGTAGGCATTTAATGTTCACTCATTTTATGTGTGATTCTTGCACAGCCTACAGGGGTTTAGCAGTGGTGCACACTGGGGAAGTTTCTAGGAGACCTGAGATCAGTGTTAGTGCTTATTTGTGCCAGAGACACTGACCTTGTTGCTGTTTCTTGAACATCCAGGTGGACTCCTGCATCAAGCCTTTTTATGCTTGTTCTCTTTACCTGAGATATTTCCACCCATGTTTCATATGGTTTACTTCCTCATCTCTTTCACATCTTTGATCAGTTGTTATCTTGTCAGATGCCTCTATGAAGAAGCTAAATCCCTACCATCTAAGACTTTTGAGCCAAGGAGAAACGTAATCTGATGAACGTTGAAAGGATCTCTCTTCCTGTGGTGATGGGAATCAGTTGCACATGAGCAATGGCTGAAGCGTTTAGGTGTGGCTGCAGTCATCCAGGCTGGAGATAACAATGGCTTGGGTCAGATGGCTATGGAGATGGTGGAATGTGGCCAGACTGAGGATATAAATTGACAGTAGAGTCAGCAGGATTTGCTGCCACTTGGAATGTGGAAGAGAGAGAAACATAAGAGTAAAGGGTGATGCTGAAGTTTTTTGGCTTGAGAGATAGAAAGAATGAAATTGCTGTTCTCTGAAATGAGGAATGAATATCAAAGGGAAAGTACAAAATCAAGATTTGGGTTTTTGTTGTCATAGCTGGATAAATGAAACTTGAAGTAGAAAAAGATTTGAGATGGAGATAAAATATTTGAGAACCATCCCAGCATAAAATCAGGAACCTGGATGGAGTCACCTGGGGAGTGTAAAGAAAAGAGGTCTTGGGGAGAAGCGCTGGTACACAGCAGTGTTAAGAGGTTGGGGAGACCAGAGGGAGGGCCAGTGAAATAAAAAGCTCAAATAGACTGGCTCTTGGAAATCAAGTAGAGAAGGTTCCAGGAAAAAGAGTGATCAGCTATGCTGGAATGCTGCTGATAGAACAGCAAGAAGATAAAGACTGAGAAAGGACATTAGATTTGGCAATGGTGTGGTCACTGGTGACCTTCGTGAGCTGTTTTGGGAGAGGGATGTGGTGGCAGGGCTGACTTAAGAGGCTTTTGGAGAGAAAAATAAAAGAGAAAATGTAGACCTCAAATATAGACTAATCTCTAGAGAAGACAATTTTGTATAGTAGAACAGAGAAATGAGATGGGACCTAAAGAGGGTATGAAGTCAAGAAAGACCTGTCAAATGATGTTTGCACGCTGATGGGAGTGAGTGGGTAAAGAGGAAAAAATAGAGTTTACAGAAGATGGAAAAGGGGGCCCATTGCTGGGAACCTGTATTCTTTGATGAGTCTTCCTCCCTCTTTAGCACTATATGCATCACTCATGGGAGACTTTTCTGTTCTTTCCAAAATCTTACTGGGATGGATTACGCTCTTATGTGTTAGTTGCTCTGTCGTGTCCAATTCTGCGATCCCATGGACTGTAGCCTGCCAGGCTCCTCTGTCCGTGGAATTCTACAGGCAAGAATACTGGAATGGGTTGCCATTTCCTTCTCCAGGGGATCTTCCCAACCCAGGGATGGAACCCAGGTCTCCTGCATTGCTGGCAGACTCTTTACCCTCTGAGTCTGCAAGAAAGCCCCATATTCCCCTCTTGTAAGTTCCTATATAATTCTGTTTCTCCCATACATACCCCTTTCAAAGTATGACCTCTTGTACTCACACTTTACAGGGTATGTTAGTCCTCTAGCAGCCTCATAGAACACTAAAACCACACTTTCTAATAATCTGGGACTATAACAGAAGGTAAGAATTTTATTAGACTCTTTCACAGACCTTCTCCTCCCGTCCATCATGGCGAGCTGTTTATAGATCCTTAAGTGGCTCTCAGCTGTTCTCTTAAGTGTTCGGTTGTGAGTAACCTGTGCGATTGGGGTTCCATCCTGTGTCAAAGATGATTCTGAGGTTTCTGGCTTGAAAAACCGGAAGAATGGAATTAGCATTTACTGAAAAGAGGAACAAATATCAAAGGAAGAGCACAGCTGCTGAGTCCTAAGGAGTAGCATCATTTCTTACCATTGGCATTCCTGGTGGCATGATGACTTCTGGGACCTCAGCATTGATTCTGGCCATTTGGTTCTCTGTTTTCTGCCTTTTCTGTCATGGGATTAGGCTTGTGGGGTTGAAGAAATACTCTGTCCTTAGCCAGAGATTGATGTTAGTTAAAAAATGTTGCATGCAGTAAAACAAACAACACACAACTATGTGGATGGTAGCTATCATTTTTATCTTTTGAGCTCAAGGTTTATATTTCTGTTTGCATTTTCAAGGTTTTAGGTCACAGTTAGGGCCAGGACCTTGAATCCAGTCACTTGGGTGTTTGTAGAAAGGAGTGGTGACTCTTGTGAAATCTTATATAAGAGGTGTGCATACATCCTTAAGTGTGTTCATCCACCCATCCATAAAAAATATTTATAAATGCTTGCTATATTTAAAGATGTGTTAGGGAGTTTGAAGTGCTTGTTTTGTCAGGAGGGAAGAGGTAGAGATTCAGGGAGCTCTTTAATGGTCATAATATGAAAAAGGCAGAGACCACTCTTTAGAGTAGTTCTAGCTCATCCCGAGAGTTCTTTGTTCAAACAGCACATCGTAAGAAAACCCATGGTATCATAAGAAAATCCCAAGCTGCGCTGCAGGCTTTGCTGCCAGAGAGGCTGAAAGATCTAGAACCTTACTAGCTCACACCCCTCTTTGTTGCCTTTGCAGAAGTTTCTTAGAACCCTGAGGTGTCTGCATAGCACAGGTGGAAAAACCCCTCCTTCTAGACCATGACAGAGTTGTTTTTCTTTTTTTTTTTATGTCATTCCTTAGTCTTTCCCATCATAAAAAATACAATAAATTATGATGATTTGCCATTGTAAATTGAGAGGGAAACTTTTTTCTTTTACATGAGTTTTCTGTTTCAGAAAAAAAAAATAGAAGTTATTATTTAACTTGGTTAAATGTTTTAAATCACAAAACCTCTGTACATCTTTCCTATAGAGACTAGTTCATAGAACTGCTAAAAAATTTTAGTTGATGATAATGATATTAACAGATCATCAGGAGTTTAGAGTCTTATTTGGGATACCTGCTGATATACTCCTTTATATATGTGGATAGAAGTTTGACCTTTGTTCTTACTTCCAGATGTAGTATAAAGGATGGTGATTTATGTCAGTAGCCCATGGGTTATAAATATTAGTGAAATGATCTGAATGCTTTAGTAAAATCAGATGAATTGAATGGGCAGGTCTGTGCCTATTGTTTGGATTAAAAAAAATCACACATTCATGTCTTCTTTTCATACTGTTAAAAAACAGGTAATACTACTGCATTATAGTTCTAGTGCACATTTAAAATGCAGATTAAGAATTCTAATTGTATTTTTTAGTAACTAATAATTTAATAATGCTTTTTGATCCTCCCCTACTTTTTCAACTTTCTTTTCTTGCTTGATGTTAGGAAACCCAAATTGAAGATGCCTACAGTTCAAATAGGTTGAACTTGTGGCCTTGGCTGTAATTGTCACTTCATAATCTATTTTTTATTTTAATCTTATTATTAAACCTTTTTTATTTCTTGCAGACTGGTGAATTTTCAGCTCGTTTCCTTTTGAAGTTGCCAGTGGATTTCAGCAATATTCCCACGTACCTGCTCAAGGTAAAAATGTATGATTATCACTATGAGAATTCAGTTGAACTTTTTAAGTCATTATTTAACTTTGAATATTTGTATAGTTTGCCAGCATTTTGTTTAGGTGATGAATTCTATTAAAAATTTTATTGCATGAAGATCCAGTGAGTTAGTTACCTAAGAGCTAAAATCGTAGCCCTAAAAATAATTTCAAAATGGACTTTCCTTATAAGATAAAATTAGTATAAACAAATTAAACCTTGGGAAAAAGACTGCCTTTGGTTAATGATCTTTTGGGGATGAGAGACTCTCTTAAAAATTACCTTAATATTCATTTGTCTTTAAGTAGGATTGCATGTTAACTATTTTGTACTACAGGGCATTTCATTTTCTTTATGTATGTTAGCACTTGATCTCAGGCATCTTCAAAGTTGGACTGCCCTGGAGAGATCTAGAATTGAATTAGGCCAGTGTATATGGTACTTTAAAATACAATGAGGGCAGGGGATGGCTTGGGAGCCGCTACTTTGGGAAGGGGTCTGCAAAATGCTTTATAGAGGAGAGGTGGAACCCAAATCCACATCAGGCTGTGATTGTTGTTGTTTAGTAGCTCAGTCGTGTCCGACTCTTTGCGGCACCATGAACTGTAGCCCACCAGACTACTCTGTCCATGGGATTCTCCAGGCAAGAATACTGGGGTGGGTTGCCATTTCTTTCTCCAGGGGATCTTACCAACCCACGCATCGAACTTGGATCTCCTGCACTGGCAGGTGGATTCTTTACCACTGAGCCAGCAGGGAAGTCAGGTGAAAGAAACTAAATGGACCAGTGAACTGGCAAGTTCTGAACAGGAACCCTTGAGACAGGGGCTTAAGTTTACTGTGGATGTGGTTTTGGGTATGGCCTCAGCCATATTTAGCCTGTGGTGATATAACTTTGCTGTGATGTAAGAAAAATTTCTGCCTTCCAAATTTGATGTTATTCAGAGAGTTAATCGTATTTATTACAGTCTAGAGAGAAGACAAAATCCTCGTGCAGGTATTCCTGTGTATTATTGTAGTCGTAAATAACATGAGATTATTCTTGATAGTGATTGGAATTAAAGTATATGACAGAATATAAACTATAGACCATAGGAAAGATTAGGACTTTTTTTTTTTTTAGCATTCTACCCATGGGATTTATTACCTTTCTTCTCCCTAAGTAAAACATGGGATTTTTGTGCCTCATTAAACTTTCATTTTTAATTTCTAGTTGACTGTTTTCCCACTCTGTATCCAAGAGTTGTGAAATCCAAGTGAGAATGAAAGTTAGCAATTTATATTAGTTTCTCTATACTCCTGTTGTGGAAAATATACATATTAGACCTGTAATTACCAAGCATAATTAATTTGGTTTCAACAGTTACTGTGCTCTATTAGAATAACAAAGTCTCCTTGGAGACTCTTACATAACAGACTCACTGACTTCCATATGTTCGGTTAAAACTCTATTTCTGCTAATTTAAAACAGAATTTAATAGTATATGAGAGAATTATTATTCACATAGTCACTTTAATCCATAATTTATAGTTACAGTGTCTTTGTTTTGATCTGTTGGGCCTTATCAGTTTGAATGGTTATCCTGTTTATTTGAACTTAGTGTTGCTCTGTTCATGTTCTTGAAGGCCAAAGGCAAAAAAAAAAAAACACTTCTTGGATCATAATCTATGTAATTTTTTTCCCTCTTCAAAATCAAATTTCTGTATTTTCTGTTCTAAGAATTCTATCTTTATATTGTTATGCCCTTACTTTCCTCGCCAGTCAGATAGGAAAAAGGTAGAACCTATTTGGCAAAATTGGAAAGTGTTTTTTATTTCCTCTCCCAAAGTACAATGAAGTACTTTTTCTACTCTTAAGTAAAACGCCTACCTTGCAACACTAATGTCTTTTTGTCTTTTAGTTCCTGCAAAGAGGGTAAAACAACAGGACAAAAAATATCAGTGTAGGCAGGTTCATTTTTTGCCATACCCTCTCCAGCATTTATTATTTGTAGACTTTTTGATGATGGCCATTCTGATTGTTGTGAGGTGATACCTTATTGTAGTTTTGACTTGCATTTCTCTAATAGTTAGCAGTGTTGAGCATCTTGTCATGTACCTGTTGGCCATCTGTATGTATTCTTTGGAGAAATGTCTATTTAGATCTTCTGCCCCTTCTATTTAGGTCTTTTTTATTTTATTTTTTTATTGAGTTGTATGAACTATTTGTATGGTTTTTTTCTTTTTTTTTTTTTTTTGATATGGGGTTATATAAGCTGTTTGTATATTTTGGATATTAACCCCTTATTGGTTATATCATTTGAAAATATTTTCTCCCATTTAGTCGATTACCTTTTCATTTTGTCAATGGTTTCCTTTGCTGTACGTAAGCTTTTAAATTGAATTAGGTCCTGTTGATTTATTTTTCCTTTCATTTTCTTCACTTTAGGAGACAGATCCAAAAAATATTGCTGTGATTTATGTTAAAGAGTGTTCTGTCTATGTTTTCTTGTAGGATTTTTATGATTTCAGAGCTTACATTTAGGTCTTTAATTCATTTTGAGTTTATATTTGTATATGTGAGAAAATGTTCATATTTCATTCTTTTACAAGTAGCTGTCCAATTTTCCAAGCACAGTTTATTAAAGAGACTGTCTTTTCTTCATTGTATATTCTTGCCTCCTTTGTCATAGATTAATTGACCTTAAGTATGTGGGTTTATTTCTGGTCTTTGTTCTGTTCCATTGATCTATACGTCTGTTTTTGTGTCAGTACCATACTGTTTTGATTACTGTAGGTTTGTAGTGTAGTCTGAAGTCAGGGCATGTGATCCCTCCAGCTTTGTCCCTCAAGATTGTTTTGGCTATTTGAGGTCTTTTGTGTTTTCATACAAATTTTAGAATTCTTTGTTCTAGTTATGTGGGAAAATGCTATTGATATTTTGATGGGGGTTGTAGTGAATCTGTAGGTTGCCTTGTGTTGTATGATCAAGAATTAATGATATTAATTCTTCCAGTGTATGAACATTTTATATCTTTCCATCTGTTGTGTCGTCGTCAGTGTCTTTCATCAGCGACTTATGGTTTTCTGAATAAAGGTGTTTTACTTCCTTAGGTAAGTTTATACTGAGTTATCTTATTTTTTTTGATGTGATTATAAATGCAATTGTTGTCTTAATTTCTTTTTCTGGTAGTTCTTTGTTAGTGTGTAGAAATGCAATGGATTTCTGTATATGAATTTTGTGTTCTGCATCTTTAGTGAATTCATTGATGAGCTCTAGTAGTCTTTTTCTGGCATCTTTAGGATTTTCTACGTATATTATCATGTCATCTGCAAACAGTGACAGTTTTACTTATTCCCAATTTGGATTCCTTTTATTTATTTTTCTTAGCTGATTGCTATGACTAGGACTTCCAGTACTGTGTTGAATAAAGTTGGTAAGAGTGGGATGCTGTCATTCTTTTATATAGTAGGGGGAAAGAGGTAATAGCATGATCATTTAAAAAATGTGTGTATGACAGTCAAATTTTGTGACTTGTCATCAAAGACTGAATTTTAGTAAATTTGCGTTTTAAAATTCCTCACTCTTCTTACCTTCCCTTAGGAAGAGGGGAGGATTTTGCATTCTGTGCAGCCAAAAAAAGAGAATTAGGCTGATTAATCTCCCTGGATTTTTTTTTTTTTTTGGATAGATGAATACTTGCTTTGTTCTTTATTATGCAGAATTGTTTGAAAGTCCATATAGTTTTACATATTTACTAGGAAGGAAACTGATAACTTCCCCTAAATAGTTTCTTTTCAAAAATATAGCAAGCTTGTTAGGGTGATATATAATATATTGATTATAGTTGTTTCTCAGAAAGCTTAAAATAGCAAATATTAAAAAGTCCCCTGATCCTGGTAAATGAATTTAAATTGAATGAATTTTTATTTAGTGAAAATAAATTTTATCCTTATAAAATTTTTTCTCTGAACCATCCATTAGATGATGCTTCAAAGTTTGAAACTTTTTAGTTTATGAAATTTTTTGGATCCAATAAAGTCACACTTAATAAGCAGCTTTTATAAATAAAGACTGCTTTAATTCATTCCTGTGAAATCTGGTCTTAAAACAGTTGTCTGGTGCTTGAAAGACCATAAAGAATTCACAGGAAACCCTCATCTTATCTGAAAGGAAATAGTTTCTGTCTAATCAAATAGGAGTAGGCATACTTTTATAAAAGTAGGAATGTGTACCTGGAAGAAAGTGCCATAAAAGTAGGGTGCTGTTTATTCCAGTAATAAGTCTGATTTATCGTTGCTAAAATTGAGCCAAATTTGCATTTGAGACTTAATCATGTGGAAAGTAGTGAGATGGTCTAGAAATAGCCTGCAGGATATTTCCCCTTATTCCTTCATTAAGTAGGAGACAAATGACTGCTTTTAGTTCATTGTCCTTGTCCCATGTCCCTTCTGTAGAGAATCAGGGCTTAGAGAAAAGCATACTCTAGATCAGGGGCTCTAGATGTCTGCACTAGAGGGCACGATAGTAAAATTTTAGGCTTGCGGGCCCTGTGGTCCTATCACCACTACTTGACTCTGTTGTCACAGCGTGAAAGCAGCTATGACAGTATCTAAATGAATGATTATGTCTGGGTCCCAATAAAACTTTATAAAAAACCAGACATTAGATTGGCTTTAGATTGTGGGCAGTTGTTTGCCAGTCCCCTTTCCTAAATTATAGGACGGAAAGTGGGAGAAATATTGCTTCACATTATCATCATAGAAAGATGAGAAGAAAAAGATTTGGTTCACAGAGTTCAAGTTGTTTTTTAATACTGTGGTCTGTTTGTTTTTATTTAACTAGTACCTTGAACTTGGTTGTAGTCTCCCTCCCTCTTTTCTTCTTCCTCTCTTCCTTTCCTTCCTTATTTTCTTCCTTCCTTTATTCCACCTTCTCTCTTACATTTAAACAGTCTGTTAGCAGCATATAATTTACTAAGTTCTCTTCCAAGTCTTAGTTCCCCTAACTGTTATAATGTGGTCAGGCTATTGCATACCATATTGGGTTGTTGGGAATATCAGTGAGACGATGAAGATGGTAGTACTTAATACACTTCTGAGGTTGGAGTAAGTGCAGAATAGAAATGGTTTTGATTTTATTTAGTCATTAATTTATATTTCTAAGTATTGAATTTATTGTGGTCTAGGAAGAAAGTAAGCATTTCATTGAAATTAAGATAGAGTTATAGCTACTGCTTCTTTTTTCTTCTGTCCTGTTTTCCCCCCATCTAGAATTCAAAACCCAAATTTTCACTTGCCAAACCCAAATTTTCACTTGTCCCAAATTTTTATATATAATTTATGGTAATCTGAACATAGTATTTTTCCCTACAGAAAATGAAGAATAGTCACAGGCAGCTTCTGTGAAATTTCTCCTTTTGGTTTTGTTTTATTGTTTTACTGTTTTCTTTTGCTTTTATTTTTTTATGGTATGCTCTTGTTTTTTCCTCTAAATTATAATTTTATAGTGGAGCTGTGTCTCAGATCACTATTAGTTGACCAGCTTTGTTGCCTTGTCCCCATATATCTTGTTAGTTCTTCAAGTAGAGTGTATTCTATTACATACAATGCTTTAGTATCATGAATTAGTTCATGCATGATTGATAAATAGTGAAAGTATACCAGTATAAGGCAGAAGTTGCCATGGTTTATAGTTAATAGGTTGACCACCAAATAGCAGCTGAGTGAAAGTTCACTAGTGCAGATGAATTTAGCAAGCTGTGAAGGGTTCTTGTATGGCACACAATGTCCATTCACTTCATTCCTTCTACTTGGCTCAGTCTTGCTGTACATTCCGTTTTAAGTATTTATTGCATAGCTTCTTCCCAACTTTGTGGAAAAGAAACAAACATAAGACAATAAGCCAGAGCTCTTTCTCTCTGGCATCATTACATTTTGTCCAAAACCTGCTTCTCTGCTGTAACTTCTAATGGTGATGTCCCTCTATGCTTTCCTGTAACTCATCTGTTTCAGACTTTCCTTGTCACCCCTTTCATTAAGTTATCTTCAGCTTTTTAAAAGTCCTATACTTAGTATAATAATTCTTTGTTTATTACAACTATAGCATGTCATTTTAGGTATATTAGTAGTTTCACTGGATATACTTTGGTTTTTGTTAATGCTATAGTTACAGAGTTGTACAGGCAACTGTAAGGTAAAGTCTAGACTTGCCATAGTTTTCTCATAAGCCTCTTATTTTTAATGTGTGATTTATTAGAATGCAGTTTTTTAAAGGAATGCATTTTTTCACTTTCTAGCAGAAGAACTTATATTCAAACAGCCAGAGATTCTGTTCTTTTGTAGACTAGGCATCTTTTGTCCTTTCTACTTATATGTCATACGTTTTTAAATCCTTCTCTATCCTTGTATTTCTCTTCAGTAGGTATTCCAGATTGCTGGCATCTCTCTTAAACTGCGGTGCCCAGAAATATGCACAAAGCTTCAGATAGGTTTGATCAGGGCAATGTTCATTAGAACTCTGATCATCACCATTAGTATTTATCGAGCTTGTGAAGAAAAACTAAACCTCCTTGTTTTACGAATCCTGTTTTATGTAGTTGGTTTTTTAAGGCAAAGCATAGATGAATCCCTTAATATTGATTCCCTTTTTTTTTTATCCCCCAGCTCGTTTATGGGGGAGGTATTGCCACCTATAATTCAGAAAGGAAAGTGTGGGTTGAAACCAGATAGTTCAGTGAGGGTAGCAAGAATTGTAGGATATGATCATTATAGGTTGACTGTTTTTTTTCTTGGAGCTATTTTCTCAGTGGTGACATTTCCCCTACTCACGTCATAAGTTACTGCCTGGCACTTGACATGGGTAGTGTCAGTTTATCACTGTCATCTGTTACTGTTAATCTGTTTTCATCAATCAGTGGACGTACAATTCAAATAAAAGTAAAATCTGGTTTGGTGTGTAGGATGATTGCATAGACAATAGTAATGCAAGTCATACTAAATTAAGTACCATAAGAGAAGTACAAAGTTCTTCAGTGGATTGGTAAGAGATTACATCTAGGTAGAAAAGACCTTTATAAGGGATGTAATATTTGAGATGGGCCTGAAAGATTTGTTTTGATAGAGAAAGTATGAGCATGGTTTTAGGTGGCAAGGAAAGAACATTTGGAGACTATGAACAGTTTAGTTTGCTTAAATCACAGACTATGTGTACAGACTAGTGAGAAATAAGAAAGGAAAGGCATTTTAAATATACATAATGATATATAGAGAGTCTTAAATATTCAACCACAGAGTTTAGTGATTGTTTTGAGTAGTACTATGATTGGGATTGTATTCAGGAAGAGAAATCTGCCAGGAAACAGTATATAAAATGACTGGGGAGCAGGAAGAGGGAAATGAGGCTGGTGGGCAGGTTTCAAGGAATGTAGAGCTGAATATTATGGCTCAAGGTGACCATGTTTCAGACTTGATGAAGTTTTCATACATGTAGGTGGTGTGCTTACTCACCTAACTCAATGATCAACCTGAGAAAGTGGAGGAGAGGAAACGGTATAGTCGGAACCTTCTAGTCAATGCTATCCAAAGTATATGTTTTTACTCATGAAGAAATAAGTACAGAATTGATAAGTCTTTAGAAGCATTTGAAGCAATTTGACAGAATAATCATATGTCTGTTGACTGTAATGATAAAAATATTGGGTTTGCATTTTGATGTTTAAAATTTTTTTCTCTTTATAATAACTCATTTTTAATGTATTTTATGAAGCCATCAATCTGTGAAGGATTAGAAAAAAAAAAAAAACCAACAACAGTAGCATCTCCTTCATCGTAGATATTTTGAGAAGTACTGTACTGACTCATACCTTGTCTTCTAGGACCCTGGCTGCCCTTGCCTCCCTTATCCTGAGACACAGCAATCTCTTAAGTATCCTTGGGGGTTTTCAGTTTTGTTCTTTTTTGCTGAGCTGGGTGTTGTATTCACTGTTAGACAATGTTCCAGTCTCCTCTTTTTCTTTATAAATGAACCACTAGGATTTGGAGTAGGAAAAGGAAACTTCAGCCCTTGATTAGGATGGCATCTAATACAGAACTGGTGGAGAGGGATTTTGTTTTTTTCTTTTATAAAATAGTTTAAAACAAATTTTAACAGCACACTTATATTTTGATCTTAGTTTCATTACAAAATAATGTCACAGTGATATTTGCCCTCTTTCTACTATTTTTTTGAAGATCCCATTCCTTTCTTGAATCCATTTACTGTAGTTTTTTTTTTTTTTTTACATGATGACCATATTGTTGAAATGGGTGACACCCAGAAACAAGGTTGGTGTCCTTCTTTGTTCCAAGGGTGCTTATAAAAAGCTTTGGCTCCCTTGAAGCAGGATGGACAATAATTTAGGTTTTTCACACTTTGTGCTAACTCTGGAAAAGTAGTCTCTAATGCTTTGAATGTCTGTTCAGTATGTGGCTACTTCATGAAAATAGTCTTTAACATAAAATCCTGGAATATTGATGGTGACAGTATTCTTAGTCTCTATTGCATAGCCTAGTACTCCGCAAAAGTGTGGTCCCCAGACCCCTGGTGTCACCAAGACCATTTTAGAGGGTCCATGAAGTAAAAACTATGTTCAAAATAAAATTAAGAATTTATTTACCTCAAGATTGAGTAGTGAAGTTTTCTAGAGGCTACATGGTGTGGTAACATGTAATCATCATTCTGATGGGCAGTGATGTGTTGGCTTATGTGTTCTTGTATTTTAAAAATTTTTCAGTGTTTACCAAAACATATTCAAGAAGAAATGGATAGCTTGAATAGTCTTATGTCTGTCATAGTTAAATGGCTAAATACCTTCCTGTAAAGGAAAGTATAGGCACATGATGCCTTCATTGGTAAGGTTCATCAGTTATTTAAGGAAAAATAATACATGAATTCTCACATTCTTTTGGAAAATTGGAAAAGAGAGAATGCTTTCTGACTGATTTTGTGAGGATAGCATTACCTGATAACAAAAATTAAACAAAGATATTACAAGAAAAGAAAAATACAAATGAATGTCTCTCATGAATATAGATGTAAAATTCAAAATAAAATTTTGTATTGTATTGAAATTCAGTACAGTAATATATAAAAAAAGGTAACATATATCATGACCAAATGGAGTTTATCCCAGGGGTGCAAGATAGGCTGCATGTTTAAAAAACCAACAATGTGATTCACTGTATTACCAAACTGAAAAAGAAAGACTGTATGATCATCTTAATAGACACAGAAAGAACATTTGGTAGAACCAAACATCCATTCCTGATAAAAGTCTCCAGATAGAAGCCCAGGACTAAAAAGGGACTTTGTCATCTGGTAACTTGTATCTCTGAAAAGTCTATAGTTAATAATATACTTAATGGTGGAAAAGACCACTGTTTTTCCTCTAAGGTTAATAGCAAGGCAAGGATGTTTGCTTTCACCAATACTGTTCAGTGCTGGAGTTTCTAGCCAGTGCAATAAGGCAAGAAAAAGGAATAAAAGGCACACAGAGTAGAAAGGAAAAAGCAACTGTTTTTATGCACAGAGGATATGATTATTATGTAGAAAAACCTAAGGAATCTACAAAAATGTTTCTAGAACTAATACATGAATTTTGTCATGTTGCAAGATACAGGATAAATATATAAAAATTAATTATAGCACTTTCACTTTTTTCCCCCTAACAATGAATAATTTGATATTAAAACTAAAGCTGAGAGAAGCTAACTGGGTTATGCAGGTTACCTTTATCTATATGTGGCAGAGCACAGAGTTTCAGTTCAGGTTTGTCTCACTTGAAAACCTAGGCTCTTTCCACTATGAGAGATTGTTGTGCAAGCTCGTGGTAGAGCAGGCCTGTTTCTTGGCACAAAGGGGAGGAACTTTATTGTTACACATTCATAGGTCAACATAGGTCTGTCTAGCCTCTGATATAGTAGAACAGGCACAAAAGGGAGGAAATTTATTGTTACATATTTGTAGATCAGCATAGTTCTGTCCTGCCTCTGATACAGTAGAATTATGAAAATACTTCTATTTTTGACAGGAACTTTTGGGGGCAAATACATTCCACCTCCACCCCTCTCTAAAAAGTTACTTTAGCAAGTCACTTGGCCGTGAATGGAACTTGCTTCAGTCTTGCTTATCCTGTGGTCACATGGGTCCTGCTTTGTAGACTGGTAGAGTCATCTAGCCTTGTTTCATTTGAAATCTATTATAGCCTGTCCAGGAAACTTTATTAGCACCTCTAAACAATTACGTCATTAAAAAGCAAGACTTACGAGCCCTGTTAAGGCTGCATAAAATTTGTTTTCCATCCTGAATATAGTTAAGCAAGTTCCCACAGTAATTTTAGAATGATTCAGTCTTTTCTAGGTTCCATAACTGATGTTGCAAAAAAATTGGAAATCAATATGAGGCTATTCTTTTTCAGTTTTTCAGTCATTTTGAATGATTACAATACTCTACTGTTTAGTTGACAGTTGATCTCTTTTAGGAAATTTGTCACAATCCCACCTGCTGAGGATTAACAGGCACAGAGCTGAGATTTTATGCTAGAACATTCAGACAGTCCATAATCTCAGTTAAAAAAAATTTATACCTGAAATTCAACTTATTTACCTTGTTAGCACACTATCAGCTATTTAATTATTAGACAATAACACAACAGTTCAAGGCAGTTTAATTTTAGTGAATAATGTGGCATAAAGCTCCCTAAAATTCAAATCTACAAAGCAAGAGTGCTATCTGATTTACAATGTGAGGTCTGAACCTGCTACCACCATTACATCTCATTCAGAAATTCCATCCATGCCTCTTTTATGCTATGTATTAAAATTTTAAGGAAAAAAAGATAATAGATTCACATTAAGGGTTTTCCCATTCATGATCCTGTCACACAGCTCTTGCTTCTCACCCGCAGGTTTTACAGTTGGCAGGCAGGTCTTAATACTGTGGGAACTCTGCTCATGAGATCCTGGCCATGATGAGAGTCACCTCTTGGATCTGATTCTCATTTAATTGTTTCTTTCTTTTCTAAGCCTAAGTAGTCTGGTTCTTCCCTTGCTTAGATATGGGATGTAAGGAAACTATATCTGCACACATGCTCTGTTTGGAGGGGCTCTTGGGATAGCTGACAAAGTTCTATTTTTTGACCTGGGAGGTTCTTTTGAGGGTGTTTGTCTTTTAGTAATTCACTGAGCTATAGATATTTTTGTGTGTCAGTTTCTGTACTTGTAGTTATATTTTTCAATAAGAAAGGTAAAAAAAAAAAACCAAAACCAAAAAAATTGAATGTAGAGGGTTTTAAGGAATTATATTCTAACTCCATTTGTCATGGCTAGTCTTTTGCTAAGAAACTCAGGGCTATAAAATCTATTATAAGAAAATCTGCTTCAGAGTCATTCTCAGAAAGGGGTCCATCCATTCAACAAATATCATTGAATTGTTACTGTATTAGGCTCCATACTTGATACTGAGGATATGTATGGGGAAACCTTAATAAATATGATCTGTGTCCTCACTGTGCTTTCTAATCGTATCAGTGATACCACAGGTTAAGAGGCTTTTTATTCTTTGGTATACTGTTTGGGAATATTGTCATAAAGATTTATATTTATATCTGAAGTAATTCTTCCTGGTAGACATTTATCCCATAGGTAGTATAGTGGTTATTTACTATTGCATAATAAATTATTCCAAAACTTAATGCCTCGAAACAGTGAACATTCATATGTCATAGTTCCCCTGGGTTAGGAATTTGGAGTGACTTAGCTGTGAGTTTCCAGCTCAGAGTCTTTCATATGGTGGCTGTCAGGATGTTGGCAGTGATGTAGTCATCTGAAGGTTTATCTCGACCTGAAGCATCCATTTCCAAGATGGCTCACTCACAGGACTGTTGGCAGGAGAGCGTAATTCCTCATTTAGACGGGCTTCTCTATAGGCTGCTTGAGTGTCCTCACAACATGGCACCAGACTTCCTCCAGGGCAAGCAATCTGAGAGAGTAAGAAGGAAGCTTCAGCCCCAGTGTCTAAAGTCGCACAGTGTCTCCTTCGTTCACTTCGTTAGAAGTGGCTTAAGTCCAGCCCACAAAAAGAGGACTTTCTGGTAGTACAGTAGCTAAGACTTGGCACCCCTGATGCAGGGGCCCTGAGGTTCAATCCCTGGCCAGGGAACTAGATCCCACATGCCGCTGCTAAGAGTTTGCATGCTGCAACTAAAGATCCCCCTTGCTGCAACTGAGACCCTGCACAGCCAAATAAATAAATACATATATTTTTTAAAAGATTTATTGGAGATGGCACATGGAGGCCAGAAGCATAGGTTAGAGGAGACAGCAAATGTCTAGATACGTGATACAGTGGTAGTGGTACCTAGGAAGGAAAGGATCATGTTTGTGAGCTTAAGCTCTTTATGGCAGAATTAGTATTCTCTTTATATTTCTCTGCATTCTAGGGTACTATCCTGAACACATTATATACTCAGGAAGAATTTGCTTTAAAAAATGTATGTGTTTGTGTATATCTCACACGCTAGTAAAGTAATGCTCAAAATTCTCCAAACCAGGCTTCAGCAATACGTGAACTGTGAACTTCCAGATGTTCAAGCTGGTTTTAGAAAAGGCAGAGAAACCAGAGGTCAAATTGCCAATATCTGCTGGATTGTTGAAAAAGCAAAAGAGTTCCAGAAAAACATCTATTTCTGCTTTACTGACTATGCCAAAGCCTTTGACTGTGTGGATCACAATAAACTGTGGAAGATTCTGAAAGAGATGGGAATACCAGACCACCTGACCTGCCTCTTGAGAAACCTGTATGCAGGTCAGGAAGCAACAGTTAGAACTGGACATGGAACAACAGACTGGTTCCAAATAGGAAAAGGAGTATGTCAAGGCTGTATATTGTCACTGTGCTTATTTAACTTCTATGCAGAGTACATCATGAGAAATGCTGGGCTGGAAGAAGCACAAGCTGGAATCAAGATTGCCGGGAGAAATATCAATAACCTCAGATATGCAGATGACACCACCCTTACAGAAGGAAGTGAAGAAGAACTAAAGAGCCTCTTGATGAAAGTGAAAGAGGAGAGTGAAAAAGTTGGCTTAAAGCTCCACATTCAGAAAACTAAGATCATGGCATCCGGTCCCATCACTTCATGGCAAATAGATGGGGAAAGTGGAAACAGTGGCTGACTTTATTTTTTTGGGCTCCAAAATCACTGCAGATGGTGACTGCAGCCATGAAATGAAAAGACGCTTACTCCTTGGAAGGAAAGTTATGACCAACCTAGGCAGCATATTAAAAAGCAGAGACATTGCTTTGTCAACAAAGGTCTGTTTAGTCAAGGCTATGGTTTTTCCAGTAGTCATGTATGGATGTGAGAGTTGGACTATAAAGAAAACTGAGCGTCAAAGAATTGATGCTTTTGAAGTGTGCTGTTGGAGAAGACTCTTGAGAGTCCCTTGGACTGCAAGGAGATCCAACCAGTCCATCCTGAAGGTGATCAGTCCTGGGTGTTCATTGGAAGGACTGATGTTGAAGCTGAAACTCCAATAACTTTGGCCACCTGATGTGAAGAGTTGACTCATTTGAAAAGACCCTGATGCTGGAAAAGATTGAAGGCAGGAGGAGAAGGGGACAACAGAGGATGAGATGGTTAGATGGCATCACTGACTCAGTGGACATTAGTTTGGGTAAACTCTGGGAGTTGGTGATGGATAGGGAGGCCTGGCATGCTGCGGTTCATGGGGTTGCAAAGAGTTGGACGTGACTGAACTGAACTGATATAGTATCTGTAGGATGACAACATGACAATGTAGATGATTTCTTTTATTATTTTAGCAAACTCCGCTTTTTCTGCTGATTAAAAAAAACACATTATCCTCATTATAGCAATTAAAATCTTAAATCTGAAGAAAATATGGAAAAGGATATATAAGTCTAGAACTCATTTTATTTTTATTTGGTATATATATTTTACTTGGTGTGATGAGACTAGTCTAATAAAGGATAGAAACAGACTTCTGATTATGTAATAGCCTACAATTATTTTTATGGCTATTGCATTCCAGTCTTCTTATGCAATATTTACAATGTACATGTGTAACAAGGGCACAATACAAGTTCTGACAATCTTAACCATAAATCAGAATCGAGTCACGCAATGTAACATCTGTGAACTTGCTTGGCTGATGCAGACAACCTTTGTTAAGAGTACATAAAATTCTGAGTTTACAACTCTGTAGTAGATTTGAGGTTTTAAGCTCTAAAATTTAATTACCCTTCCCACCCTATAATTAATTCTGCCAAGACATTTTGATATTGGTTTAATTGTGAAGATGGGGGAAACTCATATATTACAGTTTGAAAAAAAATGAAATGTTTTAAATATTCTATGAATGTGATGAGAATTTCAGCAGATTATGGCTACAAAAGATTATGATTCAGCCTGAAAACATAACCTATGGAAAATCATCAACTGTGCAGAATGAGCTCTTCCAGATGACAGATCTTACTAGGAAAACCTGCCAATAAAAGAGAGAACGCTAGAAGAAAAAGAATCCTGTTGACTTTCAACATATGGCCTCGACACTGACATTCTTATAGCTTTTAGTGAATAGCAACCCAAAATAACTGGGTTGATAAAAACCAAAAAAATTAAAAAAAAAGAATGCATGAATTAAAAAAAAATCTGCTCTGATTTTTTTCTTTACTTTTAGTTCAGAGGACTTAAAAAAATTTTTTTTAATCTTATATTGGAGTATATTTGATTAACAGTGTTGTGTTAGGTGTACAACAGAGTGATTCAGTTATACATATACATGTATCTATTCTTTTTCAAATTCTTTTCTTAGGTTATTTTAGAGTATTAAGCAGAGTTTCCTGTACCATACAGTAGGTCCTTGTTGTTTATGTTTAAAATATAGCAATGTGTACATGTCCATCTCAAACTCCCTATCTATCCCTCCCCCTTCCCCTGGTAATACATGAAGGTGATGGAGTGGTACATCTTCCTTATAATTTCACCTTTCAGGATAATAGTGACTCGTAGCAAACTGAAAATAAAAGACAAATATCCATATACATTTAGGCATTAGTGAGAAAAACTGAATCATCTCATATTATCCTCTCTATTGGTTCTCTCAGCTATATACTCCTTGCATTGGTCTCTTTCTTTCCCACTCTTTTTTCCAAGGATCCTGCGTTTTACCCTTTTTTTGGTTCAGCCTTTTGAACTACTTAAAAAGAAGTGGGCCACTAAAGATGATTAGTTTACTTCCTTGGAACTATGAAGATTATACAGTGTGTCTCAAAGTTTTGTGATTGTTGACTTGTGTATTTATTTTCACTTTCATTCAATATTGAGTACCTACTGTGTGCCAACCACTGTAACAGAGAAATCTATAGTTTATAGGCTAAATCCTGTCTGATAATGGGTCAAAGAGTTAGTTACAGCAAGTTAAGCATAGAGATCAAGTATACCTCTGATATTTCCTTCCCTGAAATAGAATGGACTCAGATTATTCCCTCTAGAGCGCTCTTAGTTCCTTCTCAATTCCATTAAGGTTGTCCCACTACCATGGGGATTGTGGTGCTAATTTAGAGCAAGCAGTATAGGCACCTGGAGAATCCCAGGGATAGGGGAGCCTGGTGGGCTGCAGTCTGTGGGGTCGCACAGAGTAGGACACGACTGAAGCGATTTAGCAGCAGCAGCAGCTGCAGATTAACTGCCAGGTAACTGCAAAGCAGTGCTTAAATTAACACGCAAGACACACAGAAGTCTCAGTGTTCCACGTCTGTTGCTTACTAGTTGTGTACTTTGGTACATACAGAGTTGCAGCCTACTTCCAAGAGTGGCTCTGAAGAGTAAATGAGTTGATATCTGTCACTGGTTAGTTCAGGGCCTACCACAGAGCCCTCTAGGAATGTTACTTACTATCATTACTCCTATTGTGACTGGTATAAAAACTAATTCTTAAAATAACAGGGCAAATATTTACTTACGACTGTGATTTACAAACAAATCCAAGGCTAGATGTTACATTGAATATATGCAAAAGAGTTAGACCTACTTTAAGGTACAGTTTCAAATAGTTTCATTAAACCTAACTGTAATCAAAGTACTTTTTCATTCTAGTTTTCTTTATAGTTTTAAGAAAATCTTTTAATTCACACAAATCTTTCTGGTTTCTTTTTATGCCTGCTCTGGAGATGCAGAAATTACCTCTTTATGCCTGCTCTGGAGATGCAGAAAGCTTACCCCTTTATTAGCTAACCTAAAAGTTTATGTCCACAGTAGCCCCTATTCTAATACCCCATGCCTGTCTCTTTTTTCTGTGGAGAGAAAATACTTTGTCATCTCTTACTTCCCATGAAGCCATACCCTGGCTTTCTTCATAAATCCCCGGGGAAGTATTAATTGGTTAGTAAAAAAAGAAAACTGAAACACTAGATCACATAGGAAGCATTGTCCTGTCTTATCCCCAGTTCCAGGAAAAGCTCACTTACTGCTGTGGTCTCTGAAGTACTTTTCTTGTTAATCTTAAATTGTTAACAACTTGATTTTGCCCTGGCAAACGTATTTTCTTAAAGAGTTTATGCATTTCTCTCTTTAAGTGGATATTAAAACCATCATAAGAAAGCAGTGTTTCAAATGTAAAGTTCATTGGGCTTTACTCTCAAATAAAAGTGATACTCCAAGTGTATGCATTTTAGTTTTTGTAAGTTAAACCTTAAAAAAAAGATGCTAAATTACAGATAAATCCTGGGCAGGAGCTCAAGTCTATAGAGCTCAAGCCTGTAGTCAGATAGTCTGTGTGTGAACTACAACCACACAGCCACCACTTACTATGTTACCTTGGTGAGTTGCTCAAAGCCACTAAGCTTCAGTTCCCTTAATTATAAAATAATAATATCTGTCCCTAACAGGTGACATCTCTCTAATGTCACCTATTAGCTCCCCCTTGACTTTCTGTGCCCCATCTCAGTCACAGCCTTCTTCCTCACATCAAGGATAAGCACTACTCTGAGTTTTAGGAAAAACCATTGAGATTCTTTATGGTTTCATTAACCAAGTGTGTAGCCTTCAACTATGTAGTGAAAAGTGAAAGTCGCTAAGTGGTGTATGACTCTTTGACTCCATGGACTGTAGCCTGCCAGGCTCCTCTGTCCATGGGGATTCTCCAGGCCAGAATACTGGAATGGGTAGCCATTCCCTTCTCCAGGGGATCTTACCTACTCAGGTATTGAATCCAGGTCTCCCTTCTGCATTGCAGGTTGATTCTTTACCATCTGAGCCACCAGGGAAGCCCAAGAATGCTGGAGTGGGTAGTCTATCCCATATCCAGGGAATCTTCCCGATCTAGGAATTGAACTGGTGTTTCCTGCATTGCAGGTGGATTCTTTACCTGCTGAGCTACCAAGAAAGCCCCATCCTTCAACTATAGTTGTGTCTTATCTGTTGTTTTAAATTTGATGTGTCTTCATGTACCCCAGTGTTCATTGCAGCAACATTTACAATAACTAGGACATGGAAGCAATCTAGATGTTCCTTCAGCAGACGAATGGATAAGAAAGTTGTGGTACATATACAGAATGGAATATTGCTCAGCTAAAAAAAGAATGCATTTGAGTCAGTTCTAATGAGGTGGATGAAACTGGAGCCTATTATTCAGAATGAAGTAAGTCAGAAAGAGAAACACTAATACAGTATATTAACACATATATATGGAATTTAGAAAGACGGTAGTGATGACCCTATATTCAAGACAGTGAAAGAGACACAGATGTAAAGAACAGACTTTTGGACTATGTGGGAGAAGGCGAGGATGTGACAATATGAGAGAATAGCCTTGAAATATGTATATTACCATATGTAAAATAGATGACTGGTGCAAGTTCAATGCATGAAGCAGGGCACTCAAAGCTGTTGCTCTGGGACAACCCAGAGGGATGTGGTGGGGAGGAAGGTGGGAGGGGGGTTCAGGATGGTAGGGGGGACACCTGTATTCATGTCGATATATGGCAAAATCACCACAAAATTGTAAAGTAATTAAAATAAATTAATTAATTTAAAAATTTGATGTCTTTTAAGTCTTCTTCTTGGAGAAGGCAATGGCACCCCACTCCAGTACTCTTGCCCGGAAAATCCCATGGACAGAGGAGCCTGGCAGGCTGCAGTCCATGGGGTCTCGAAGAGTCGGACATGGCTGAGCGACTTCACTTTCACTTTTCACTTTCATGCATTGGAGAAGGAAATGGCAACCCACTCCAGTGTTCTTGCCTGGAGAATCCCAGGGACGGGGTTGCACAGAGTCGGACACAACTGAAGTGACAGCAGCAGTAGTAGTAGTAGTAAGTCGTCGTCTTCTTTTTTTTTCTTTTGGTCTATGGGTTCCTCCTTTATTCCTTTCCTTTCATCTTTTCCCCCTTGCACAACACAGGTCACTTACATTTAGAGTTGCCCACAGTCTAGATTTTGCTGATTGCAGACTCATTGTCTGTGAAGTGTGTTCCTATGTGTTTCCCTCAAACTGGCAGGTAAATCAAAAGGCTTAATCAGATCTGGGCTTAATTCCTTTGGCAGAACTATAGGTGGTGGTGTGTTCTTTTCTCAAGAGGTACATAAATGTCATTCTTTTTGTGATGGTAGCAACCATTGGTGCTTAATGCTTAGATCCATTAATTCATAGGGAGTTGCAAAATGGTGGTGCTGTGATTTTATCATTGTCTTTCTGTGAATTAGCTGGAATAATTGAATAAGGAGATACTTCCTCTCATCTGCTATTTGGTTACCCAACGATTGAGTTCATATGGGAAAGGCTGGTCCAAAACCACTGAATCCTAACCCCTCCCCCCATTTTTGTTTCTATAATGCAAATCTGTTTCTTTGAATTTAATTCTTAGTCCCTTCATATCAATTTACATAATGATTAAATTCCCGAAAAGTAGTTTAAATTTTCTCATATATGTTACAGTACTTTGAAGGGGAAAACAGCTTGGGTTTAGTTTCTTTGGTAAAACTAGAGGTGTTTTTGCCTTTTCCTTGAACAGTGAAGACAATTTGTGGGAAATGGACTATGTTGAAAACTTATTTATGCAACACAGTGATTTATAATGTTCAGTTTTGCTCACTCTCAGCCCTGACGCCCCCTGTAAACTTGGCGGTGTCGTCCCACTGTGTTGCGTCCGATGTCGCTCTCTGTGGAGCCAGCGGCCATGCTGGTCACCTTTGCTTTGTCTTCATTGCATCTGAGGACCACCTGCCCCCCTAGTTTTATTCAGTGGTGATAACCCTTTGCTGCTTCTTATCTGGCCGTGATTTCTCTTGGAAGTGTAACACTCCCCCACCCACTAAACCACAAATGAATTCAGAGGATAATCTTGGAATTTTCTTTCAGCTAGAAAGTTGCATATGTGGTGTTTCTGTTGGGGCTGAAGCTGGTGGAGCTGATAGAGACCAGATCTTGAATGTGGTAGAGAGCAGACTGCGTTTCGTCAGTTTTACTTTTCAAAATATTTGAAGTGGTGTGTAAGGAAATAAGAATCATTTGTTACGACAGCTTTGCTCTTGTGACAGGAGCCATGACAACAGAGTCCTTCTCTGACCCTGAACTCAGTTCCTACCTAAGATTTAGGATTGCGAAAGTGTATCCTAACAAAGAGCTAGTTATGGATTTAGGAAGATGCTTGAAGTGGGTGAAATGTCCACTTGACCTTCAGATTCTCCCTAATTCAGTTAGGAAAAGTTGATGGTGTGCTGTGCTTTGATGTCTCCCCTTGTTACTGTCTATTGATGTGAAGCTCAAGTTCAGAACACTTTTTGGTTGTTCAGCTTAACATCTCTTAGGGCCGTACCAAGTTCTCTCTAATCTCTGGTCGAAAATCAGATGCTAC
Source organism: Cervus canadensis (assembly GCF_019320065.1). Classification (NCBI taxonomy): domain Eukaryota; kingdom Metazoa; phylum Chordata; class Mammalia; order Artiodactyla; family Cervidae; genus Cervus; species Cervus canadensis. The sequence goes on along the minus strand of NC_057390.1, from coordinate 67,958,193 downwards.
TGGTATCACTTATATTTCTTTATTCAACAGATTTACAGAGTGCCTTATTTCTGAAAGAAGGGGCTAGGACCAATGCTTATGAGGCAGGAGCAAAATTTTGTACTTGCTTTGTAGATTTGTGTGTGTATCTATAAATAAAACAGGATATTGACTCCCTCAACCCTTCCTAAGAGTGTCATTATACTATTGGTAAATCAATAGACCCATTTCGCTCTCTCTGGACTTTCACATTCTCTCTTCTTTACTACTCTCCATGGCTTTAGTACAGGTAGGGGAAGATGAAAAGTGTGCAGTATTTATTGGAGGGAATGGTCATCCAAGCAGATGAGGACCAGTGGATGGCACTTGTTTATCATCCATAGACATCTGAATCCATAGATTCAGATAAATTTGGATTTTCAAACTCTTATTTGAAATGTAGACTTTCTTTGAGAATAGTGAACTTTATACTCTTAGTGTACATTTAACCTAAATAGTTATTTGAGATCATGCTTCTGCCAAAAATCTTTGGGAATTGGGGGGATTGCTACAGACCAGGAATAGGAGGGTTTTTTTTTTTTTTTTTTAAGAAGCTCCCATAGGGCATGCCTAAGGTAGTCACAGACTTTCCCAGTTCATGGACCATCAAGACCGCATCTGTGTTGAACTTTGAAGATTTTCTATACTACTTAGTTAAGAAGTCAGCTGTTGTCTTTGCCTCCTTCCAGTTTTAATACAAAGTAGACCTAGTACAGCTAATACAAGTTCTGACAAGCAAGCTTTTTTCTTGATCACAATGGAAACTATTTGAATCTAGTAGAGTATTCTGGGACATACAATTGTCTGGACTGGACCACACCTCTGGTCCAAAAAAGCTGAGAGGGCTGTTTTTTTAATTTCTTCTTTAAAAAAAAAAATAATAACTTGGCCTTCAGGCTCCTAACAAGTTAGTGAGGGAGCTGTATAACTGTGGGGCCCCATCTCTATAGTAAGCAGTGGCTCCCTAGTTCATAATGGCATTCCCTTCTAGGCAAGGACAACTGATATTTACATAAGAAAGGATGAAAGTACAATCATCCCTCAGAATCCGTGGGGGATTTGTTTCAGGACCCCCAAGGTTACCCTAATCCCTGGGTGCTCAAATTCTTTATATTGATATAAAGTGGCACAGTATTTAAATACAACCTGTACACACGTTTTAGTGTACTTTAAATCATCTGTAGATTACTTATAATACCTAATTCAATGTAAGTTCTGTGCAAATCATTGTAAATACAGTGTAAACACTATGAAATCAGCTGCAGGGCAAATTCAAGTTTTGCATTTTAGAGCTTTCTAGAATTGTTTTTCCCCAAATATTTTTGGTTTGTGGTTGGTTGAATCTGTGGATCCAGAACCCTTGGATACAAGGGCCAACTGTAAGGTTAAGTTTGAAAAAGCATTGCATCTTCTTCTTACCATTTCAAATTAGAGCTACCTTAAAAACTAAGTATGTATGTGTGTGTGTGTGTGTGTATGCACCTACCATCCCAGCTTTTTCCTCAGGTCCATCACTTGCATTTGTTCACAAGTCTTTGTGTTCTTTAGTTTTTGATAGATATGGAAAATCACTTTATTTGTTCAAATGCAGTGTTTGTATACAGCGTTTGCTGTTGTAGTTCAGTTGCTGCAGTTACTGTAGTAGCCAGCTAATCAAATAGAGTGCTCTGTGGCCTGTGATTCCTATAACACTAATAAAATCTTTATTTTCCCTTCATTTGAATAAGACTGTCTACTTCCATATTGTCTCATGGATTTTTCCTCATTTGCTGTATATATTTTATAAATTACATATTATGGATTATTACATTTAATTAAAATATTGAGGTAGAAAATTTCATCCCTGTTTTTTATAAAATTTTATATTTGAAATGTTTATGGAGATAACACCTGTTTTAGTAATTTAACATACAGTTTATTTGGAGGTCATTTCAATCCTAGATGACCACTTAACATTTTTAATAAAGAATCTTATCACTTCATTTTTTATGCTGTATATCTGTACCATGAGCTCGCAAAAGATAGATTCAGTACCTTATTTATCTTTGTATCATCAGTACCTAATTTAGATGATCAGCAGTGTTTTTCACCTTGACATATTCTTTCATTAATTGTAAATTGGTAGTGGGAGTAAATGACTGAGAAGATCTATAAGTATTCTCTCAAACACTATTATCTTTCATTTTCAGAACCTGAGCAAACCTTTCAGCCTTTAGGTTTTAGAGACAAACACTAAAATTGCCCAGAGTTTTGTCTACTTACTGACAATAGAATTAAATATAATTAATGGGGTGGAGAGACTAGTTAATTATAAAAGTACAAAAATGTTTGTAATACAAAGCTTAACTTTCTGTATTTGAATATCTTCTTACAGCATATATAAGTAAACTTTTTGCTCTTTAAGGACTAGATCCGTAAGAGAAGACTGCTGCTCTTTGTTCCTATGTTTTATGAATTTAAAATACTTTTATAGAGTATTAAGATGCTATTAAAATTGTATTGTAGTAACTTCGGGCTTTTATGCTGTGGTGTAATTATCCTTGATTACAGACTTCACATGAGGTAGTGTATGGAAGAGCTGTTTATCTCACAAACATTTTCACATAAGATTCTAGAATTTACATTCTAAGAATAAAGGCTCTTCTTTTTGAGGTAATTTAAACCTAAATGAATATTATTTCAGAGAAAGATGAACTTTATTTTAAAAAAGGACAACTGTCTTTGGTTTTGAAGTACAAATATTCTTTAGCATGGATAGTTCTGAACACCCAGAATGCTCCCAATGTCTAATTTGATCATATCGCTTCAATTCTTTTCCTAACCTCCCTCCCCTTCTTTAATCCCATCCCGAAGAAGATGCTTAGGAAATAGAACAAAGGCACCAGATACTGTTGTCAGACTTCCTTCCTTTACTTCACTAGAGTTTCAGTATCTTGAGAAGGAAGGACTGCATTAAGTGCAGTTTTCATCAGATTATTTGTTGTTCAGTTGCTCAGTATTGTCTGACTCTTTGCACGGAGCCCATGGACTGCAGCATGCCAGGCTTCCCTGTCCTTCACCATCTTCCGGAGCTTGCTCAAACTCATGTCCATTGAGCCGGTGATGCCATCCAACCATCTCATCCTCTGTCGTCCCCTTCTCCTCCTGCCTTCAATCTTTCCCAGCATCAGGGTTACATCAAGTGGCCAAAGTGTTGGAGCTTCAGCATCAGTCTTTCCAATGAATATTAAGGACTGATTTCCTTTAGGATTGACTGGTTTGATCTCCTTGCTGTCCAAGGGACTCTCGAGTCTTCTCCAACACCACAGTTCAAAAGCATGAATTCTTTGGTGCTCAGTTTTCTTTATAGTCCAACTCTCACATCCACACACAACAACTGGAAAAACCATAGCTTTGTCTATACAGACCTTTGTCGGCAAAGTAATGTCTCTGCTTTTTAATATGCTGTCTAGGTTTGTCATAGCTTTTCTTCCAAGGAGCAAGCGTCTTTTAATTTCATGGCTGTAGTCACCATCTGCAGTGATTTTGGAGCCCCCAAAAATAAAATCTCTCACTGTTTCCATTGTTTCCCCATCTGTTTGCCATGAAGTGATGGGACTGAATGCCATGATCTTAGTTTTTTAAATGTTGAGTTTTAAGCCACCTTTTTCACTCTCCTGTTTCACTTCCATAAGAGGCTCTTTAGTTCCTCTTCACTTTCTGCCACAAAGATGGTGTCATCTGCACATCTGAGGTTATTGATGTTTCTCCTGGCAATCTTGATTCCAGCTTGTGCTTCATCCAGCCTGGCATTTCATATGAGGTTCTGCATATAAGTTAAATAAGCAGGTGGCAGTGTACAGCCTTGACGTACTCCTTTCCCAATTTGGAACCAGTCCATTGTTCCATGTCAAGTTCTAACTATTGCTTCTTGACCTTCCATTATTATGTCAAGACAATTCAATACTAGTAGTGAGAAAGCAAGGATGACTACTAGGTATCTGGCTTGGGTAACTGGGTAGATAGTGGTGCCTTTTATATAGATGAGGAGGATGGGGAGGGAGAGGGGTACAAGTTTGGGGTGAGGTGAAGAGGTTGAGGGGTTGACTAAGAATTCCAGTTTTGACATGTTAATTTGGAGCTGCCTAGTGGAACATTTGGGCTTCCCAAGTGGTGCAGTGGTAAAGAATCCACCTACTGATCCTACCAATGCAGGAGACCCAAGAGATGCAGCTTCCATCCCTGGGTTGGGAAGATCCCCTGCAGTAGGAAATGGCAACCCACTCCAGTATTCTTGCCTGGAAAATTCCATGAATAGAAGAGCCTGGTGGCTTACAGTCCAGGGGGTTGCAAAGAGTTGGACATGACTGCGTGACCGAGCACACACACACAGTAGACATTTAGGTAGAGATATTCAGTAGATCGGATCTGTAAGTTAAGTCTGGAGTTTGGAAGAGAGGTTGAAGAGGAAATGTAAACTTGGAAGTATTGCCCAGATGTATTGGTAATTTGGATTGTTAAAATAAAATTCCTTTCCAAATCTCTTGATACTTGAAAAAATAAAACAACTTGCAAGTTTTTAGCACAGAGACATTGCTTAGACACATTGGAATGCCTGGGGTCATCTGAAGAGAAAGTACAGAGACTGAATAGTCCAAGCCCTGAGGATTATTTAGAGGTCTTGCAGAGGAGAAGCAATCAGTAAAGGAGACTGACAAGGGTGGTTAATAAAATGGTAGAAAACCCAGGAGAGAGTGGCGATGCAGAAGCCGAGAGAGGAGATTGCCCAGAAGAAAGCGCGGTCAACTGTGTCTATTGCTGCTGAGCACTGACTGAAAGGAAGATAATGTTAAAATATGGTGGCTACGTTGCTTGTTCTTCATTTATTCATTTGTTCACTTTTTATTCACAAACAAATGATTTTCAACTCAGATCTTAAAGTTATTAATATTTGCAACTTGAACCAGTTTTTCATCTCTTATTTTTGTGTCAAACATACAAATTGATATATACTCTCAAATAAATTGGGGAATATTGATCTCAATTTCTCTAGCAAATTATCAATACTTTCTAAGTAATAGAAATTTATAGAAGAGGAAAATGACAATAAAAGCCATTACTCAAAAAGGCATCAGGCATGCCAAAGTGGCCTCAAAATATTTCAGGGTGCTGGATAATTGAGAAAGGTGATAGGGGAAAGGATATAAAAGGGTGGAGGATACACAGGCACTTCTTTTGTATTTTATGTTTCTTTATCTGCATAATTGATAAACTGGTGTTAATTATATCTGTCTGGACTATTTCATTAAAGGGGAAAAAAACTTTTACACACATGTCTAGAGAAAGTCTTCAGAATTTGATGATGACTTCAGTGACAGTGTTTCTTCATTTTCTTTTTTGTTGTCATAAAAATAAGGCAGGAATTAGAAAAAAGGTAAATAAAAGCTTTTTGCTTCCTTTATTAGTAAATATAGCTTACTAAAGAAAAGTTTTATGATTGCGTATTGAATTGCAGTACAATTTTATTTATGTAAACTTTGTTTAGTATAGTAGGTACATTATTTCACTGTTGATAAGTATGACCAATGTATTTGTTTGTTATTTTTAACAGGATAAAACCACAAAAAAGTTCAATAATGTGTACATGGGAGAGATCCAGGAAATCTGAGTAACTCTCATTGTATATGTTTATAAATAAAATTTTGAGCTCAAGATCCTGGGTCAAGTATCTTTCCTTCATAATTCTTTTCATGGGAAATTCAGAGTCTAATTGCATTATTTGGATTTACAGTGCTTATTAAGGAATATGGTTCTCTGTAAATGTAAGCACCCCCTTTAATTTGCAGTAAAGATGGATGGATTTAATTTTATTGATTGAAACAGTGTCAAAGACATTAGAAGATAAAATACTTTACATTTTTGTTCTCAGATGGACCCTTTTGAAGAAAGCAGAATTATCCTAATGTTTTGTTTACAATGGCATAAACAGTGAAAATTATTTTCTACTGTTCTACAAGTATACTATGCAAAGATCAGTCATGAATCTGGGCTCATAGTTAACTATGTACTAGAGGTATATTTCTATGGATTTACTGAACATTTATTTGCGTAATAAGTTCTTAAATAAGGAACTACAGGAACTCATTTTTTAAGGAACCCTTCAGCAGTCCTTTTATAAAATGAGTAATTTTTTATAAGTACCAATTTTTAGGTTGGATTTTTCAAAATAGTTAACATTGGATGCCCTGTATCCTATTTGTCCTTAATTAATCATGTTTTCTGGGGAAGTTAAGAAACCTCTCTGAGTTTCAACCTTCTTATTTTTAATTCCAGAATTTGACTAGATAATCTCTGAGGTTCATGCTTAAAATTCTATGATGGTCATTTAAAAATAACTGTGTCATACAGCATTTAAAAAATTATTAAGGGAGGTGGGAGTGGGGATCGGGATGGGGAATACATGTAAATCCATGGCTGATTCATGTCAATGTATGACAAAAACCACTACAATATTGTAAAGTAATTAGCCTCCAACTAATAAAAATAAATGAAAAAAAAAAAATAGATAACCAACAACAACAACAACAAAAATTATTAAGGGCCTGTATCTTCTTAAATGAAAGCAATATTGGAACACTGGGGGAAAAGTGAGTGTGATCTCAGTTATGTAGGTGGACAGTTACATAGTCTGTCTATTGGGCAGACTACTTGGATGAGGCAGAAAAATCCGTAAACTACCTGCCTTGCCTAAGAGGAAAAAAAATCTCCAGAACTAGTGGAAGAGATGGTACTGCTTATAGATGAGCTACCTATCAGCTGATGGTTTTTTAAAAGATTGTGGTAAGATATATATGACAAAATTTGCCATCTTAATCATTTTTAAGTAGTATAGAGTTCAGTGGGTTAAATGCATTCACATTGTTGTACAGCTATCACCGCTATCCATCTTCATAACTCTTTTCAGGTTGTAAAAATGACTCTCTATGCTCACTAAACAATAACTTCCCATTCTCCCATCCCTTCAGCCCCTGGAAATCATGGTCACGCTTTCTGTCTCCATGATTTTGACGACTCTAAGTATCTCATATAAATAGAATCATAGAGTGTTTGTCTTTTGTTAACTTGCTGATTTTGCTTAGCATAATGTCCTCAGAGTTCATCTGTGTTGTAGCATAGTGCAGAATTTTGTTCTTCTTAAAGGCTGAGTAATATTCCAGCATATATATATATGTGTGTGTGTGTGTGTGTGTGTGTCTGTGTTTGTGTATACACTATATTTTGCTTATCTGTTCATCTTTCAATGTACACTTTGGTTGCTTCCACATTTTAGCTATTGTGAATAATGCTGCTGTGAAAATAAGTGTACAAATATCTCTTCAAGACCTTGCTTTCAGTTCTTTTGGGTATATACCAGAAGTGAAATTGCTGGATCATTCAGTAATTCTATGTTTAATTTTTTGAGGAACTGTCATACTGTTTTCCACAGCAGCTTTACCATTTTACGTTCCTACCAACAGTGCACAGAGTTTCAGTTTCTCCACATCCTTGCTAATACCTGTTCTCTGTGTTTTTGAGAGTAGCCATCCTAATGTGGGTGAGGTGGTGTCTTATTGTTTTGATTGGCAATTTCCGTTATGATAAGTGATACTGGACATCTTTTGATGTGCTGATTGATCTTTCATATGTCTTCTTTGGAGAAATGTCTGTGTAAGTCCTTTGTCCATTTTTGAGTCAGGTTATTTTGTTTTTTTGATGTTGAGTTTCAGGCATTCTCTCTATATTCTAGACATTAACCCCTTATCAAATGTATGCTTTGTGAACATTTCTTCCCTTTCTGTGGGTTGCCTTGTTATTCAGTTGATACTTACTTTTGATGCACAAAGTTTAAAAAATTCCTTATGGAATCAGATTTGCCTGTTGTTTTTTGTTATCTGTGCTTTTGGTATCATATTCAAGAAACCATTACCAAAGCTAGTGTGAAGCTTTTGTCCTGTGTTTTCTTCTAAGAATTTACATTTAGGTTAATTTTTTGAGTTAATTTTTGTATATGGTGTTACATAAGGGTGCAACTTCATTCTTTTTCATATGGATATTCCATTTTTCCAGCACTTTCTGTGGTAATGGTTATGAATAACAGTAAACAAAACAAAAGTGATCCTGTTATCAGAGACCAATCCATGCCCTTGATTTTCAGTGCCCTGTAGACCACATTGTTTAGAGCATGGTTCAAATAAAAGAAAATTGCTTTTAAAGCCTTGTAAAATTACCTTGACATTCTCATTTTTAGTAGCCCTCAACAAGCATATCAATTTCATTATTTCAGTGAATTCCCTGGTTGATTAGCTGGTGACTTGATTTAGTAAACATTTGTCAGAATATGTCTTCCCTGGAGATATACTAAGCTTGGAGTATGTAAGGCATCTTTTCCTCATCCAACAGTGTTAAGTTAGGAAAGTGTTGTGGTAATATTATGAGTACAATTGTCTAAGAACATTAAGAACCTTAGTCTGGATCTTTTGTAACCATAAAAGGCAATGTGTCATGCTTTCCTGTTTTGCATGGATGAGAAGGGAGTAAAAAAACACCAAAAGAATTTTTATTGCATAGAA